>NW_028141160.1:8090532-8705551 GCF_030444845.1 Prenolepis imparis
ACATATTCATATATATGCATAATCATAAATGTACATACATATTCATATATATGCATAATCATAAATGTACATACATATTCATATATATGCATAATCATAAATGTACATACATATTCATATATATGCATAATCATAAATGTACATACATATTCATATATATGCATAATCATAAATGTACATACATATTCATATATATGCATAATCATAAATGTACATACATATTCATATATATGCATAATCATAAATGTACATACATATTCATATATATGCATAATCATAAATGTACATACATATTCATATATATGCATAATCATAAATGTACATACATATTCATATATATGCATAATCATAAATGTACATACATATTCATATATATGCATAATCATAAATGTACATACATATTCATATATATGCATAAACATAAATGTACATACATATTCATATATATGCATAAACATAAATGTACATACATATTCATATATATGCATAATCATAAATGTACATACATATTCATATATATGCATAATCATAAATGTACATACATATTCATATATATGCATAATCATAAATGTACATACATATTCATATATATGCATAATCATAAATGTACATACATATTCATATATATGCATAATCATAAATGTACATACATATTCATATATATGCATAAACATAAATGTACATACATATTCATATATATGCATAATCATAAATGTACATACATATTCATATATATGCATAATCATAAATGTACATACATATTCATATATATGCATAAACATAAATGTACATACATATTCATATATATGCATAAACATAAATGTACATACATATTCATATATATGCATAATCATAAATGTACATACATATTCATATATATGCATAAACATAAATGTACATACATATTCATATATATGCATAATCATAAATGTACATACATATTCATATATATGCATAAACATAAATGTACATACATATTCATATATATGCATAAACATAAATGTACATACATATTCATATATATGCATAAACATAAATGTACATACATATTCATATATATGCATAAACATAAATGTACATACATATTCATATATATGCATAAACATAAATGTACATACATATTCATATATATGCATAAACATAAATGTACATACATATTCATATATATGCATAAACATAAATGTACATACATATTCATATATATGCATAAACATAAATGTACATACATATTCATATATATGCATAAACATAAATGTACATACATATTCATATATATGCATAAACATAAATGTACATACATATTCATATATATGCATAATCATAAATGTACATACATATTCATATATATGCATAATCATAAATGTACATACATATTCATATATATGCATAATCATAAATGTACATACATATTCATATATATGCATAATCATAAATGTACATACATATTCATATATATGCATAATCATAAATGTACATACATATTCATATATATGCATAATCATAAATGTACATACATATTCATATATATGCATAATCATAAATGTACATACATATTCATATATATGCATAATCATAAATGTACATACATATTCATATATATGCATAATCATAAATGTACATACATATTCATATATATGCATAAACATAAATGTACATACATATTCATATATATGCATAATCATAAATGTACATACATATTCATATATATGCATAAACATAAATGTACATACATATTCATATATATGCATAAACATAAATGTACATACATATTCATATATATGCATAAACATAAATGTACATACATATTCATATATATGCATAAACATAAATGTACATACATATTCATATATATGCATAAACATAAATGTACATACATATTCATATATATGCATAATCATAAATGTACATACATATTCATATATATGCATAATCATAAATGTACATACATATTCATATATATGCATAATCATAAATGTACATACATATTCATATATATGCATAATCATAAATGTACATACATATTCATATATATGCATAATCATAAATGTACATACATATTCATATATATGCATAATCATAAATGTACATACATATTCATATATATGCATAAACATAAATGTACATACATATTCATATATATGCATAATCATAAATGTACATACATATTCATATATATGCATAAACATAAATGTACATACATATTCATATATATGCATAAACATAAATGTACATACATATTCATATATATGCATAAACATAAATGTACATACATATTCATATATATGCATAAACATAAATGTACATACATATTCATATATATGCATAATCATAAATGTACATACATATTCATATATATGCATAATCATAAATGTACATACATATTCATATATATGCATAATCATAAATGTACATACATATTCATATATATGCATAATCATAAATGTACATACATATTCATATATATGCATAATCATAAATGTACATACATATTCATATATATGCATAATCATAAATGTACATACATATTCATATATATGCATAAACATAAATGTACATACATATTCATATATATGCATAAACATAAATGTACATACATATTCATATATATGCATAAACATAAATGTACATACATATTCATATATATGCATAAACATAAATGTACATACATATTCATATATATGCATAAACATAAATGTACATACATATTCATATATATGCATAAACATAAATGTACATACATATTCATATATATGCATAAACATAAATGTACATACATATTCATATATATGCATAAACATAAATGTACATACATATTCATATATATGCATAATCATAAATGTACATACATATTCATATATATGCATAATCATAAATGTACATACATATTCATATATATGCATAAACATAAATGTACATACATATTCATATATATGCATAAACATAAATGTACATACATATTCATATATATGCATAAACATAAATGTACATACATATTCATATATATGCATAAACATAAATGTACATACATATTCATATATATGCATAAACATAAATGTACATACATATTCATATATATGCATAAACATAAATGTACATACATATTCATATATATGCATAAACATAAATGTACATACATATTCATATATATGCATAAACATAAATGTACATACATATTCATATATATGCATAATCATAAATGTACATACATATTCATATATATGCATAATCATAAATGTACATACATATTCATATATATGCATAATCATAAATGTACATACATATTCATATATATGCATAAACATAAATGTACATACATATTCATATATATGCATAAACATAAATGTACATACATATTCATATATATGCATAAACATAAATGTACATACATATTCATATATATGCATAATCATAAATGTACATACATATTCATATATATGCATAATCATAAATGTACATACATATTCATATATATGCATAAACATAAATGTACATACATATTCATATATATGCATAAACATAAATGTACATACATATTCATATATATGCATAAACATAAATGTACATACATATTCATATATATGCATAAACATAAATGTACATACATATTCATATATATGCATAAACATAAATGTACATACATATTCATATATATGCATAATCATAAATGTACATACATATTCATATATATGCATAAACATAAATGTACATACATATTCATATATATGCATAAACATAAATGTACATACATATTCATATATATGCATAAACATAAATGTACATACATATTCATATATATGCATAAACATAAATGTACATACATATTCATATATATGCATAAACATAAATGTACATACATATTCATATATATGCATAAACATAAATGTACATACATATTCATATATATGCATAAACATAAATGTACATACATATTCATATATATGCATAATCATAAATGTACATACATATTCATATATATGCATAATCATAAATGTACATACATATTCATATATATGCATAATCATAAATGTACATACATATTCATATATATGCATAAACATAAATGTACATACATATTCATATATATGCATAAACATAAATGTACATACATATTCATATATATGCATAAACATAAATGTACATACATATTCATATATATGCATAATCATAAATGTACATACATATTCATATATATGCATAATCATAAATGTACATACATATTCATATATATGCATAATCATAAATGTACATACATATTCATATATATGCATAAACATAAATGTACATACATATTCATATATATGCATAAACATAAATGTACATACATATTCATATATATGCATAAACATAAATGTACATACATATTCATATATATGCATAAACATAAATGTACATACATATTCATATATATGCATAAACATAAATGTACATACATATTCATATATATGCATAATCATAAATGTACATACATATTCATATATATGCATAAACATAAATGTACATACATATTCCAGATGCGTACTACCTTTGAATATGGAAAATTCATAATAGTATGAATAACCCTGGGCTCTAAATCTAATAACACCGCTCGTGGTATGTAATGCTCATCATCTGCTTGATAAAAAAAGACATCCTTTCTATCCGTTCCCTCTATTGCATAATCTTCCAAGATTCCTTCTGGGCTGATTCCATGCTCTGTGCATAATCTCTTCCAAAACTCAAATCCAACTATAAATAAAATGTATAAAAATATATAAATTTTATTCTAAGAAAGAAAATATATAGGTTTTATTACAAATTATAATAAAAGAGAAATTTTAAGTTTGTAAAATTGAGGCATAATGTAAAAAAAAAGACGATAAAGATATTCGTTATTTTCATATTTGCTAGTGTTTGGAAATATTGTAGCATTTGTATCAAAAAATTATAAAACGTATGAAAAGGATTTATATTATATGAGACAAAATAACATGTAATACTTTGATTGCCACATTGGCCAAGCTGCAAAGTTATCACCTCGCTTGGCATTTTAACGTTCTAACAATTCAAATATAAATCACTTTATTTGAAATATAAATCACTTTATTTTCTTGATGAAAAAACCACATACAACTGTACAGGCTGCTTTCAGCAGAAGAAATGGCTCAGTGAGTGCTTTACGTTATGCTTTCAGCGATTTACTGTTTCTACTGATCATTGTTATTGTTTTTTTCTTTTGACCTTTTAAAGTAAATGCTTTCAGTCTCTACAGACTATCTCGCACTTTTATTACTAGAATATTACAAAACGCGCGTTACATTTGTTTCTTTATGGTATTATTTAAATAAATTGCAATTAAAAATCCCAAACAAAGAAATGTTTTTATCAATGCATAAAAGTAAAATTATATACTGATAAATATAAATATTTTATTTTTAAGTTACTAATTTATCACATAAAATTTTGCATTACTATAAAGTTCCACTGATCTCTTTGTAAAACTTTTATTCTTCTAACTCAGAAATAAATTTTCAAGCATATTAAAAGATACATTACTGCGTTTGCACTATTCACATTTTTTCGCAAAATCTTCTAATAACTTTAATGTGTATTTTCGAAGATATCTAAAGGTGCACATTATTGCTTGTGTAAAGTGCATTACTTACTTCTTCGCGAAATATATTTTCCGAATAATTCAGACGAACTTTTGAGAGTATGAAAAGACGCGTATTACTGCACGTCAACAGCATTATCTGTAAATTAATAGAATATATGAAAATTAATTATATCTAAATATAAATATCTTAATAAATTTTCAAAGTTTGAAAATAGTATATAATAATAATCTTAATAAAATTGTATATAATACAAAAAAAACTTAATAAATATTTCCAAAGAAATGAAAATTAATTTTATATCTAAATATTATATATCTAAATAAATTTCCAAGTTTTCATATAAATATTAAAAATACATTTTTAAAATACTTATCTTTATTTTATATAATTGATACTGTGCTATATAAATTGTTTTACTTTCTATTCTTTTTTTTACATAAATAATACTTTGTAGAAAAATTTTACATAATACTTCAAACAGAGATATACTTGTTTGAAAAATGAATACTTACGCATAAAATGAATACTTAAATAACTTTCATCATAAGGATCTTCTGGATCTCCTAAAGATCATTTTTGAATATGAACATTATGGGTTCCAATAATACTGAACAACTCAAGTTGAAACAAGCTCAAAGATACTATTAGCATTCATCGCCCACCTGTCGCATAAGTTTCGGTACAGTTTTATATATAAATTTGTATATAAGGGAGGAAAAAATATATATAACTCTTTTTATAAGAAAAGTGAAAAGAAAGATACCTGTATTCTTCTCTGTTTGTTGTTTTGGCTTTTTAACAATAAATGTTTTCTCCTACACACATTTAAATCCACATGACAGAAATATATCTTTATTTGAGAGATCCAAAAGCAACTCATCCTCCAATTTGTTAATGGGATTTGCACAATTTGTATGGAAACAGATTTTTGTAAAAGCCAAAAAATGTCTGCGTGACATCTGCACTGCCATAATTCATATGTACTTGTGTATCCTTGGGAGAAATTGCGTCTTCCATATATGATATCTTCTGCGTTTCAACACCTATCATAAATCCAAACATGCAATCAAACAGTGCATCCACATGATCTTATCAATAATATAAAAGTAATAGAAATTATATTTTAATTTTCAAATTATTTGTTAAAATATAACAGGTGATTAACAGAATTGTAAAGTGCTTGTGATACCTGAGCAGAGACTCTTCTATTGCTTGCATCAATTCCTTCGTTTATAAAAAAACAATGTTGATAACAAAATCCTGTCCCCATATCACACTTGTTTATATTTATTAATATTACGACTAATAGCAGAAAACATTTGTACTTTATTATACTTTGCAAATATCTCCTTGCCACTGCATGTAATGAAGATACATAGAGCCAGAATGAATAACAATGTTTGTGCTTGGATTTGCTGAAAAAAAAAAACATTTATTATTATGTATATTTGAGAATAAACAAATATAAAACAATATATGAAATATATCGAAAAATTTACTAATATTTATCTCCCTGTAAGTATATATATTTTTAATGAAGGTATAATTACTTTTGCATCCTGATAAATCGCCATTTTCTCGCAATATAATATTATAATAATAATTGATAACACTTTGAGTATTTTATTTTTCTTCTTTTATTATATCAATTTTCTTTTAAAATGCAGTATTTTCTTTCTTTTTCTTTTTTTCTCCTTATTTCGGCATTTTATTACAATTTTCGCGTAAAAGCTGTCATCGATATTTCACATCATGACTAAATATTTTAATAATTGTTAATAACAACGTTCATAGTAATACATATTGTATTTTTTATTATTATGAATTTTTAATTTACGAGTATCATCAATTTGTAAAAATTATTTAGCATTATTTAATAAATTTAATTTAATTTAAAACAGTAGGTTATGTATCCCATATGTGCCACGTGTCTCTTAAGACGTTCGAAAAATCGTCCGAGTTAATAGGAATACATGTTATGCAAAGAGGTTATTCAAAGTAACGTCGGTAATGAAGGTTGGTAAATTATCGACGTTATTATCGATAAATTACCAACCTCTATTACCGACGTTACTTCGATCAACTTCTTTGCATAACATGTATTCCTATTAACTCAGACGATTTTTCGGACCTGAAAAGACACATATTGCTACACTATACCTCTTCGCAAAATATGTTCCCCTATTAACTCAGACGATTTTTCGAGCGCAATAAGACATATATTATTGCTCGTTAACTATTTATCTCTTTGCAAAATATAATCTATTAATTTAGATGAATTATCGAAGATATTAAAGGACTCGTATTATTGCACGTTAATTGCATTAATAATTATCTGTAAATTAATAACAAAAATATATGAAAACTGATTTTTCTCGCAGATTCTGCCACTGAATAAGCGCAAGAAAGAGTCCTGATGTCTTTTAATATATTTTAAATAATATGTTATAATACCTTAAACTTGATTAATATTTTTGAAAGTTATCAGCTGATTTCTATCAAAAAATATTAATCGAGAATAAGATATTATAACATATTATTTACAACATATTACTATTTTAATTTATCATATTATTTAAAAAGTTAATTAATAAATTAACGCTTTAATCAGCTGATTTCTATGAAAAACTATTAATCGAGTTTAAACAAATTTTATATTATTTTTAAAAAAATATTTTTTTTAACATAAAACCGAAGAATGGCGCGCGCGTAGCGCGCGCTTGTGTTGTTCTAGTTTAAATCTAAAACAAAAAGTGCGAACAAAATAAAATTTTCTATAATATATATATATATAAATTATATAAAACTATATAAAACTCAAAATATACTGTATTACATGGAGAGAAATAGATTCTTACAATTAGTTTAAACTGACAATGAGACTTTTCTTTATCGTATTATCAAGAAAGATTCATGATGAATTTTATTTTTTTATCGAAAAAAAAATTATTAGTATAAGGCTCAAGGAATAATAGATAAACAATAGTAGAATGTCAACACAATATAATTTTTTCATGTTTTATGATAGCAAATTTATTATAATCGATACAAAGATTATATTAATGTTTCAATGAGCGATATTTCACACACAAGTATTAAATAATATTAAATATTGTACATTTCACACTAGTTGATGTTACAATTAAATAGAGATCATTTAAAATATATAATTTAATTTAATTAACTAGCTTTAATTAATTAACTATTAAATTTAATATTATTAACATTACAATCTTAACATAAAGTGTATATTTAGATTATAAATAAAATTCAATATTTCGTAAGCTTCTGCTTCAGTGAATACCGAGATGAACAAATTAATATTTTGTTAATTTGACGATATAAAATTATCACAGATTTAAGATGTATTTAAAGAATGTGTGTGTGCGTGTGTGTGTGTGTGTGTGTGTGTGTGTAGTGTAGTGTAGTGTAGTGTTGTGTTGTGTGGTATCTCTTTATAATTAAAATATATTATTTAACATATTTTGACAATAAATTTGTTCTCTTAATTTTGAATCCAAAATTCTATGAGCGCTAATATAAATTAAAAAATTGCCACATTTTTAAATAATAGATTCTTTATTAAAGGCTTCTTGTGAAAAAAAAAAAACTTTGGAGGTGAGTATCGCATTAATAAATAAATAAAAGTATAATGTGTGGCACATTTAGATAAACATTGCATATATTATAAAAAGATGTATACGTTATTATATGTATATATACCTGGGTTTATGTGTATATTAATTTTAATTTATAAATTACATCTTTACAGCAAAGTGCGTTCAGTAAGCTTATAAGCAACGAAATATAACAATTATAACAGTGTTGTATCAGATAGTGTCTTGTACTTATTAAATACTGTTTTCTCTCTTTTTCTCTCATTCTTGTGTGTGTAATAAAACAACAAATGTACAAAAAACCACAGCCGATTGAGTCGTATTTCTCATTTTTTCTTAATATTTTTGTAACAAGTCCTGGTAACTTTACACAAGTACTCCTTAGACGCGATGTCCTTTAATAAATATTAATGTTCTAAGTAGTAGAATTCATGACATAGTATTATAAAATTTGCAATAGTTATCGATTTTCTAGTTAACGACGATGTCACGATGATGAATCTACTCATTAACATCAACAATATACTGTAATAATTATTTAATTACTTATAACTCTATCGACAGGAATTCACTTTTACAACTCATATGCAGAATGTGTTACAAAACTCTATCGATATAAACTGTCAGGGATACTATATATCTATTGATAGACCATATTAAAAAAAAAAAAATCTATTGTTTTTGTCGATAGAATTTTGTAACATTCTGTATATATAGAGTGAGGCACTTGCTTTTTATTTGCTCACCCTTAATACGTTTCTGATTAACATTTCTAATCTAAAAAATAATTCAAATGAAAAATTGTCTTCGAAAAAAAAGATCAACGAGAAGCAGTTTTTTTTCTTTTTTTATCACATAAGGTATTTCAAAATAAGACAACTGTTGTCCGAATAACCTTCTATGAAATATAATAAATAAATAGCTGCTTCAGCAAAACAAATACGAGTATATCTTCAAAATTGACTGCTAAATAAAAAGAAATAAATATAATATTGCACTGAGCATATGTGATACATGAGAGAATTAATAAATATAGTGATATTCATATATAATAAAATTTTAGTTTTATCGAAAACGTCAAACATTTGCCAAGGGTAATTGCATTTAAAGGAATAATTTAATAATGTACACACACATACACGCACACAATTAATGTAAAGTTTTATAAAAATAACATGGTGATAAGAAGAAAGCTCGTAAGATGTGTTGAAGAGTATATGCGATATTTTCTTTAGTGACATATGAATTTAAAAACCATTGGATAACACATAAGTTTAAAAACCATTGGATAAGACATAAATTTAAAAACAATTGAACAATCTTTTATATACATTATTAGTGATTGGAAAATAGAAACATGAATTTGTTTAGCCTTAATACATACTTATCTCTCATGTACATAAACGTATCTGCTTGCGTTTATATAAATATTACTCTCATATATTCATTTATATTTTATGTATATACAAATCCGTTTCGCACAGATTCGAGTTTTGGATGACGTTCGCACTTCGTACTCTATTTCGTATAGCTGTACCTTTTTTTTCGTAGCTATCGTCGAGTTACAGTAGTAGTGTGATGAACATGTACAGTGATGTATATTCCGCATTATAGATATAAAATGCAAACTAATATCAATTCTTATAAGAAGTTTTTTTCCATAGCGATACGATATGGTGTAGAACCATAAGATGCGCCTTTCTAAGATTACTCCGTGACGATTGAATTCTTTTATCTATACATATAAAATACTTAAAACGAATACAGAGTTGTTCGCACAATTTGCAAGATTTTTCGCCATTTTCTCATGTAATATCATCTCTAGTTTAATAAAGAAAACGATTCGCCGGGACGTCGATCGCACCGCGACAGCTACTAGGCGGTGGATTATCATCGTCGAAATTATTGTGCTGTCTGAGAGATCTCGTTGGAAGTTGGCTACGTTGTGACGCTGTCGCTTGACGTCTCAGCTCCTCTATGTAATCCGTGGTGTCGTTCGCTATCAGTTCCTGTATACGTTTACTCAGGGTCGACAATTCGGGCTTGTCGTCCTCGTAGATCCCGTCGTGGACACCCGACTTTTCGTAAAACAATATGTAAGGTGTGTCGGGTGGTTTCAGACTCTTGAAATCCTCGAACGTAGTCTGGGTTACGATACTGTCGTTAAATTTGTACCAATTCTGCTTGGAATCACAAGCGTACGTGAAATAGTGTCCGTAATCCATACTATAGCCAGAGTGCACGACGGCGGCGTACAAATGATACGTCTCGGCTGCGGTGCAGGGTATCGCCGATACCGGCAATCGTATGGTATCGTTATATGTCACTTTGTGTCGAAGTTTCGTCCTCAGCCTCGTGTCGAAATCGTAGCGGAAGTGTTTCAACGTCAGAACCAAATGCGCCGGTGCCTGCAGAATCGTGATGATCCTCTGCGCGTCGCACAATTTCGTACATTTGTCGCATCGATACTTGTTCTCGCCCGTCAACTTCTCCGGCGTGAGATAATAATTGATGAGATCCTGAACGGAGACTTCCTGATTCTCCTGTATCTCTTCGGGGAAGCACAGTTGCAGATCGCGAAATTTGTCCGTATTGCGAGAACTGGTGTCACATTGTGCACACTGGTACGTGATTTGACATTCCCCGCCTAGTACTTTGTGTACGAGCGATATATATCCGTTTGTTTCTTCACCACCTACAGATTGTATACCGCTGTCCGTCGAATCGGAATGAGAATCGCTGAGCCGCTGTCCTAGCTCTTCGCCTGTTAGGAAAAATATTCAAAAATAAAATATAAATATAATAAAATATATATATATATATGTAATAAAAATATATAATAGTATTCAAAAATATATATTCAAGTTGAAAAATATAGCATAATATAAATTTTTAAAATCTGCACGGAACATAATCTATTTTGATTGTAGATGTAGAAATAAAATATGTAAATAAATAAAAACAAAAATAATAAATGAAATATATAAATGAAATAAATAAATGAGATATAAATGAGAATATAAATGAGATAAATAAATAAAATATAATAAAAATGATCAAATGTGAGATATTAATGAGAATATAAATGAGATAAATAAATGAAATATAATAAAAATTATCACCTCGTGTAAAATCCGCTAATGATTGTGTTTTCCGTTGCAACGCCAAACCTTCCGTTAGGTCTTCCTCAGTTGTCCAACGCTTAATATGCCTTTGTATGACTTCTTTCGTTTCTATCGGCAACGTTACATTGTCTTCTTGTTTCTCGATCTTACATTGAACAGTTGCCGTGTTATCATTTCCTCCACAGTTTGTGCTAGTGGATTTTTCTTGTTCATGCAAAACATCCAACAGATGACTACAAAAGAAAATAATTTTATTAATTGTAATTAATGTAATAAAATTGCATTTAATAATAATTAATTGCTATAGAATTGTATTTAGTGATAATTTCTAAATTTTTATTTACCATTTTGTGTACAGATGGTAAATAAAAATTTTTCTTTAACTATATGTTGTATTAAAGAGTAAAAAAATATTCCTATGCTAAAAAGTATACTAACCAGAGAAATTCTGAACTGTCCTGCTGCTGTCCAGGTAGAAAATACGTAGGTCGGGAGGCTCGTAACACTTCAGTAGGCTCCAAATATACTCTCTTAGAGTATAATAATAATGCAAACAAACTTTGCAACCTCTCTAGCAAGAGTGTTTTTCCTGCTTCATTTAACGGACGGTAACTCAATACTTCTTGGCAAAATTGTCTGGTCATTAATAAGGCTTGCAGCACACTGTTCATATAGCAAGTGTTGCCGAGATTGGAGAGTCCAACTTTTCCAGATAGTGGTCTTTTCGGTTCCACAATTGGTTCAAACTCTTTTGTTTCGTCAATCCATACTGGCTCCCTGTAAAGTTCCCTGACAACTTGCATCCGTGGCAACACAGGATAAGGATAATTCTCCGTATTTCCACACGCTGGTATACATGTTGAGAATCTTTTACTATACACTTTCATAATGTCGACTAAATTCTGTATACATTCCTTACTGGAATCCGAATCTTCCTTTACCAAATCTTTTATCAACGCTGGTATCCTTCTGACTATAGTTTGAACAACCGACAATGAGCTTTGCCTCTTCAAGATATAAAATATAATATTGGAAGCATTTTGACGGATTATCGGTACCAGCAATACCTTGCACATTAACATTACTATGTCTACCGAGGATTCTGTGAGCTCAAGAAGGGTGGAATATTTATGCTGCTTCTCCAAGCCACGTATAAACTCCATTATCCAAACGCTAAGTCGATCTTCAAGCCATTGTGGAAGCCAATTGCACAATACTTTCAACGCCTGCACCAACTGATAATCGGAATGCGATTGAGACAGAATCCAATCTACTGCCTGCGGAATAACGGAGGATTCCACCAGCTGCAATATAGCAGCGAGGCCTGCACCTGGCTCCTGTTTTCTGTTTGTATCCGATATGATATTGTATAAGGTTTGGAGACAGGTAAACATTAGAATGTCACGCTCCTCGTTTTTTGTGTTCGAGCATAGTATTTTGAGAAAATGCTGAATCTTGGTAGTGTTGTCGTAGAAATTTGTAATTTTTTTCGCCTCCAAGGGCATTTGGAAGGAAGACAGGTTCGTGACAATAGCTTCGCAGAGCTTCGTGTGATTCGCCGATCTGGGTAGGTACACTCTGTTGTCCGCCAATGTATTGAGAAGCTCGGTCAGGCCCGACATGTCACCGACCTCCGCGTTTCGCAGTAAAACGGCAACGTCGTTGGAAATCGGATCGACGTTGAAGAAACGTTTCTTTACCACGTAAGGCGACAACCACGTTAGGATCTTCGGCACCTCCGACACGTTGCGTACGTGACTCTTGAGGATGTCCCTCAGCATATCCTCGCAGTCGATCAGCTGACCGAATTCCCTATTGTCACGCAGATTCCGCAGCATCAGCCAGCCGTCGTTGACGGCCGCCTCGTTCCCCGACACTATTAATTTCAAACAACGTCCGATATCGTTCTTCAACATGTGTTCGGTGTCCATTTTTCCTCGACCTCCGGCAAGCTCGAATTTCCCCTTCACGATCTTATCCTTTCTCAACAACGGAGAATTACCATTAACCTTCGATCACTGATGATTCGCGTGAAAATCAAAATGATTTCATGGTGATGGTGGTGAAAAAGTATGAAGAAAAAAAAAATAGCAAGTACTGCAAGCCATAAATCATACATGTCATTCGAGAGATGATCCTTGAATGAGAAAAAGATGCTCCCTAATGGGGGACATTCGTACACCCTGCATCTGATAGCCAATAAGAGACGTTGTTTTCTAGGGACAAATGTGTCATTTCACACTCCTCACTTCCTATTGGATCTCTGAAATTTCTGAGTGTTTAAATCGAATATATATATAGATGTGCTGTGTTATTAATATATATATATTATTTTATATATTATTTATATATATTACATATATATTATTTATATTTATTATATTTATTATATATATTATATTTATTATATTAGATTATTTATATATTACTTATATATTAAATATATTATATATATATTTAATACATTTAAATATTATAATTATATGGGACCACGTGACTTCTTACAAGTCTTTTGCACAGTATAACTACATATGTAGTTATACTGTGTCTTTTGTCCACCAATCGTGAAAGCGCGTTTCGAAGAGGCTCCAGTAAAGAAGGAAAAGTCCCTATCTTTCAGCGACACTTTCGCTCGAAAAAGTTGGCAATCGTGCGATTCGAGTTTCGAGCTCGACATGGAGCGCGAGAGAGGAGCGGCCAGGAATAGCAGAGAGTACGCGAGTCTAGCCGTTCCATTAAATGAGTGCTTCGTTCGGCGGAGGAGGTGCTCGACGTTCGACTGAAGGCGACCGATTGTAGTATACGTGCGATCGCTTCCTCCGGTAAAGCGAAACCCGCGGACCGAGGCTCGACGATAAACCAAGGATCCGGGCGACGCGGGAATACGGCCGCGCTGCTCTCCCTCGCGTACATCTATATATATATGGAGCAGACTCACTCAGGGAAACGCCTGTTTCACGTGCCGAATCGCGCGCAGTGAACGCGAGTGTGCGTGCCTGTGTATGTGTGTGTGTGTGTGTCACATAGTGGAGTCGCCGCCGCCGTCATCGACGACGTCGTCGTCGTCTACGCGAAAAAGGGCGGCGAAGTGCTTGATACCTGTCGCGGGGAGAGACGCTGAAGAGAGAGAGAGAGATAGGAAGGGAAGACAGAGAGAGAGCGAGTGAACTGTCAGTGTGTGTGCGTGTCTGTCGTCCGTTTGCATGTGTGCGCGACCGCTTGTGTGTGCCAGGCAAGAAGAAGGCGAAGAAGAAGAGGAAGAGGAGGAGGAGGAGGAGGGAGAGAGAGAGAGAAGCCTGCGACAAGAGAAGTGATTATAGGAGAGCTGCCCCGTTGCTCTTCCGAGCGCGTCGTGCTCTCCTTTTCCCTCCGCCACCGTCGTCGCCGTCCTCCTCGGGGCAATGTCTCTCGAGACACGTTCGAGCTCGGCCCTGTTCAAGCGTGCCGAACAGCTCAAGCGCTGGGAACAGTCCGAGACGAACCGCGAGCCCGCGCAGCCGCGGCAAGTCGCGCGCAAGATCAAGTTCTCCGCCGACTGCGTGTTCCTGGCGGCGTGCGCGGCCAGCGACAAGGAGGAGGTCGTCCGTCTGCTGCAGAAGGGGGCGGACATCAACACCGGGAACGTTGACGGACTCACCGCGCTGCACCAGGTAAGGGAGGAAGAGGAAGGAGGCTTTTGACAGTTCATTTTCCCTCGACGCGTTCTGTTTCCTTCGGATGTGCCTCTTTCTTTCTTTCCGTCTCTCTCTTGCGAGAATGTAGCTCTCTGCAAGATGGCTACAACCAGCTCCAGCTGTCTAATTGGAGTATTGTTTTCTCGTCGATCGTGTACTTGACAGATGTATCAATTGTCGAATGAGGATTTTTTTTTTTTACAGGAATTTTTCTTGGAAAGGAATAATTATTAAGTTCGATGACGAACAGGTCTCTCTTATTAGGATCAAGATGTAATTAATACTAATCTATTGTCGAGTATTAATTACTGTTTACGTATATGAGTGAAGAGGCAGGGTATAATAATATCTTGTGTAACGAAAACACGCTATCTTATACTGATACTTTGTGTGTGACACAGCTTTGAGTCAGCTACTGTGATTCAGAACCATTCCTGCAGTTGGAAATCTGAAAGTATTTGGCTCTTATTCTTTCTTTCTTTCATCAATTGTTTTTTGGATGTTTATAATCTGTGTAATTTCGTTAATTAAATCTCTTTTTAATTGCACAAGGCAAAATTATTATATATGAATTATTATTTTCATTTTGTTTATCTCGACAATAATTCAAACTTTCTCGTAAAATATAATTTATTTTTATACATTTTTCAACTATTTATACACATTAAAACTAAATTTTGTTACGCTAAATTCTGTTAGACTTAAAATTCACGTTTTATTTTGAATGTAATTATTACAAAACAATTCAATGAAATCAGAATAAGAATAAGATGATAAAATCTGAAACGTAGCTATATATTTCAGAAAAAATCATTCAACTTTATCTCAGAAATATCTATTTTCTAAAAGTTATTTTTAATTATATTAAAAACGATATGTGTCATGTCAATTCTTTAGAAAATATTTATTTCCCTACATTAAACAAGATACTTGCATCTGACAGATTATTTGATAATATACCTGCAATTCTTGAGTAAATTTTCAAATTTTCAAATTTTACTTTTTATGAATTAATAAGAAATTTTATTATTATTGTGTGAATTTTATTGTTACTTTATTTTATTCTACTATTTTTATGCTTGTTTATTGGGATATTTATTTCACAAATCACACTTTGTTTCTTTCTCTATGAAGCATGCCAATAATTGAAAATTTTTATCATGTGTTATATTCTTCAACTTGTGTTTTAAATGTTGGAGTAAAAAATAATTGCTAAGCCCAACATATTTTGCCATTACTCTGAATGCATGTTGTACAAATGTATGTAACATTTAGTTATAGATTAGATTAATAATTTTATATTTACACACTTAATAATGTAAAAGTTTTTTAATTATCAATATTTTTCTAATTTTGCAAAGGTTTCCTAGATGAGCCAATTATGAAAATTATTTTCTAAATTGACTTTAAATATTAAAAATAAATTCCCCAATTATTTTATTATTGAGTACTTATAATATATTATATAACGGACATATTTAACGTTAAAAATTATTTTAAAAATTTTGCCAAATTAAGTTTTAGGATCTAAATTGATAATAAAATCTCTATTAATTTTTATAAAAGAAAATTAATTTTATCTATTGATTTTCAAAGAATTCTCTAATGGAGCTCACTGTATAGAACTATTTCCTTGCTACACTGGCAACGATTTTTTTTCCCGAGTAGTAAGCTTTTATGAGCAGCCTATTTCTGGATGTTTCTGAAAGCTGGCGCAACTGGGCAATCCGGGACAGCTTGTACATACATGCCATAACAGTTATTACAGTATCTAGGTAATTAATGAGGATACATTAACGAGAAGGCCGAGGAAGCATTTCAAATGTAGAAAGAATAATCATATCATACGTCGACAAGAAGTGATTTATTTCAATAAGAAAATTTTTTGGGAAGAGATCCTATTTTTATTTAAAAATAATAATTAATTAATTGAGACGATTGTAAAATTACTTATTAATTTATTTAGGACAATCATAAAAGATATATTTGATATACTATGTATAACTAAGTCCATTTAATTTTCATTATTAAAGTTTTATATTTTTTCTAACAATAAGTAATGTATTTTTAATGTATATTTGTCAATTCAATTAATTAACAATTATAAGGATTTCAGAAAAAGCTAAGAAAGTTTAAATTTAATCAAGTTTAATATAAATGTGACAATATATATTATATTGAATAACTTATATTTTTTCAGCTTTTTTTTCGAGCCTATTTTGAAATTATTATATATTGTTAATTAATTGAATTGACAAATGGCATCAAGAATATATAATTTAATATATATATATATATATATATATATATATATATATATATATATGATAATAATAGTGATCAAGAATTATTCGGGTCTTATTCAATGGAATAACATTTTCCATAAGGTGAAACGATATTTATGGCCGTTATTTAAGTAAGGAGGAAGTTAAGGCATTTCATGGATTTGCGAAAATAGAATGTGAAAATACATCAGGCATCAAATGCTATTTATAGCTCTCTGTTAGAAGTCACAGGCTGCAGCATCTGTGTTCAGTTTAAATCCTCTATGTCTAGCAATGTGTTGTAATATGTATTTACTTTTTTTTTCACCTCGGTATAATATATGTCGAAACCGCAGGAATTTGCGCACAAATATATTTTATTTACTATATGCAGGCTCAACAAAAAGATGATTTAATATTTAAACGGTGACGCGAAAATTATAATTAAATAAATTTTTGTATAATAAATTATTTTATATTTCTAAATATATTTTGTTCCATAATTCTGTGTACTTGAAAATATATTTAAGGAGAATCTTCTATAAAATCTTTTTATGAATTTTATCATCTAAATTTGTTATATATCTTATCGCAAAATATTCAATCATATATTGCTATATATGGAGATGTTTGATATTCGTGATTAATAACAATCGAAAATCTAACAGCGTAGATTTGTAACGTCGATTCCAAACCTTGGATCGCGACCAGACCGAGCAAAATCGGCGGTTCTGATGTCTCGGGATCTCGAAATACATCTTGCCAATCGCGCACGCTTTTCATCCTTCTCGTTTGACTCTTGCACCCATATCATATCGATTTATAATCAGCACGTAATATATCATATTTGTGTTATATGACTGTAATTGTTGTGTTTAATAGGCTTGCATCGACGATGATCTGGATATGGTGGAATTTTTGGTGGAGCAAGGAGCGGATATCAATCGCGGAGATAATGAAGGATGGACGCCCTTACATGCTACAGCATCATGTGGATTTAAATCTGTTGCTAAGTAAGTTTTTTTTATATATATTTTACGTTTATAAAAGCATTTAAGATTCTCGAATCACGTTTTTTGTTTATATTTATTGTAATAAATGAAAAAATTGTACTTTTTTTACAGATACTTAATAGAACAAGGATGTAATCTGGCAGCAGTTAACAACGATGGTGAACTGGCGCTCGATATCGCTGAAAGCGACGAGATGGAAGACATGCTCCAACAGCATATAAATAAAGCTGGTTTGTATTTATATATATATATATGCGCATATATTTGCAGGATGTGTCTATGAGGCCTACTGCGTAAAACTTTTAATTATAGATCTCTCCGAGGAAAATCGGAGCTGGAAATCGTAGTAGTACCGAAATATCCGTGATAATTTAAGCGAGCGATCTAATTGCGCAAGTGGCAAAAAATTTATCGCATTTTCTCTATCTATTTATAAGATTTTTGGACATATATAAATGATAATGTTTAACAAATACTAAACTACATACCTGAAACTCATTGTCAGTACTCTGCTAAAAATTCGCGCTCTTAGACACAGCATATTGGCAGAGATTCTCTCTTTCATTGACCTCCTTTCGTAATGTTGATATAATTTCACATACAATGCCGAATACCGAAATAGTTTCTTAAGCGAGGTCTGCTTTTATATGATTTATTCTTATTTTGCATAATTAAATATTAATTCTTCAAATATAAATACTTGATATCAGATATCTTTTAAGGTATTTTTTTTCTTGTAACGTCTCGTACAGTTGAATTTGTCGATAAAATTGAACTTAAATATATTTTTAAGATATAGAATATAACATATAAAATTACTAGATTAAAAAACAAGAATATGAATTGTATAATAAACTTAATTTTGCAGGCATCGATTGTGACCAAGCTAGGAGTGAAGAGGAACAATCAATGCTGAACGACGCGAAAGCTTGGCGTTCAGGTGCGCCAGGCAAGGATTCTGTACATCCTAGATCAGGAGCTACTGCCCTCCATGTTGCTGCTGCCAAAGGCTACATGAAAGTCATGCAGTAAGATATTATTATTTAAATTTAAAAAAATATTTAATGTGACACATTACTTAAAGAATAACAAAGTATTATACAGGGTGTTGTTGAAAAAAAAGGTAAAATATTTTAAGGAGATTTAGCATGTCTCAAAATAAGTTAAAAAGTCTTAATAAACATGAGTCCACAAATGAGCTATTTTTGAAATATTTGCAATGTGTCATATAACTTAACTTGCCTCTAATTTAATTTAATTTACTTTTATTTACATGAATAAAATAATAAAAAATAAAAAAATAAAAATAATAATTAAAACAAAAAAAATAAAAATATCTTAAAAATGGTTTATTTGCGGATCCATATTTATTAAGACTTTTCGATTTATTTTTGGGCATATTAAATTCCCTTAAAATATTTTACCCTTTTTTTTCAACACCATGTATATACTTCTTATATCGAAAGCGTAATGTATATGCAATACAACAAAACATTAGAATTATTTTAAAAATTCTACAGTTTCTTTATATAATAAAAACAGGTTTGTATGTGGAATCGAGTTTTTTTTATTGAATTTTTTTTAACACTTCTGTGCAGCATATTACTACAAGCTCGATGCAATGTTGATGCACAGGACTTTGATGGATGGACGCCTTTGCATGGTGCGGCACATTGGGGTCAATTGGAAGCTTGCAAACTTCTTGTTGAGAATGGCTGTGATATGGATATGAAAAATTATGTTGTAAGAGAATAAATATATTTCTTTATAATAATCGTATAGCACAGATTAAATCCAGATTAATTTAAGTTGGCTCTAGACTGATTAGCTTCAGGCTAATCCAACTTACATCTAGACTGGTTTAGGCTGTACGACACACACAATTATTATTATAAAGCATCTTTCTTATTATTACATATTTTTATATCTTATCTTGCTTTTAGGGCCAAACTGCTTTCGATGTTGCTGACGCAAACATCCTCAAATCTCTTGAAAATCTAAGAGAGCAACAAGCACTTATAATAAAAGAAAATCCACAAACAAATAATAAGAAGCAATTGTCTATACCAAAGAAACGGTACGCGACACAATAATCGTAAATGAAAAAAATGCGAGATATTATAATCTTTTATTTTAATGTATTCACTTATCGTTACAGTGTCTCAACGAGTGCTGATAGTGCAGTAACGGCGCAAGAATCTGCAGAGATCTTTGAAGAAGAGACACCAAATAAAGTTAAGAAAGTTGAATTGGAAATTCAATCTGACAAAGAAGATTCCAGCACTAGTACAAACAGCGATGTTGGTAAGTTCCTGTTTGCATATTACATCTTTCGACATACGACATCTAATCCGCACGTTTTTGTAAAGAGGCGATTACATTAATAACTATCTACTCTGCAACTTCCATGTTTATTTTTTTATGTGAAAAAGGGGAAAAGAGAATAATCATGTTTTGCAAACTATTTTCATACCTCTATATTTCTCCTATTGTCCAATTTTACGAATCTAATCTTTATATACTGTTAACTGTAATCTATATTTCTTATAACATTTGCTGCATGGACAGAAGCAACACGTGAAACACACATGGAAGAGAGTGATGGTGAAGGTGAATCTGAGACTAGCTCAGAATCACACTCTTCCACTTTTTCCAATCAATCTGATAAGTCTAACCACGCGACATGTCTTACAGATGACGGTAAGTTTGATCTGTAAGACCGTTTTCTTTTTTTTTTTTTTTCTTTTTTTTTATATAGAACACGAATTATATTGCTTATTATTATATATTGCATTTATTCAAATTTTTATATTAGAATATCTTAAACAAAATACTGGATTTTGGTTATGATTTCACAGAGAGAGTCAGAAACTTGAAATATTTCTTCTTTCTAAAATTAATAGTGTAATAATTTTTAATTAATTGTTTTGCAGAGAAGAAAAATAGAGTAAACAAAGATGAAAATGCACTCCACAGTCCAATATCTCCGGTCGAAACTAATAAAGTTCCTAATCAGGTAAAGTGTTAACTATTTCTACAATAAATTGTTAATTTTGTGTTCTTTTAAATAATTTTCTAAATAATGTTTTCGTGTTCTGTTCTTCAAGGCTCCAATATTGCCACCAAAACAACAGACTGATAATAATGAAGAAGGTGTCGTACCATCTTGGAGACGTTCAGGTTCCTTTCGAAATAAAATGCAAAGTACTGAAACTACTAATTCTGTATCTACAAGTAAGCTTCTTCTTGAATATTATATTTCAATTACATTTTTCAAAGTTGAGTTTCTTTAATAATCTTATACGTATGTAATTACTTTCCAGAACTCGAAGATAAGGATAACAACATTAAGATACCGACAACAGTACCAAATAAAGTTAGTGGAGAGCCCGATGTGGTCTTAAGAAGAACACATAGTTTCGAAACAGACGAAAAGTGAGTATAAATAAATCTTTGCTTAGCGTGTCATTATTATTATTATTATTATTTTTTAATACACAAGTCTGCAGCTTTATATTTTTTTAAATATCGAGTGTTTTTTTCTTTTCTTTTTTTTTGTTTGTTAATAATCAGCAGATACTCTTAATGCTATTAACAGCTGTGCTGCATTCCAACTAAGATATTGTATTATACGCATACTCCATGTGTTTGCATCTTAATTGCGAGAGAATCTTAGTGTCTCTTTATTTAACGTATGTCCCTATACTATCATGATAATTAGTGTAGAGATATGCATGGCACGGTAATGCATGTGATGCAGGTTTTATGAACAATATTTGGCATTACGTGCTCGCATCAAGGCGTTCTCGTGCCCTACCCTCCATCGCTGCAATGCAGCTGCTCCTACTTACACCAATTCTACGACTCGTTCTGCATCTCTACGCGAAACACACAGGTATATTCCGCGTGCTTCTAATCAATATGTTATAGTTTTTATTTTTACAACACAGACTGCAATTTGTTAATTCTATATTTGCTCAATCATTCTCTATATAATATGTAAAACATTGCAATGCATATTATATCATTTGTATTATTCGAAAGTATGTGTAAATTTGTAAAAGATGTGGTTTTAAATTTTTTTATACATTTTTGTATGGAATGGGCTTTTAATGTGGCTTGCTATTAATTGTCTTAGAGCTTAAAATGTGCTTTAATTGAAAACAATAGTGTTAATCAAATTAAAGTCTTAACTCTTAACAATTTTTGAATTATATATAAGAACTTATACATATATAAGTTTAATAAGACTAATTTTCTTTAATATTTATATTAATATTACACTTATAACCCTATCATAATTAAAGTAAATATAACTAAATATAACTCAGATAGAGAAAGATAGAAACTTAAAATTTTATATACTTACATCTTTTTAAGAAATAAATCTTAATATATTTATCAAATTTAGAGCTTTCAAAATATTTTGTGAGATATACAAATTATTTCACTCTTAGTTAAGATGAATAAATAGGAAAATATTTTTATTTTTAATGTGTGCTTCTCTGCATCTTTATTGTAATATATTTACTGATAATATATATGACAACATATCTGTCATTAAAATAAAATTTTTATTATTAATATTATTACTTATTACTATATATTATTAATTATTATTATTATTATGTATTATTATTACATATTATTATTATACATTATTTCTTTTTAATTATTTATTTTGTTCTACACTCCAGAAAAAAAGACGTGAAATTAAATTTGGAATTATCAAGACTGCCACAAGGAAGCAATACACTTTCACCAACATCTGCATCTAAAACATTGGCCTCGAGTTTATTGTCATCCATCACAACAACTACCACTGCCACTACAACAACAAGTCCTATTCCAGTCAATCAAATTCGCAGGTAAATAAATTTTTATATTAAATATATATAAATATATTTTCTACATCTCTAAATGTATATTTTAAATTTTATCTTACATTTCTTAATTTATTTTACAAAAGGTTGAAAATGGATAGCAATATTTTTCACAAATGTGTAAAATATTTGATTGTAAAATGTTTTATTATAATACTGTTTGGTTAATATGGAGGATTATTTTTGTGTATTTTTTTTCATATTTTTGATTTGTTTTTATATTTGACTTTAATTTTTTTACACGCAAAGTAAAAAATTCTGTAATATTTTATACTCCAGAGTTCTTAAAGTTATAAAGATTTCATGTAATGTATATTTTTGCCACATAACTAATATTATATAAAAATTTGGGTATTTCCAAGGCACGTGCGAGTCCTAAACACTTATATATTTACAACATCATAAATACATTATTACATACACATAATTGACATCTATATTTTTACATTTTGTATTGTGCGTTATATAATATGAATGTGGCTGGATAGTGTTCAACCAATGGAAGCTGCATCTACAGTTGTATCAAATACAAATAATGCAGTAGCAACTGCTCCTGGAACTCCCACTACACCAGGCGGGAGCAAGCTTAGTCCAGGAAATATCTTCAAGAATTTCTTCAAGTGGGTACTCACTCTGCTCGGAAGATCCTCCTGAAATATGACTTTTGCATATATATATATATATATATATCTTCAGATGTTTACGTGTAATTTACGTTAATTTGCTGGCAGTAGCATGAACTTTTGCTTTTGCAGTGTGATTATTCCTTTTATTTGCATATTAATTGTTCTATATTTGAATTTTACGATAGTTGTCTCATTCACAAGCAATCACACGTCTGAATTCACTAATTGCCGAAACGTTACACGCGATTATAGTCGACAAATAAATACACTACTACATATAAATGCACATTATTCGATTTTTGTATCGTTAATTAAATTATGTAAATTTGTGAACGCACTGCGATACTCGCAACAATCCATTGTGACATAAAGGTTCATTGATATTCTATGGAAATAATTAAGCATTACATATCTTTATTCTTTTAATTTTCTAATTAATCAAAAAATTATATGTATAGTCTATTGCAGGGAAAAAATTGAATTCTTCTGTAATAGTTATACATGAACACCAAAGATACATCTGGAATATACAAAGAAGATATATTAATTATTACAGGGATATTTTACAGGGATATATACATATATTTTTGCTGTTTTCTGTGAAATTGTTGATATTGCTTGATATTGATACAAATTGCAATTGAATATAATGCTTACTAAAAGTTTGTTTCTACATTGCACAGAAAAAAACGACCTGACTATATATTGTATATTTTTTCTGTTGCAACTTGTAAGCTCGCAAATATTTTTCCATCTCACGTATTATTACGTATATATGTACAGATCCTTCGTTCCGCCGGTACGCGATGAGGAGAGTGAAACTCAAAGGAAAGCTCATGCGAAGAGAGTGAGAGAGACCAGAAGATCAACTCAAGGTGTGACGTTGGACGAGATCAAGAGCGCGGAACAATTAGTCAAGAAAAAGCAACAGAACAACGAATCACCAGCAGTAATACCATCCACACAGGTAAACATCGTATCGATGGTTTTTATCATATATGAGTAAGTGTCTTATCAATTGATTAGAGAGCTGACTAATCGCGCGAAGTGAATCGTCTAGAAGAATTTTTCTCAAACGGTGTATAATAATGTTAAGAGAGAGACGTCTCTTTTTCGTATCTCTAGTATATGAAAACATTGACAGTGAATATTAAAACGTAGTGCGGCATATTAATTACACATTCAAGAAAAAATAATTTTTTTTTTAACGCGAGAAAGAGGATGATTATTATTTCTCACAGTATTTGTTGATAATGTGACTTAGCTTCCGGTTTTTAAATTGCAATTTAAAAATCGGAATCATATTCAGAGTCACAAAAGCTACTAGGGAAATGATTATCCTTTTTCTTATGTTTGAAACAAAAGTTATTTTTTGTTGAACTGTGCGTAATAAATCACATGACGATCTAGTGTAATATTAGATGGCTTCCATGAAGTATCTGTGTTGTTTAAAATCGAAAGTCCATGTAATATTTTATTTTTTATTATATTCTTATATACAAATGTAATGTAATACGACGATTATATAAAGTCGAGACGATAGTCGATACATTTCTTCATTTTTTTTTTTTTTAAATAATACAGCCTACAACTACCGTCAGCAATACAGCTTCGATCACAGCTACGATAACAACCGCAACTTCGACTACCGCTACCGTGACTACTGCGAATAAAGTAGAAGAATCTAATTTGCCTGAAAGACGACCATCTTGGAGATTAAGGGTAGACAATGGAAGCAAGGTCTGTGCGGTTTTTTTTATTTCTTACGAAATTATTATTTATCTGTATTTATTCGCGCTATTATCCGTACTAGAGTCGGTGCTACAGGATACAAGGTGTAGTGAAATTCAATCGCGACAAATGGAAGCGAAGCATCGCAAATGTTATCGTATAAATCAAGATCGATAATAACATTACAATTCGTTGTATAGTTTCAGTTAGAAGATGCTAATAATAAGCCTACGGATAATACAACGTCCTACATGAGAAGACCGTCTGCTGGAACTGGTATACCTAGACCATCATCAGCGCCAGTGGAGACTATTGCTACCAGTAGTACAGAAACCACAATTACTTTACCCCTTAGGAGATCGTTAAAGCAACCTGACGACAAAGGTAAAGATATCTATAGAATAATTAATTGAACAATATAATTCGTCATGTTTTTTTATGAAAAATTTAATAGAAATACGAAGTTGATTTGTGTAACATTGGCGATTATTTATTGTAAAATATCATAATTGTGTTGTGTTATAGAACAAGATAAAGAAAATGATAGTAGAAACGCACAAGCTACACAGGCGGTTATACAAAGGAGACGTAGGCCTAAGAGAAGATCGACAGGCGTGGTTCACGTAGATATGGATGTTAGTAACAATTTTGATAATAATAATGAAGTTATCTAAAAAGTTACATTTCTCTCTCTTTAAAAATGTTAATATCACACGAGAAAATAAGAAAGAACTATATTTTGAGAGAGATACAAAAAATAGCATAGATTTCAAAATGAAATTTAATAGAATTTCTTCTATAAAAATTAAATAAATATATTTGAAAATACATTTAAGATGACATTTTATCTTTTTTAGGAAATCGATCCGGAAAAACAAGATGTAACTGCTGGTGGGGACTGTGACGATTCCAAAATCAATCATAATGAAGTAAGTAATCCATCTTTTTCTAGTTTATATTTTTTTCTTGCATTCTCTGTTACATAACTTTCTAACTTTAATAGACCATTATCATATATGAAACACTTCTTTAAATCGAAATAATTCAATTCAAAGTATAATTTAATATTACATATGCGCGGATACTAAACGCTGCATGATGAAAATACATCGTTCCCCCATTTTATCGGTTTCCTTCGGTTTTTTTATTTATCAAATCCTTCTGACGCCAAAACGTCTGTTCGAATTTCAATTTACGAGTCTCTTGTCGCGGATTTACTAGACTAGACTAGCCAAGAAGCCAATATTGGATAACACGCAGTTATATGACGCAAAGGAAAACACAAGGCTCGTAGGAAAGAAAGAAAGAGGGAAGTGTATACGATGAGGCATCGTCTCATTTTGGCCTCAATAAGTTTCTGGAGCTTCGATTGTTGAACATGTCGGATAATTGTGTTTGTTCCTGCTGAAACCTATGTAGATAACGAGAAAGGAACAGCTGTTCTCCTAATATTTAATATTAAATATATTTTTGTAATTCTGGAAGAGAGAGCTCGCTTTCATACAAAATTCCAGCGTAACTTTTTTTCATTCGCCGGGTATAAGCGGCTTTAGTAGGCTACCGGAGCTTGATGTTATTTTTAGTTTCTTGGAAGAATAACTTCTATATTTCGTACGTATATCCTCGATAAAAATAGTTCAACAATCTTTGTTTGTTCTGTCATCTACGCGTTCGATATTCTATATGCGAAAAAATATATATAATCATGTGAGACGCATGTCAACATATAATTTTGTTCAATCTTCATAAATATTTTTCTGCTCATTTTTTAATGTAAAATTATCGAGTTGACTTTAATAAGGTAGCTAATTGAAGTAAAAAAAGATGATCGTGAACATGACCTGACTAAAGCGTCTAAAAGTATTCTATCAATGCGTCCGAAATGTAATTCTAAACGCTTTGATATTTAGAATCGTACGTTTGTTTGCTGCTCGTGAACATCGTCTTTCAATCTTTTATCGATGACAGACGGATCATCCAACGCGTCTATATAGATCTGGCACATGAGGTTGCTAAATGTTATGAAATTTATACTCCCTTGTTTTTCGACTCTCTTAAATTTATTTTCCCAGTATAAAATTAGATATATCGTATATACAATGTATACTTGCGCTTATGAATTTAAAAATTCACTTAAATTATATTTTTTATCATGAGTTATCATGTGTTAAGATGCGTTTAAACTGCGATACAAATCGCATTTATTCTCTGAAACCTTGATATTTGTGTGCGTCTTTGCGTGCATTCCAAAAATAGCACATAGTAGTGATGCTTTAAAGCAAACTGCCCGAGAAAGAGAGAGATGTTTTTGGGTTCTCCTGCCCAGTCTCCGTCAGTCTATCATCTGTTCTCCTCAGTACTAGATATACGCGCTTTGTTCTTAGAAACTATAAAGTTTTCGCTGTCGAGGTATCGCGTAAAAGCAGGGATAAAAGTCTTCCTGACCGTCAACCGTATGAATAACGTGTGTAGAAGTTGAGTGACGAGTTTCGTGAAAAAAAAACCCTCCCGATGCTGTAACGTCTCGTAATAGCTTCGCACGTGACGCAAACCATGTCTTCGTACAGAAAGGGAGCGCAAACTAAGCCAACAACAGCTGCGGGCTTGAGAGCTCAAGCGTCAACAAATGGGAAATCAATTTTTGGAAACAGGTCACGAATCGGCGGATTGCTTTCGCTGAATCATAATAATTTAACATCGTACAATACGGCTTTATTGGGCGCGAAAAATCCCAATCTGTATTCCGGATCGAGTTACTTAAACAAGAGCGCAAAGACTAGCGATCTATTTCGTACAAGTCCGTATGTGAAATCGACAAGCAGTCCGACAAGTTATCAAAATCTCTTCACGACGTACGGTGGAACGAAAACGGGATACGGTGGTGTGACTGTACCCTCTCACACAGTCGTCAGTCCCTTGAATTTAAATCCATCTCCCAGTTACAACTATCTAAATCTGAATGTTCGCCCTCGCGTGCAAAAAACAGAGAGTTATAGCAGATCCAAAGTAAAACCGAGTTTAAATATCAGATCGAGGAGTTCTAGTCTAACTAGTCTAGCTAGTTCCGAGGGATACGCTGTAAGCGATATTTTTCTAACACACATATATACAATATTTTAAAAAAGATTTAAGTATAGTCAAACTTTTGAGAATCTATTAAAAGTGATTTCGAAGTGCTCTTGTAATATTCTCGATGATGCTAATATTACGAAATCTATATAATCAGAATTTTTCTTAAAGGAATTTATACAATAATGCGCGCATTTAACAAAAATTAATATTTAATATTATGTCTGTTTTAGAGTGGAAACGATCGTTCTGTGAGGGCTAATAGATTAGGCTCAATATCTTCATTGTCATCAGAAGCTTCATCAGCGCCGATCAGATTAAAATCCAATAATTCCGAAAACGGCGAATTAGACTATAAGAAATTGTACGAGGAATCTCAGGTCGAGAACGAAAGGTTAAAGGACAAATTGAAGCGTTCCGACGAACAATTGAAGGAAGTTAGAAGTTTATTGGAGAAAGCACAAAGCAACCAAAACAAAGTAATTCTCTCTGAGGCAGAAAAGAGAGAGAGGCGAGCAATGGAGAGAAAACTTTCGGAAATGGAAGAGGAATTAAAGGTAAGCTCAGATTTCCACGTATCACCTATCTTCAATTTCAACAATTGTTATTTATGTGAAAGCAAATGGAACGAAGACGCTTTCGTATCTTAAATAATGACGAGGCTGGACCACAATTTTCTCTGTGATTTTTTATCTCTGTGTACGATTATACATATCAGTATATATCTGTATACTCACAATTTTAGATTTTTTAGTTAGTTATTTATTATACACCTGTCATCTCTTTTTGTTGTGTTGCTACGACTAGTAGCGGTAAAGAAAAAAACAGCGATGACCTTTTTTATTAAAAAAGCGACCCGATTGCTTCTCGGTGCATCTATTTTGTATGCTTTTCCTTATCTATCTTTTTTTTTGTACGGCGCTTTATTCTCTGTCTTTATTCTCTACTCAGATTTAGTCCACTGATTGATTTTTCAATCGGAAAACAATAACTTCTGTTCACTCGTTTATATATATCTCTTATTCCCCTGTGTTCCGCTTCTCAGAATTTCTAGCGTAGCCTAATCGGGGAATCGCACGCGGTTTTACTTGTCTGTTTTAACGAAACCAGTATGTTGTGGGACTATTTTTGGGACTAGCAAAAAAAAAACAGTGGCGAGGTTTTAGCTAATTGTTTAACTGTTTACAGCAATTGCAAAAGCTCAAAGCTGAAAATGAGAGATTGAAAGCCGAAAATCGGGCACTTACCCGTGTCGTATCCAAACTCACCAATACTAAATAGGTAAAGAACACAATGACAGCATCTGCGTTAACGATAGACATCGTATCTCACGTATAGCATTAATTAATTAATTAATTAATTAATTAATCGAATGATTGATTACAATTTCGTGTTCCTCGACCGCCAGTATTAAAACAGAAACGATACTACTCATTTACTTATTGTACGATTCAGCTTTACAATGTGTTTATACATTCCAACGCGATCGTTAATCAACTTTTAACTAAACGACAGCTTAGCAGCTTATTCTTTTGTAATAAAAAAAAAAGAGAGATTTTAGGCTTCTGTTATAAAATATATATGTTTTATCCCGAATATCATAATGAACATTATACGATCGCATATCTTAGTGTGATACTAATAGCATTTTTATCGTTGCAATTTTATCAACGCGATTTTTAATGCGAGAGAAATTATATGTATAACATTATATAATATATACATATACGAATTATTTAAGAGATCGCTGTGTAAAGTTTCAACCGTGATAATTATATACTGAATTATATACGCGACTGTTTGTGTGATATGCATGTTATAAACGCGAATTACTTAATAATACATTTACTAAAAAAGAAATAAAAATGAAAAAACATTGCATAAGTTTTAACAAAAACTAGGAGAACGCAGTCTGTCATATATTAAGATGCATAGGAATGAATATAGATTTCGCAGTTTTATATAACTTTAGAAGAAAACTTTCTTTCCTTCATCAATAAAACCATCATTCAACATGCAATATAACATTTGTAAACTGAATGCGCCATCACCAAGCATCGATAATCATCTTTGGCACGTGTTAAAAACATGAAAAACAAAATCATGACTTTGCAACTGATTATTATTCTTTTCTTTTCGTTCATTCATCTTAATTGTAATTGTGTGACAGTTCCCAGAAACATTTTCAATATGTTAAAATCAACAAGCTACTACACTCTTATTAACTTAGATCTTCACACACCTCTCTCTATCTCTCTTTCTGTCTTTCTCAGAAAGCATGTTAAATGTTAAATTGTTGCATTTTTATTGCACTTTATCTATTGACATATAGATCTACTTTGCAAAATGGTCAATCCACATACGAGATTGACATTAATCCCACTATAATTTTTATGTATATAATATTACATATTTATCTATGATATGCATTAGAAAGCTTTCATAATCAATGATATTAGTAGTGTTCTAAAAGTGCTCGATAAGAAAGTATTTAGCGAATGATTATTAGTTGATAATACACGATTTAATCGCTCCTTTGATATTTTTATAAAAAATACTCCTGAAATTATTGATTAAGCCTACACATCTTTTAAACATTATTAAATTTAATTAAACTTAGATTGTATACGAGGAGATGAATATTGTCTTCCAAACACACAGATAATTTTGTGTTGTGTAAGATATTATATGTATAACAATTTATTACTTTTAAGTTTAAGTTTGTGTCAGATCTCTACAACTCTAGTCTATAGATAAATTATGAAGAGAATTTAGTAATTTAATAGTAAAATAGTCCATAAATATATAATTATGAAGAAAATACTTGTGTACAAATGCAATAATAATAATCAAAAGAAATAAAGTCTACGATGCTGCTGTTATATGTAATACGAACATCATAAATTGACGAAACACTACTTGCTCGATTCATTTTTTAATTCTTTTATATATAGTATCTGAACACATTTATTAATTTTTCTACTAGTATACGATATACCCGAATATATATATACTTTAATGACTTTTGGTTGCAGTAATACTTGTGAGTGCCTCTCTCTTTCTTCCGTTTATCTTCCTGTTGTTTTTTGTGAGCACTTATTACTCCGTCTATAACGGCATCATTTCTCTTTGTACTCCTCTGTATAATGTAACTCATCCTCTGTTGCGTTTTTAGATTAGCACATAAGAATTAGTGTGACATTTTTTTTTTCTAGGTGATGGAGCAACTAAAATGCGAAAATCAGAGGCTAAAAGATGAAAATGGTGCCTTGATCAGAGTAATCAGCAAATTGTCCAAATAAATCTTGTAGTCTCAACACTGCACATTGTAATGAAATTTTAAGTTGTTGTATGTTATGATTGTATATCGAAATGAATTGCTTTAATTATCGCAGCATTATTATTATCGCTAGTATTCTTACAAACGCGCATCACGCTATTATCGATGAATTTATCCTCGTGCTAGTTATTTAACTTATTTCGAATGATGAGATCAAATTATTAATCGCATGGCTGTGCCAAAGGCGAAAAAAGATGTTACTCCTATTCTTAGACTGTGAATATTTGATTGTAAAAGACTTAGAGAAATTTTACTTTGCGGAATTATTTTTTAATGTCTTATGTATAGAAAGATAAATTTTATAATCCACTATATAAAATTAATTCAATGCTTTATAGTATTAAAAAAAAATTCAGATTTACTTTATATTCGACTTACTAGGAAGAAAACCTGTTAATTTTTTATAGCTTTCTTTTTTTTTTTAACAAATCACGTTATCAATATTGATTCTCTTTATAAGGACATTTTTGTATAATTATGTAATAGACAACAATGATGTGGCATTTTAATAACTAAAACAGAGAATTTTTATCCATGAAGCAAGTCTCTGAAATACTCTGATGACTGCGGACAAATAAAACCACAGTAAAACGAGTCCATTTGCTGCATTAACGAAGAGCAATAAATGATATATATCTGTTCCGCTTGATTAAATTATGCAGTTGATAAAAAAGGACGGAGTCACAAAAGAACATGATCTTGCTACTCAAGTGGCCTTTCTCTGAAGACTGCAATTTATAAATCCTTCCATCATTGCCATTTTTGCAGTATAAGCAGAATTTGATGCATGTACGGGAGAATAAATGTTTTTAATTTTATTCTGTAATATTAATACATTTTCTTATATAATATCAGATATATGTAAAATATACTTAAGATACATCAGGATTATTTAATCTCTTTAAAGTGCTAAAATTACTATATGTTAGAGCTGTGGCTGTAAAAAAAACTTGAGTTCGAACTGTTGATGTGGTAGAATCTGTGTTACTATTTTTAACTATTTGTCTAATGTATGAAATGCTGTTACCTATTATTTTCTTATAGCATTAATAAAATTATTGTTCAATATACACTCTGGATAAAAACGAATTTATAAATATTGGATTATGGAATGTGCAAACTGACAGTTGGCATGTTTTTTAATGATATTATTGTAAACAATTGTAAAAAAAAAGGATGACTCAATGTAGTTATTTCGTAATGAAGTTTATTAGAAAATAATACTTGTGTAAATATTTAATACATAACTTACACAACACACGGATCTTAGTTTTATTTTATTAGCTTAAGTCACACATCACAAAATTCCTATATATATATATATGTTTATACGTATTTTATAATTTAATATTTTGTAAATATTTAAGAACTGCGTATGTGCAAAAAGCAGCTGCATCATATATATTTATTAAAAGGTAAGTAATCGATAGAATTCTTTTTACATATTTTATTTTTATTATGTTTTATTTACTCTCAAATATACTATTTTTTATTTACAATATATTTCTTTATAGAAAATAATTTCATAAATCAGCTATTGTCTTACAAACTTTATTTACTATGATTTTAATAATCTTTCCATAATTTTTGTAACAATAGCCATATCTGCACAATTGTCTGTAATCTTTGCCATTTCTCCCAACAGTGCATTAAATAATTTTTTCTTTCCACTTTTATATCCCGATACAATTTTCGGATTTTTCTCAATAATTTCTAAACACATCTTTTCCAATTGTTTCTCATCTGATATCAAGAACCAATTACGTTCTTCAACAATCTATAACAAATAAAAACATAGAAGTTTAATAAGAAAAGACTCGTGTATTTTTAATACTGCATTTTTTATATATAGAAAAAAAAAACAATACCTCTTTTGGAGATTTCTTTGGATCAGATATTAATTCATACAAAATCTTCTTCGCCTTCATTAAATTAATTACTTTGTTTTGTAATAAATCAATCAATTGACCAATAAAATCTTCATGTGGTAAGCTAAAAAAAATTGTTATATACATGAGCATTTTATACAATTTAGAAATACGATTTAAATAAAAAAAAAGTTCCTTACTAAAATTCAACTGTTAATTTATTTTTATGAAGAAAAGCCAACAATTCCATGACGAGAAATTTGGCGACCAATTCCGGTTTACGATTGCCATCTTTTCTTATTATTCCATCAAATAATTGTAACAATACAAAGTCACTCTGAGACAAAATATGAAATATTAAAAACATATATCTTTTCTACATATTTATTTGATTGTAATGCACTCACTCAAACTTACCATTAAAGATACGATTATTTCAGGAGATATCTTAAAAATATTCTTCAATCTCTCGCGTATCTGTTCTGGCAATTCAGGCAATTGTCTTTTCAATACTACAGCATCGACTAAATTGTCTTCATTCGGTAAATCTTCTCTGACATGTATACGCAGAGGTGGCAAGTTTGTTTCAGGCATAAATCGATAATCCTAAAAGTGGCAAATTCAAAGATAAAATAATTAAATAATTAATTAAATAATTTGAGGACAACATAAAAACAAAATGATATATTACTTCTTTATCTTCCTTTTCACGCATAGGAATGGTCGTCTTGTTTATCGCGCTCCATGCGCGTGTCTCGTTAAATATTACATTGCCGGCTTCAAGGACAGAAATTTGTCTACTTATTTCATACTTAATAGCGGCAGCGACGGCACGTACACTTCCAATATTTTTTATTTCCGTCCGAACGCCCAAATCATCGTCTCGATCAGTTATAGAAACGTTAGCATCGACACGAAGAGCTCCCTCTACAATAAGAATAATAAAATATGAGATATTGAATCTACGAGTAATAATTTTTGAAAGTCAAATAATTTCTGTAATAAATGACCTTCCATTTTGCCATTACAGACACCCAGTAACTGTAACGTAAATGCAAGTTCCTTCACAAGTGCGGCAGCTTCTTCGCCATCGACCAAATCTGGCTCAAACACGAATTCCATCAAAGGTATTCCGGCACGATTAAGATCAATGAAGCTTCTATAAAAGTATTAAGTCACATTTAGAGAACTATTATAATTTTTGCCATTTTTTAAAGCTAAAATTAAAGATATATACAATTAGCTTAATTGATACCTTGCTAAATTTTCATCGTGCAAACTTTTGCCACTGTCTTGTTCTAATTGAATCTGCTTGATTTTAGAAGACTTCAGATACGGTGATTTGTGTATTCCTGGAGTGAACACGTGAAACTTAATTTCACCATCGACAGCAATAGGTCGTCCTTGTTGAGTAATTTGAAATCCTGCCTAAAAAAATAATTGAAACGATTAATAAGCATGCTGATATAAATTGAGAGAAATATATATCGAAAGAATTATATTTACAGGTAAATCTGCATAGAAATAGTGTTTTCTCTCAAATAGAGAAGTCTCGTTTAATCGGCAAGATAATGCTAAGCCCGTCTGCACCGCAGATTCCACGCATCTTCTGTTCAGTACCTGCAACACATTTGTATCTGCAACAATAGTTAATATTTATCACAACAGTTTGGGCAATTTTGCTAATTACCAATAACTTACAGGTAATGTTCCTGGTGTAGCACAATCGAAAAATGAGACACAGGAATTGATGGGACTGGCAAAGTCGATGGATGCGCTAGAAAATAACTTTGACTCTGTTGCAATCTGAGCATGAACCTCCAAGCCCACGATGGATTTCCATTTCTTTCTAAAATGATCAGACGTAACAAAATTAATAATTTAATTATAATATTATTTATATATATCTATATATAAATTATATTATATATGTATATATAAATTATATATACTTTATTATATATACATATATATATATATATATTTATATTTATAATATAACATATTATTTATATATATTAATTATAATATTCCATGTGTGCAATATAGGTATATATATTTTTTTTGGAGAGCAACAATAAGAATTATTTACATTTTCATATGTAAATATTTTTCATAACCTAATTGCTCACCGCACTTTCGCTTCTTTTTGAATCTTAGATGAAAGAAACCGCTGTGAAATATTGTCATTTTGCTTTTTAATCCATTTATTTATAAGAATGAAATGTATTTGTTTCCTTGATAACATGTTTTGTTGGCTTTTCGATATATTTTGAGAAAAGATTTAACGTTTAAAAGACAGGTTATGGATTCTCAGAATTGCCAATTGCAGAATAAAAACTTTTGCATAGATACCAACCAATAAAATGCCACGTGGATCCCAGGATCATATTTTCTATATAAATGCCTCTTTATTTAGGATTGACATTATATATTTAAATTTATACAGGAATAATAAAATATAATAATATACACAATACTTTAAACAACTTACATTTATTCGTGAATGTAGAAAATCTGTTTATATATGTATAAAATTTCTTGTGCAAGTATACATAGCTGTAACAATTGGAATGGAAACAATCATTCCTATGACAACTTACATGTACCAATCGTTGCTTTGCTTTATGATAAAATGCTGCATTATTCTTGTGGTTACTGCTGATATGGCATGGATCTTCTATCAATAGATCAATTAATTGCTGTCAAAGTCCAGTATCACAGCGGAGAGAGATTGAGATCGTACAGCCATTATTCACTTCTTTGTAAAAGCTGATTAATGAAGATGTCGGAGCCACAATTAAAAAAAATCAAATTTTTGTAGAAAATATTGACCATAAATAATAGTGAGACCTATTTGAATAAACACTAGTATTTAATTAATAGCATCGTCTTTAGATACGCTAAATGGCTCTGCTACAGTCTCTGCACCACTATCAGCGATAAGAACATCCTCCTGTGGTCTATCTCGCGAATCTGTATTTGTTCGCTCAATTTTACGAATTATATCCTGCAATAGAAGAATGATAGCATGAATAAGTAAAACATTATATTCTTACAAGTTGGTCATAATGCTACATATATGTATCTCGTACCATTCCTTTGATAATCTTGCCAAAAACAACATGTCTACCATCAAGCCACGGTGTTTGCTTAACCGTGATAAAGAATTGAGATCCATTGGTATCCTTGCCAGCATTTGCCATGGACAACCATCCGGCACCGTAGTGCTTCAGTTTGAAGTTCTCATCTGCGAAGCGATCCCCATAGATGCTGTGACCTGACAAATAAAACAAGTCAATAAAGTCAATCAACTAAATAATAAGTATAAAAATAGGGAAATTGGCTAAACCTCCAGTTCCATCTCCCTTTGTGAAGTCTCCTCCCTGGATCATGAAATCTTTGATCACTCTGTGGAACACGCTGCCTTTGTATCCCTCACCCTCCGGTTTCTTGGCGAGTTCCACGAAATTCTTCACGGTCTTTGGAACGGTTTTGCCGAAGAGACCGATTTCTATTCTCCCCGCATCGGTACCGCCGATCTTGATGTCGAACCATACCTAAAAGAATCCGTTTAAATATTTATCAACATATCTGTCGAAATTTTTTTCTCCAATAGGACAAGAGACATTGTTTGTCCCAAGTATGACACATGGATCATCCGTGCAACAGAAATATGCCACGTATTCACGAGCCTCGTTCTCGGGACACCTATTATGATAATTCGTTCTTATTACGAAAATTGCAGGATGTTATACCTTGTCCGTGACTTTCGGTCCATTTGCGTTCGTGCAGGAAGCCGCGGCCACCAGGCCGAGGAACAACAGCAGCCTCATGTTACTTGAAAATGCGAAAACAAAGACCCTCGACCGCCGATCCCTCGTAGAGGTCTGTCAGTGTCGGAACCGCTAATAAGTACCGGATGCGAGGTACACAAGAACACATATACATACATACGTGGGCTTGAAATGTGGGAGCGTCCGATTGGCTGATTCCATCGACATAGTGAAAGGAGCGTGACGAGGAGATGAACATTTTTATTTCAATATTCATATTTTTCTATTAAGAAAAATAATAATCCGGTCTCTCTTCAGGCGTCTTCATCAGTGTTTGCTGTTATCTAAATAAAATTATATAGATAATCATCTAGATGAAATTTTGGCGTCATCTTATCTTTATATATATATAGATAATAAAAATATGTATTATCTATATCTGCATCTTAGATGAAAAGAAAGTGTTATCTTTACTAAATTATCTAAAATAATATTCAGATAATTTGGTTTAGAGTTTCATAGCACATGAAAATATTTAAGTAGAACTTTGAGCAGTAAATGATAAAAACTTATAAATAAAAGTATGAATATATTTTTATAATTTACATTTTTTTATTTTACATTACATTTTTATTTATTTACATTTTTTAACTATTTAAATAAGGGGTTTTAAAAATAATATTATCTGGAAGTTATCTAGATGAATCGTCATGTAATTTTATCTTTTATCTAGATATATTTAAAACAAAATCATCTTTATCTTATCTAAGATGAATTTACATATTTTTATCTCATCTTTATCTAGCTAATTTTAAAATCATCTAAGCACAACACTGGGCGTCTTGTCCTATATTGTGTTAAAGCCTAGTCTACAATAGAGTCGTAAGGTCGTAAACGTAAGAAATTGACCAATCACAGTTGAATTCGAGGAGAATAATCGACTGTGATTGGTCAATTTCTTACGTTTACGACCTTACGACTCTATTGTAGACTAAGCTTAAGGCTGGATTATAGAGGCCGTAAACTTTTTCCGTAACCGTAAATTTAAGGATTCAACCAATCGCGTTGCTTGATTCGGCAACGTGATTGGTTAAATTTTGTTAAATTTATGGCCTCTATAATCCAGCCTTTATGGTTCGGTATTCGCGGAATTTGAGTATTTTTCTTGTTTTTTCATTTTATCGATGGGATAATATAATTTATTATTATAATAATAATTATAATATTAATAATTTTTAAGCGACATTTTTGTCAGAGTCGAAACTCGTTAATTTTTATAAATTATAAATACCTTCTTTTTTTAATTTTGATGAACTTTATTCGGAATAAAATCCCCAAATTTATTCATATATTTATTTTATTTTTATTCTTCTTAAAGTCTCGCGATAATATTTATTTTATTTTCTTATATCGATAGTTTTCGAGAGATTATATTTTTCTAAACGTTAGATCGTACACGTGAGGATTAAAATGAAAATAAATAATTAAAATATATTTGAAATTCCGAATATTAATTCTGATTTCAAGTAACTTCGTCTACGCCTGCGCGAGATCCATCCATATGTCTTTCCAGTTCACTTCCTGAATCCTGAGTGATCTTATTATCGGTCTCGTTCAGTTTTGTTCTTTATCATTTCTTTAATCTTGCGAGATAAGAAATTGCACTTTTCTAATGGCCGTAGGCACATTCGAAAACGCTAAAGAGGAAAAGGTATGATTTTTATCCTATTATTGATTATATTTTATAAATAAGATGGGATTTGAATCGGTCTGTCACGCATTTATTAAACATCTTTCCATTATTGCTTATTCATCGTCGTATTTATTACCTTTGGACTTAAACGAGAAATACATTGTTTTCCACAATATTTAGTTTCAGTTTATATCGAACGTAGAAAATGTCAAGTATATTCAGAATTTTAAATAACCTATAAAAAATAGCTCGATTATAAAAATTTAATTTCGTTTATCAGGTATCACATATAATTCTATAAAATATAATATATATATATATTATTTAGAACGCTTGTTTTTTTACGAGCTTTATTTTGATATGTATCAAGGACATTAAGATATTATATACACATATTATACAATTATAGATAATATACATAAATTATAGATAATTACAGATTATCCATGATAATTACAGAAAATTTTAGCTGTATACATATTATCGAGACTTCAGGTCCTTACTATAATCCTTATTGAATTATGATATTACAAGCGAGAAATCGAGAATTTTCTGTCAAACTCAATTAAATTTCAATTTAAGGCTGTAATAAGTAAGGATTTTTAAATAATTTAAGTATAAATTTATTTAAGATGGACGAGAATATATCGGAAGGAGGAACACAAGCTGATTTTATTCGCGAGGAATTAAATTTTAACATTGATCCTGAAGATCCTGTCACAAAAGCTTCTTTAAATGATCATCCCGTGGATGAATGGATAGACATATTTGGTAATGGTCAGTTGAAGAAGAGAGTTATAAAAAAAGGTGAAGATGGAACACGACCAAACAGAGGCGATATATGTACATTAAACATCACTGGCAAATTTGAGGATAAAGTAGTGGAAGAATATGAAAATCTTGTAATACAGTTGGGAGACATGGAAGTGATACAGGTATCATATATATCATATATATTATTGTCAATATTTGGTTAATATTTATCAATATTTGATTTGTAATATAATACTGACATTCTGAATTACAGGGCTTAGACTTAGCAATTGCATTGATGGATGTAGGTGAAGTTGCTGAAATTGTAATTGATCCTAGATTTGCTTATGGCAAGCTTGGAAAAAGACCTGTACCACCTGATGCTACCATTACATACACAGTTGAATTAAAAACATCGGAGTTAGAGCATGAAATAGAAACGTTAAGCATTAGTCAAAGAAGAGAAATAAGGTATAATAATTTTATAAATTATATAATAAAGATTATTTATATACTTTCTTAGACTCTAAACACTTTAAAGACAATACTTAGTCTATTCAATTATTTTGGCATAATGGTTGAACCTATTTTTTTAAAGCAATAAGAAGCGTGAACGTGGAAATTGGTGGTTTGTTCGAATGGAGCTGTCTTCTGCAGTTCAATGTTATCGGAGAGCACTGGAATACTTGTCGTCAACAAAAAATACAAATAATGAGGAAGCAGAATCAGTTAGTGACACTGAATTGCAGGTTTTACTAGAAGATCGCATAAAAGTTCATAACAATTTGGCAGCTGCATTAATTAAAACCGAAGCTTATGATGCAGCTCTGGAAAATGTGGAACATGTTTTAAGGTGTCAACCACAAAATGTAAAGGCACTATTTAGAAAAGGTAAAAATCCTCATCTTTCTTTATTTCTATATTTAATCTTTTTTTAAAATAATTTGTACATATTCTTGATTTATATTTTATATGTGGAAACTTCAAATATGTATTGCAGGAACAATATTGAGGCTTAAAGGAGAATATGCTAAAGCTTATGCAATTTTCACTGAAATGCAAAAATTAAATCCCGAAATGAAAATATGTACCGCAGAATTAACAACTTTAAAAGAAAAAATTGCTAAAGACGCAAAAAAAGAAAAGCATTTGTATCGTAAAATGTTAGGCGTTGAAAATAAAAATTCGTCACAGGATGTGGAAACTAATGACAAAAATAAAAGGAAATTCGCAAAGGGAGTTTTATGGACTCTAATTGGAGCAGCATCTGTTGCTACTATTAGCATATTTATACACAGATTTACGTGAAAAATAAAAAAATACAGACATAAAAAATAAATTTAATTCTTTATGTTTAAAGAAATAAAATAGAACCCATGAGCTTTAGCGTAGTAGCATGTATAACTTTTTAATTTTTCATCTTTTTTTTTTTTTGTAAAAGAAAACGACAAATGGGTATATGATGAAAATTAATAAAGACAAATTATGGTAACGAAAAATGTTGAAATCTTTGTTTATTTAAGAAAATAGGATAAAGTTGTTCGGTTTGTAATTATATTCTTTATTTCTAAATATTTTTAACTATATATACATATATATATATATATATCATTTATTTACAGGTCATTTATTTACATTTTGAACAATTTACATTTACAATATAAATATTTAATAATTAGGCAAGGTAATTTGTAAGGTGCTTGTGATATACATATACATAGTTCAAATAGAAATACATTTATACTTTGTATATATTACAGTTTTATAATACATAATTAAAACTTACAAAATGCATTTTCTTTATATTTCAATTTGCTATTTAAAAACAAAATCAATGATATAGTTGTATACAATTATATGTATTTTAATCTTGACTCGTGCATTGAAGTTGAATTAAACTCTATTTTCAATTTTACACGTTCTCCATGTTTTAACGTGCAAAAACTATACTAATTATTTTTATTCTATATATGTTTTTCAAGTAGGATATATAAAGTAGTGAAATACCAAAAAGAAATCCAGTCTAGCTTGACTGAATAGAGAAACCATATGTATGAAATTCACACCAAGATCTGATAAAAATTTTATGTTGATGTTATTTTTATATGTTGAAAATTAATAAAATATAAATGTTCTCATATAACATAAATAACCGTTTAATGTATTACTATATCACTATAAAATTATATGTCACACATTTTATACACTATATTTTTTGTTCTTAGAAAATGAAAAAAAAGGATAAATTTTACACATTCATACACATTTTAAATTAAATTTATATATATGTATAATGTAATAACAGTTTTAAAGATACGATTAAAAGATTTGCTTATTTTATATATATATAAAGGTACTGCAACTTTTCTTATTTTGTTTCAGAAGATATATATTTTTACACATCTTTAAAAACGGAATGTGTTTTATATCTACTTTTTATCTAATGTTAGATGTTAGATTAAACAAACTTGTGACATAAAAAATATATTTTATAAAATTTGATAACATTCTTGACATTAACAAAAAAAAAAATATTTTTATATTAGTATTCAATAAAATGCTATGTTGTACACCTAAAATTTGAGCAAACACAACTGTATATTTAAAGTATATATATTCATTCTGCAAGTCTTCAAATATTAAGAAACGATGGAAATTCGTTTGTTAAATAACTTTCTATTGTTTCCATCTTACTATTACTGTTTATAAGCGAGAACGAACCTTCAATATTTTCTAATGATACTTCCGAATAATTTGTATTATCCTCTGATATATTTATACAATACGTTTGATCGACATTTAAGAGATTATTGTGAAATTCTATATCTTGATAATCTGGCAAATTCAATATTTCATTGCAATTTGTCCCAAATTGATCAGCTAGCTCATCGGTAGGTAAAAATTCCGGATTGGCGACTTCTACAGTAAGCACTTGTCCCGTATTTATATCTACTAATGAAAGAACCTGCGGAATAGAATCGATAACAGATAAATTCGTATGTTCCAGCGACAGACTTGAGCATTCAGAGTTTCCCTCAGAGTTTGACAATAGCTGTATTTGCAGCTGCGAATCAACATTTATAATTTGTTTATCTATATTTATAATTGAGCTATCTGTCTCCTTGTTCTTCGCAATTGATTCGCATTCTTTTTCAATCTTCACTTTATTACAGTCTAATTTGTTTGGTTTTTCCGGCACTGGCACAAGATGACCATCTTCTGTTTTCATCAGCTTCACCACCTGTGTTTTTATAGAACAACAAAATTGTGTTGGATAAATATAATATACATATATAGACTAACTGAAATTATTACAGCATTATATAATTATTATAATTATTAAAGCATTACCTTTTTCCTCTTTTCCAGTGTAATTCTGTGACAGGTTTCCATGTGACGAGTGAGATGATGAGAACGTTTAAATGCAGTGCTACATTGCGTACAGATAAACGGCCGATGTTGCTCGTGCGATAATTTATGCCTTTTGAGTAAACTGTTCCTCTTAAACGCTTTGCCGCACACTTCGCAAATAAATTGCCGCTCTTTACTGTGAATATAAAGTACGTGATCCTTAAGAATACTGACGCTGGTGAACGTCTTGCCGCAATGCTCGCACACGATGTTTCGCTCTTCTACGTGCAGCTGCTTATGCCTATCCAGATCTGTCCTTCTGGCACATTGAAACGTACATCCATATATATTACACACGAATCGCTTTTCGCCCTTGTGAATACGCCTGACATGTTGATCCAGGGCTCTTTGCGTGATTAATTTTTTCAAGCAGATTGCACATGAAAATATAGCTCGTACAGGTGTGTCTCTGTTAATTTTACTTAGATGTAACGCAGATTCCAAGTGCCTAAAATAGTCGTCCCTTTTGATAAATGTGTGTCTGCAATTGGCACAAAAATATGGATCTGTAACAAAATTATTGTGATAAATATGATGAGAAAATTCATCTTTTAATTTAATATTTAAAAATTTTTAAATCTATTTACCACTATTATTGATCAATTCTGATTTATTTAATTTTGGCACATGAACTGCCTTAAAATGTTCATGCGCTTTCTTTTTTGATGCAAAACTGACATTACAATTTGAACATTTATAATTATTGTGATTCTGAATATGAGACAAATATGTCTGTTCAATACTAAATGTTTGTAAACATTGTTGACATTTGAATTGCTTCTTTTTACAATGATTTTCATCGTGCTCTTTTTTATCTATATCTGCATTTATCATTTCTCCACATTCAGAACAGACTTTACCATTTTGATAACTATGTTTGGCTCTATGACGATTCAAGAGAGCACGTTTAGGAAAACTTTTGGGACACGCATCACATAAATAAGCATGCCTGACCACTCTTTCTCTGTGAACACGAAATAAGTGAACCTCTAGATGCTTCCGTCTAGCAAATTTTTCATCGCAATGAGAGCAATTATTTTTCTGATGACCTTCCAAGTGACGATCTAAGTGCCTTTTATATCTGAATGTCATTAGACACTGTTCACACTTTTGAACTTCATTTCCATTTGATGGCTCCAGAGAAAGATTATCAATTTTTATTCCATGTTTCAATTTTGATGTGATATTTTGACTTATACAACTGCTATCTTCATTTATATTAAGCTGTGCATTTCCATTATTATTTTCTATATAAAGTTTGGTAGAACAATTATAATTCTCTATTACTGGCTTCCTTCCTAAACATTGAGTTGTTAGATCTTTGTTAAATATATAAGATTCATCCTTGTTAATAGTTATTATATTATCTGTTTCCTTGTTTGAATTACATGAAAAGGTGTCGCAATCCAGATTCACTGTGTCAAAATTTGGAATTGAAATAATGTCTGATGATTTTTCTTGCTTTATCTCCTTATTCTTCATACAATTTTTAGATTCTTCAGCATTTTGCAGGAGTAAATTTTCTATTTTCATGAAATAAAAATCAATGTTATTCAAATTAACATCATCCAAGTTATCCTGTAAACCAATGTCTACGGTACTGATAGGTTCTACTGATAAACTGATTCCAGTTTCTTTATTTTCAACATTACTGATGCATTTTTCCAAATAGTCATAGTTTCCTATTTCGCAATTCTCCATGCATATATTTGGTATGGCATCTAAAGTTGAATAATCCTAAAAAAAGATTAATAATATATAACATATAACAATTATAATATAGTCTTCTACGTAAAAATAATTTCTGCATATGCAATCTTACTTGATTGTCAAACAAACGTAGTGTCATTGTTTTGGACTGTAAAGTTTCAACAATCGACAGGTATTCAAATATTTGCACAAGAATATAATTGTGGTATTATTAAACATGACCAAAAAATGTTGTTTTTTTTTATTTGCCAGTTTTTTCAGAAGAATTACGTTCGATAAAATTCATAAAAGCATTTGTGAAGTAATCATATATCGCGTAACCTAAAAATCACGCACGTTGTGCGATGTTATCGAAAATACGATAACTTGACTGTTTTACCCATACAGAAAAATGTTACGTAATAGTAATAAAATTAACGATAGATGGCGCCACTAATGCCTTTACTGTTCCGGAGGAGCTAAGATGAATTTGAAAACGTTTGAATAAAATTGAGTTATATAAATAAAAGAAGATGAAATAGACGTAATTGTATATTTTTATAGTTATTAAAGTTCGCTTAGAACATTAATTTAAGCACGTAGGTCGCGCGGTTTAGAGCAGAGCGTGAAGAAAAGTCAGATCTTTGATCGGAAATAGGAAGGAAGACGCGCGTTTGAATTTGCAGTTGTCTTCAGATCGCGGTTCGGTGAGGACGTACTCTCGTACAGTGTTCGCGGTTTCAACATTTTTTTCTACGTTAATCGTTATAATTTCGAAGAGACAACGAAAATATTACGTGCACAAGGTAGGCTACGTATTCGAGAATCTCTAGAAAAAGTAGAAATGCGCATAACCTAACCTAATACGATTGATACGAAGAATTGCATTTGATGAGATTATGCATTCGATCAGAATCAATCGCGGCGTCGGTTACGGTTGAATTTCTTCTTGTTTCTTTCGGTTTTTATCTTTTAGCTTATTTTGATTCTTACAGACGAATGAAGAAAGTATGAAAGATATATATAATTGTCATTCTTAAGATCGAAACATGTTTTTATCTATATATTTTTATGATTTTGAAGAATAAATATATATAACGTGTATACACAAACATACAAACACACACATACACATACATGCGCACACACACATGCGCACACACACATACACATATATATTCGTTCTATTATATCGCATGTAATGTTTTAATGTATGAATTCGCGCATTTGATAATGATTTTTTGTCGATCTTTTACGCACAATTGTTTTTCTCTAAAATTGTTGTTTTTTCAAATTATGAATATAAAATTATTTTTAACTGTGAATCAATGATCGATTGTAAAAATTTGCCGTAATCCATTTCAATTAAAATGTTTTAAGTATTTTTTAATGTATTTAATATATGCATAATATGTTTTATTTAGCGTCACAAACTATAAAATTTTTAAAATATATTAATAGTATACAGTATTTTAAACTTGCATTTTTAATCATAAATTTATTTCTATCTAATTATGTATAATACCATTTGAGCTTTTCAATATGCATATAAGATCAACAGCAAAAGTATCATAAAAACATTTCTCAAATAAAATTTTTATTATTCCGTATATACATATATTTAAAGTAAATGTTTATATTAATTTTGATGAAAGCTATCCAATTTAAAAAAATTATATCCCGCTCCATTTAAAAAAATAAAGACTTTCTTCGATCCACTTTATATATATGTATGTAATTTTTTTAAATTTAATTTATCTAAATTTATTTTCCTTTTTTTACAGTGTTGCCTGCCTGAGTGGTTGCGTCGATTCGAACGCCATGAAGAAAAACAAAAGTTTTTTGGTAAATACAATAAAATATATTTTTTTTTAAATATTGCAAATTTTGTGAATTGGATTAATATAAATTTATGAATATGTCGATTATATATGAGCACGTATTTGAAAAGAAAACACTTGATTGCCAGAAGGAGTGATAGAGAAATATATATTCGATAAAAATATGAAAGATATAATATAAATTGTCATTCTCAAAATCGAAAAATGTTTATATCTACATATTTACGATTTCAAGTAAATGTTATTAATTTTGATGAAAGCTATCTGATTTAAAAAATTATATCCCGCTCCATTAAAAAAAATAAAGACTTTCTTCGATCCACTTTATATATATGTATGTAATTTTTTTAAATTTAATTTATCTAAATTTATTTTCCTTTTTTTAGTGTTGCCTGCCTGAGCGAGTGCCGATCCGAGCCTGAGCCATGAAGAACAACAGAAGATGGTAAGTACAAAAATATATTTTAAAAAATATTGCAAATTTTGTGCATTGGATTAATACAAATTTATGAATATGTCGATTATATATGAGCTCGTATTTGAGGAAAAAACACTTGATAGTCAGAAGGAATGACAGAGAAATATATTCAGTTTATTTCATATGCACCATCATGTATTTCACATTTAGCTATTAGAACTCTTTTTTTAAGTATTGTAATTTTGAACGATACATTTATATATACGTCATACACATAAAATTTTACGCTGGGATTAATTCTTACGACAGAGGTACTTTCGACTCAAGGCCAAGTGGCCGAATTTCCCTTAAAACCTGCGATAGCTCGTACATATGTATGTATCTATTCGTTACCACATCATGTCCTGTGTTTTGCGAACATGCATCCGAACTTCCTTACAAGGCAAAGAGTCTTACAGGCTATGATATGTAATTTTTGTGTGCAGTTCACAACAGTTCAATCATTTCCTTAGCCCGACTAATTGTAAGAGAAAAGAGATGTTCTCACAGCAGAAACAGAGATTTTCGATAAAATGTATATATAAAGTTATATAATATACCACACACAAACACACACACACACACATACATATCCAGATACACACACATACATACATACACACATATTTATGAAATAATATAAACCATAATATAAAATATTTGCAGGTAAATTGTAATATTGTTTGATATCTAAAGAGAAGATGTATATATAAACACATATATGTATATGTTGCATAAATAGTTGCATAAATAATAGATTCAATATCTATTTAAAATTTTTCATATATTTACACGGAATAATAAAAATTAAATTTGAGAAATATTTTTATAATACTTTTGCTATTGATCTTATATGCATATTGAAAAGCTCAAATGGTATTATACATAATTAGATATAGAAATAAATTTATGATTAAAAATGCAAGTTTAAAATACTGTATACTATTAATATTTTAAAAATTTTATAGTTTATAACGCTAAATAAAATATTATGCATATACTAAATACATTAAAAAATACATATAACATTTTCATTGAAATGGATTACGGCAAATTTTTACAATCGATCATTGATTTACAGTTAAAAATAATTTTATATTCGTAATTTGACTAATTTGAAAAAACAACAATTTTAAAGGAAAACAATTGCGCGTAAAAGATCGACAAAAAATCATTATCAAGTGCGCGAATTCACATTAAAACATTACATGCGATATAATAGAACGAATATATGTGTATGTGCGTGTGCGTATGGATGCATGTATGTGTATGGGTTTGTGTGTTTGTGTGTTTGTGTATACACGTTATTTTTTGTAGATAGATATATATATATATATATATACGCCTCGAGAAAATATACGAATATTGTGTAAATATATAGAGCTTAGGTATACATATGGATCAAAGATAAAAATATAATTTTAATAATTTATATATATGCATACATATAAATATACATATACATATATATCGTAGTTAACATTCATATTTAGAACTCTCTTAAATGCATTAGGCATTTCGCATGATATGTTTTGAGTTTCCTTACACAGGTAGGTTAACGTTTTGGGAAGTACTCGAGAACTCTAATGGAGTATTAATTGATAATATCAATCAGAGATTCGCTTCAAGGAACTCTCTTGACGATCACATAGCACCACCAGTCGCGTAAATAGCGAAGATTTGTTGAGAGTTTTTTTTCTTTTTATAATAAGACAGAGATATGACAGGTACTCTATGCATATTGGGATTAGAGCATTATTGTTTTTGTTATTTGCTATTGTTGTTGTTGTTGTATGCGAACGTGATTTCTCAAAAAACGCTTAACATTATCTCCCACAATTATATCCTTAAAACATCGTGCAATCGATCTTTCCAACGATTATTATTTAACATTGCATTTTTTCCGACGACGTTTTTATAACGATTAATATTTATAATGAATAATTTCCATAGAGTAATATTTCACATAGCCACAGACTATACATATTGTGTATTTAGTATTACGATTTCATTAATGTTAGTACAGTTAATAGAGCGATTTCCACGATATTATTATGCAATAGAGCGATTTCCGCGATTAATACTTAACAGAACAATTTCTTCCTTTTAATAACTTTCATTTTTTCTTAATATTCATTTAAGATTTTTTTTTTAAACGAACAATACGCACACTTATATTGTTTTTATTAAGAGTTAACGTGTTTCTTTCTTTATTTTATCCGTATATATTATATATATTTATATATCTAATACTATATATCTCTGAATATAAGCTAGCGAAGCAAAACTTCTCCCTCTTTGATATGTATCGTTTACAGTATAATAATCCTCCTATATTTTAAAATATCTTGTTTTGCAACTCCACGACACAATTTAACATTACGAATACATATACATACCGACAGAGAGTGTATGTGTAAATTTTTTTTTTGGAGAGGAGAATAGGAATAAAAAAAATGTGTCCGACATAGTCGAGTAAACGTCTAAGAGTACGATTTTTAAGAGTAAACTTGTAACATCGATTGAATTACAAGACATTTTGCGCCTTTTTCAGCTCTTCCCCCTGTAGAAAATACTTTTCCGCCGTTGAGACTGTCTGAACGACACTTCGCGTTTCGTTCGCTAAACACGTTCGTGAAATAAAAAAAAAAAAAAACAAATACTTCGCGATATATTCGTTTGAATAATTAACAGGACGTCCAATAGCGGATTTATAAGTAACAGAGTTTTTTGTAGGATCTGTTAAAGAGCTTCAATTTATTTCATAGGTTTTCAAATCATTCTGTTAATTTTTCTTGAGTTTTTCCCGTTATGTTCTGCAAAACTGCTGGCATCCGCGGATTTGTTGGATCTTTCGATCTCCAACTAAAAATATAAATTACGATTTGCAACGCATTGATGATAGCTCTGTTCTTTTTAGCTGCATTTTTTTCTACCTTGTCAAATATTTGTAATAATGTATTTTACACATAAACTGACACATAAAAGTGTAAAAAATTTTGACAAAACAAGTCCACAAGATGCTTCAAAATTTGGAACTGATTTCGGAATTGTTCATAATATCTTTGAGATATTTATCTTGTCTGGATTATTCATTTTAATATATGCATTAATGTAGAAATGTCTTTCGCACATAAAAAGTTGTTTCTTTTTGTTATAGAGGAACTACTTTAAAGTTATATATAATGTGTATAATTTATATAGAGAAAATTTATTTATGTTAATATGCCTAATTTATTTTTGAAATACGAAATTTTGAAATAAATAAATTTATTCTGAAATAAATAAGTTTAAAAAATAAATTTTAATTTTGCAACACGTGTCATGGCTTTGAACGTGTATGAAAATGCAGTTAAAAAATACAGACTTGTGCGTTGCATCATATAATTTAAACGACATTATCATTCACAATATTGACATTAAAATTTCTCGTATAATTGAGAAAACTTTCTTTTGCGATATAACAACATCGTTGTATCAACCAGTCGTTGAAGATAACGAATTTCTCGAAACATAAACTTCATCGATTGACACACATTCTATAGATTAGAGTGTAATAAGAGTATCGTTGATTAATAAAATAAAATTGTCAATATTGACACTGTCATCAATGCTGACACTGCGACGATAACGAGAACTTTCCACTTCTTCGTTTGTGCACGCCTCGCCACCTCTATTATACTTATCTCTAGAACCACGTATGACTTATATCACGAACAATTAAGTGATCCACTAATCTCTTACTACAATACAATCCGGAAGAAAAGCTCAACCGGTAGACCGGTATAGTTGAACTTTTCTCGAACGTTCGTATATATTTTACCCCTAAATTATTAAGAAACATCGTCGTACGGCGCTTTTATTCATCAGCGCGTTCTTTCTTAACACAACTATGCTAGCGTGTCTCTTATTCTTATAGAGAGACCTACGAGACGGGTTAGTATATGATATGTGTTATAGGTGTTTTCAGTCGCGCTATGTACTCGAAGAAGAAACAACCTCGAAGTAACACCTCTCCGAATAACATTTAGTTTCATTTTTGCCGCATGATTTTCTTATTTCTATCGTCATACTTCCCGATGTATCGTTGACGTGGAGGAGAGTCGGGACTATAGGAAGGAGATCGAGACAATGTCGAGTCGACAAACTTAGACCTTCACAACGACTAAAGGAGGATTTGATTTTTTTTTTTTGGTAGCTTATCTTATTCATACTTCACCTCCATCGCGTGTTGCCCAGGTATGACGAACGGGTTTAGGCGAACGGCATTCGCTTGAACATACGGTTGCCCTGTTGTCCGGTGATCCGTTTTTCGCCGGAGGTGTACTGGATCACGGATTTTATCTGATCCGTCGCCACCGGACCGATGCAGACCAGAGGGTCCTTGAAGTATGAGCAAACCTGCCGAAATATTTTAAGAGAGAATTTTATTAAAAGAGATTATATATTATTGGAAACGGAAGAGAAATGCGTCGAGAAAAATTTTATTTTATTTTTTTATTTTATTTAAATTTTATTTTAATAACCTTTGGTATTGTGAATCAGTATAATAGATATTTATTTTATTTTACATATATATATACAGAGAAAATCGGGGATGACTACGTAAAAATAGAAAGTATATTTTTAAAAGATAACGATTTGAAAAACTCCTCTAGTCTATCAGAAAGACTGAATTTTTTTTTAAATTCTGGATATGTTTTATTATTCAAACAATAGATATATTCTATTACCTTTCTAGGAGTTTGCCGATGTCGCCTTTGTAGTTGACAGCATAGTCCACGACTGATGTCACACTCACTTGACATAGCGCACTCTTCATCTGTAAAAATACGTCATTGTATTGATGAAGTTTATTTATAATTTTGCACACAGAATTATATTTTTTTTATATTTTGCAAAGATAAAATATGCTTGTCAACGCACTGTATAACTTGTTCGAAGTGGTTGGCGGTTGACACGATTTTGTTTCGCGTCCAGACATATCGGCGCACATTAAGCCGGTTTCGCAATCACTATCTTGCCTGCAAAGCTCGCCTTGTTTCGTACCGAAATCGGAGACGCATGTTCCAATAACTAGAACATTGTGATTATCTTTTTATCGATAATACGGGTTATGAGATGAGAAAGTGGCTTTATCATTTTTAATTATTCTAGAAAATCTAATTAATTTTTTTTTACGAATTAGAAATTTTTATTAGGTTTTTTATTTACCTCCATTAACATTCATACAAATAGAACCTGGACAACAGTGATCATTATACACACATTTCCTCTCATAGCAAGGTTCTTCCGTAGGTTCGGCTCCCTCTCCGTACATGCCATTATACGGCTCCTAAGATAAAAGAAAGCGATTGCTTTATTTAAAATACAAATTTTTTATCACTTTCTAAATATATTATTTAGAATCATATTATTTAGAATCATATAAGGCTAAATATTAAAATCGTATTTTCTACAAAATAATTTATTATTTTTTATTATTAATTTAATGCACTTTATATGCATTTTATTATATATTATATATATTTATTATTTATTAAAGATTGAAAGCGAGGTGGTAAAAGAAATTTTATTCCATCTTATATTAACGCTTATTAAATATAAAATGCTCTAGAAATTTAGATAAAAAAGAAAAACTTAGATTCATTATTTATCAAAAATTCCATAAATTAAAATCAATTAACATTAAATACGAATTTGTAGTAAAGAATTTTATATGTAAGATTCAACTTTACATCGTAATCTGCGACGGTAGTCTTTTTTCGTTGATTCCTCTTTACTTAATCAGCGATATTCAACTTATCGTATTTACTCATATTTTCGTAGTTTTAATCAATGTTTATCGCGTGATGTATTTTTTTATCCTCGCGAGAGAAGTCAAATGTGAGTTAAGTGATAAATGCACTCAACTCATTCATGGATTATTTAATAAACTTGTCTGATTACACTTTGCACATTGTTCAAATAATTACACATTGATAGAAAAAGTAATTATACATCTCAATTATAATAGTTTCGTGTTTATTAATGAAAGGGATCTCGTTAGCACGGACTTGCTAATTATTCATTGCGATGAAGGGGATTATTTTATGTAAATAAGCAAAGATATAAATCGAGAGTAATGTGCAGATATTATCGGTCTTTTGAATAAAACCGAGGAAGTTAGTTTTATTTATTTATCTTGTTGTTGAAACGCAGTAAAAAGTTTTCACAGTAGCAGCAATTTCGCGCGTATCGCGTTGGGGGGGGGGGTAATTCTACTCAATCTCCGGATCGCAATCTCGAGGTTAATTCACCAGGCGAAGAAATATATGGGAAATAAACGGTGCCGCCGAGAGAGTTCTTCTCATAAGTTTATATAAGTGCAAGTGCACGCGGATAGAAAATGTAGTATCGATCGTGCGTGACCTGACTGCGGCACGATGTTGCTAATTAAATCAAATAACAGAAAGTACAAATTGCGTCTAAAAAAATTAAAAAGGGAGTCTGGAAAGTTCTCTAGATTTTTATCTCCGACATCTAAAGTACGTCTAAAATTTATCTGTTCTCCAAAAACATGTAGTTTAAATGTCAGATAAAAATCCTAAAATTTTTTAATCTTTTCTTTTAGACCGCTATTAACCCGAGATTTGGACCTTTATTTTTGACGTTTAAACGTTACAGATAAAGGTTCAAAAAATATTCTCTAATTTTTTGAATATTTTTTAAACACAATTTAAACGTTGAAAATAAAAATCTAGAGGACTTTCTAGATTTTATTTCGAATCTTACAGATTTCGATTAAAAAAAGCGGTTTAAAGAGAACGCTTGAAAGATTTTACAGAACATATTTTACGCGCGTGTCGTTGAAACAAAGTACAGAAATCGCGCGGGACAAATTTTTACAAGAATGATACGCTTTTCTAAATACCTGTAATAGCCCAGGACGTATGTAGCCTCTGTGACTGCCGTAGCCGAAGTTAGATAGCATCTCAGGACTAAAGCGGTTGAAGAGGCCACCCCATGCCTCGACACCGATGTAAGCCGTGTTTGCTACAAGCACTAGCGTTATTGCCGCACATACCTTCATATTGTTGAAGATGTACTAATCTCCGGGCACTCTGTAATCATTCGAGGGAGAGAGGATGTTCATCACAATTTTCATTTAAAAATATTATAAAGATTTTTCGCGGTATAACTAGACGTTATTAAAAAGTGAATCTTAGCTCATACCTCTATTATGCAAATACTTTATTATGTCTATAATTATCCCAAAACGATCGAACGAGGAATTAATCTCTCTCTCTTGTTTGCAATTTATTAAATTATATTTTCTAAACACATTTAGTTTATTGCAAGTATTATTTTGAGAGCAAGCATGATTTTATTTTATTTTTTAATTCATATAATTTTACATAAGAAATAACTTTATCATTTATGTAGGTCTTTTGCTTGTTTGAAAATATTTAGTAGTACATTAGTAGTATATTAAAATTAGATTTGCTTACAAGATTCTTCGTAATTCCATTTACGACGCAATTCAAGAATCATTAATTAAGAATAAAAACAAAATATCTGAATTGTAAAACAGATTTAGAAAAAGAATTTGTTATCATTTAAATTGCAACAAAGTTTGCACGATTATCTCTTCTTCGTGTTTCTCATGAACATAGTTTATCCCTGAATATTTTTGCTGTATAAGCAGTGATCCATGAGATGTGACTAGCCGTTAGCATCGCACCCCTTTTTACACATTGCTTTATCATATCAGATGTCGATGATGCAACGCTTTTACTATCTTCTCGAGATTGCTAATACGCGGTTTCATAACGCAAAAGCGATAAGAACATTCTTTATGCAATTCATCGACACTATTACTCACTATTACTTGAATTAATTTCGCAAGATTTACTACTTACTGTTAGTAAGATATCGCGGTTCAGATATTGCACGTAATTCTGCTCTGCAATATTAATTAAGTAATTAGCATTTGAATACGAGAACAATCGATTGCACACTTGTTCAATATACATAAATATTCAAAGTAATAATCTTGATATATTATTTAGTAAATATATAAGTATAAATATATAATAAATATTTAGTAAATATATATGTATACAGTTTTATATGTTATATCATAGAGCAGGAAATCAAATGCTCCAACATTAAATTGCTTGTAAAAGATTGAAAAATATAACAAGTTTCTTTCATATTTTGATCAAGAACTAATTATAATTAATGACAGTGTCTCGTGTATAATATAAGTTGTCAATACTAGCAATATAATTTCGAGTATATGATCGATAATTCTTCTTTTCCCGCGAATTTGTCTCTTTTTCATTTGCAAATGAAATTTCTTCATAGCATTTAATGCATGTCATTAAATTTAGATGGGTTATAGATAGAACAGTAATCAGTGAAATGAATGTGTGAATCAGTGAATATAAATTTTATTTAATTTAATCTGAAATTTCAGATTTTTAAATAGATTAAATTATCTTTTGTGTCAACTAATTGGGCTATATATATTTATATTCAACATTTTCGACTTTAGAAAGAAAATTTGAATTATTGGTATTTGAATTAAAATTTAATTATAGGTATTTGAATTAAAATCCAATTATTTTTCTTCAATGTAATACTTTTATTGTTGGTTCTATAAGGAAAAATTCAAAGCTTTAAGTTATATAAAAAAAATCATGCAATAAATGCAATTTTCCTCAATCTACACTGTACAATGGAATCATCTTTCTTAAACTCACAACATTTTCGAATTCTATTTTAACTTTAACTCTATAAGACAATTAATTCAACCCCATTTTTATTATTATATCTATTATTATGATAATTGAGTGTGCTATTATTGTGATAACTGAGTATGCTTCATTCGAGAAAGATGTCGAGGACGTTTCAACGTCAAGGACAAGTTTCAAGGAGCGTAATGTACAGAGAGCACCATGGGGAAACACTTATTAACGTCTAACAGCATCATGATACTCTAAAACGTCTAAAGCACTCTTTCTATTATTGAATTTAAGTCGAATAATTCACTTACAACACGTTCTCGCGCCCTGGTTCAACTCTGGAACGCCTTTGCACCTCGGCCGGGCTGGATCGGCTACCACTCGATAGATAGGTTTCGCACAGGATCAACAAGTCCTCGATGGAGTTTGCTGGAGGACTGAGTCCGTACCGCGCTCGCTTCGGCAATCTATACTTCTACGTCGTTCCGGTTGCCGTCACACGGGCGCATATACACAGTAACGCATGCGCAACCCTCCGCCGGCCCGTCTTCTTCCTCTCTTTTTTTCGCGCCACCCGATCACGACCTACGTGACATTTTGTTCATTCAGATCTTCGGCTTTCTATCTATCGAGCTGCTCGAGATAGCAGGCCGAAGGAGCTACTCGAAGTGACCAACTCGAACTCGACCCAACCACTCGAAGCTACTCTACTATTGACAAATGATGCATGAAACGCTGACAATGCTATGTTCGAGATAATGTTACAATGAATCGTTGTTTCTTCATTAGAAAGAAAATTTGTATAGGTATTTGAATTAAAATCCAATTATTTTTCTTCAATGCAATACTTTTGTTGTTGGCTCTACAAGGAAAAATTCAAAGCTTTGAGTTATATCGAAAAATCACGTGCAAAAAATGCAATTTTTCTCAATCTACACTGTACAACAGAATCATCTTTCTCAAATTCACAACATCCACGATACTATTTTGCCGGCAAACACATTTAGGAAGCGCAATGTTCTGTCACATCCGCGAAGAAATGAATATTCCGATCTGCGAAAGGTCAAAGATATAATGGAGATAAGCTCGTCCCTCGCAAACCTTACTTTGAGGAGACTTTTCGTGTCAGTTTTTTTTTACGCTCGTCATGGTGTATAAGAGAGAGAAAGAGAAAGATTAAATTGTCATGGTATTATCTTAGGATGCGTTTCTCTCGACGATCGCGAGAGTGTTGTACTTTCGCGTCTCAGGACCTCATGTTCTCACCGTTCATCGGGTTTACCTTCGCTCGCTTCAGGTCGCTCCTTTCGCCACCGGCGTAGTTTCGTTCTCTCTTGGCCGTATTGATCCAAGGTATCCTGATGTGACCGCCGGGCGGCTCGCTTCTGCTCCATATACTCGCTCGCGAACCCCCGCGTACTTTCTCACATACACTGAATAGTGACGAAGCAAAAACGACCGCGATATATGCTGCTTGCCGTCGTTCAGCCTTTTCCAGTCTGAACCTGGTTTATTGAGAGGAAGATTTGAATTTTTCATGTTACGAGGCTGTAGATGGTTTAAGATTTTTTTCGAATGAACCGATTTAAAAGTGATTTAAATCTGAAAAATAATTTTCAAGTTTATTTAAGCCTGTGATAAAAAAACTAATATAATTCTCTCTCATATTAAAATAATTATTTTATTGTATATTTAGTTTTTTTTATAGACTTGCAACAATATACTCTTAATTTATCTCTAAACAGAGAATTAATTAAAAATTCTAATTATAATAATTTAAAATTATGTAATATTTTTCTGCATGCAATATATATCTTTTAAGTTACATGCCTTTAATAATGTAAAATAATTATTTAAAGAAAAATGTAAATTAATATTAAAACTATATTTTGATTGCTTGTTTTTTCTTCCATTTATAGATTGATTGGACCAATTTGACTTGATCGTCTTTTACCGCGATTTATTATCTTGCCTAGCGAAATTTTTAAACCTTCAGCTTTAACATTGTTTTGCAACTCTCTCTCTTTTTCTGTTTCTGATGTAATTAACCTTGAAATCTAATTACGGCATTATTCTTTTCTTTTCCAGAAAAGGCATTCAGCGCCGGACATTTTCGCGGAGGAGGAAATCCAGACAGCAGACGCGCGCGCGTAGATTCTCGCAGCGGCACGTCTAAGCAAATTACATTTACCGTCCATCTACGATGCAACCACCTGTGCGACGAAATGCCAGGAGTACACAGGTGAGTACGCCAAGTATATATATATACATGCATCTTCGGGTCGCGCCATACACACATGTATGCACGCGCCATTAAATTGCCACGCTTGTTTCCGCTCCAACGTTTCGCGGCATATTGCTTCGGAAACGTTACTTTGACCTTGCGTGTCGCACGCGCAACTAATAGGTCCCAAACTTCCGCGAAACTTCGTCCATTATGACGGAGTAAGCATAGTACGACGCAATAGTGCGCGTGTGAACGGATCAGGATGATTTATAGGTTTGGGGTGATCCCCCTATTACTTTATGAAATTTGTTTTCCCCCGGAGTCAGTTATGTCACGCCACCATTCAATGGTTTGTCTGACCTAAGCTTGTCTTTTTCTACTGGACGAAAATACAGCACAGTCGTTTACACGCGTCGACACATTTACAAAGAGTTAAATTTTCGTCTAAAAGAGTAATGAAAAATTGATTTGATTATTTCAAACAATTATATAGTTTTTTCATCTGAACTTTTGTTTTCATATATTAAATAATTTTTTGATAAGAGATTTTTAATAATTTCTAGAAAAAATTGTTATTTTTAAATTTATATGCGAAAAACAAATTTATTTCTTCTTGATTCAGTTTTATCAATTTGTAATCTCATTTAAGTTCGGTATTTAAATTATATATATTATATAATCTTTTTAATGCAACGATGCACAATGAACAAATGCATTTTATTTTCTACAAGCGTGTATGCGTCATTTCGTAGTTTTTTAACTCGCAAATTTTACGAGAAAAATTGATAACAGTTGTAACGTAATATTGATAACTGTAGAAACTTTTTCTATTTTCGAATACTCGAATGTAGGTTTTGCATAAGGCTTTATGAATATTTTTAACAAGAGAAATTTACGTTCAAAGAGATTTCCTTTATCAAGCCATATGACATTTCGTTCCATCACGCTATCACAATGTTATACTATATAATCTTCTCATTTATCATATAAGCATACGATTAAAATAATGCGTAAATTTATGCAAAATCGCTGACATTTTAATTCTGTAAAATTTTCGGTTTTTGTCATATAAAACGAACATTACAAAATGCCGAAAATAAATATTTGTGAGCTATAGTTTGAAGATTTTAATCGTGCTTTCAAATCAATCGATAAGAAAAGTTCTGGGAAACACCGGAAACAACGTTGTCACCAGAAGTGACATTATTACCGCGATGACGTTGTTCGTATATAATAATGAGGAGGATATTAAAAGTTCGATCGATTTGGAAAGTATTTGCCGCTATTTTTAATGGTAGAATCACCTTTCTTAAGAAGGATTGTGACGTGCAATATACGCATGACATGTGATATCAAAATATCCCCGATGATGCCTTTTATTTCCGTATACGGAGTGTTGATGGTGAATAAAACAGCCGTATATGTTGTTATCGTATAAAAATGTATTTAATAAATAACATCTAACAACGAAATAAATAAGGCTTGGAGCTCATCTTTATGTATGTACTTATGTACGTATCGCGGAGCCGGCCTACGCGAATATTCACGGAACGGAGATTGCGCTTTTCCAGCAGAGACAAAGATGTAAAATCTGATGAAAAATATATATGGGGTTTGAAATTTATTCGTGCAATCATACGTGCAAAGTAATTTAATTAAATTTGCATGCGTGGTGATGAGAGTTTTTTAACCAATGCCAATTTACTCCAAAGTCGATATTTTCTTAATGAAAAATGTGCGTTCAAGATTAAATAATACCTAAGTTCGAAAATATTAAGGATTTTTTTAAGGAGCTAAATATTTCTGTTGAGAGAAAAAGTCACCTCCGAATTAACTAAAGGAGCTATGTAGAGAATGGCGCGAATCGTGAATTATTTGCATTCGTTTCTTCGATCGTAAGAAGGAGAATATCAAATAAATGTACAATGTTATCGTGCCGAGAGTAATAATGGTTCAGGGCTGCCGTTTTGGACATCTGAATCTGCTGCGAAACCAACTCTGCGAATACTCTGTGTGACACATAAGGACGAGTTTAAACATTGATGCGCATAAATGCAACGTCGGACGCTGATCGTGCAGTGTCTCGCCGCGGACAATATTTTGCACAGAATGCTATTTCGAAATTTAAATAATTCGAGAGTCGTGATTTATTTTCCGTTCTCTCTCTCTCTCTCTCTCTCTCTCTCTCTTTCTTTCTTTCTCTCTTCCTCTGTTGCTTGCATAATGAAACCTGCTCGACGTAAAACAAAACTTATACAAGTATTATTTCCGCTGCGCGCTAATGGAAAATATGTTATAAAATGCGTAGAAGATGAGAGAGCGTCTCTCGTTATTATGCAGATATCGAGACGACATTCCGATATTTCAGGTCCGGTTACTTTTTCGCGGATTATATTACTTAACTGAGCTTCGTACGCTCTATTCCGAGGGGAAATAAATTAGGCTTCCTTTGTACATTTATACAGAATGGCATCGGGTGCCGCTCATACACGTAATCACACGAGGACGTGATGATAATGGTCGAGTTTCCTCAGACTCCGGTAATGCTGTGCAGCCAGGGTTTGAAGTAGGTCGTCCTCATGTACACACCCGGTAGATACGGAGACGCGCATTTTATACCGTGAGAAACGGTCCCAACCAGAAACCATCTGCCGTCCGGTCGTTCCATCACCAGCGGACCGCCGCTGTCACCCTGAGCAAAATCATTAACCGCTATCTATATTGTGTGCTTGACAACCTATTGTCGACATTAATTTTGCAGGATGAGAGATAATTATTTATTATAGTTGACAGCAAGCTGAAGGAATATTAATTAATCATCAAAATATTAAAGAATCCACTTCAAAAAATCTAGAATAAAATAATAATAAAAATAAATAAAGGTTAAAATAATTAATAAAATTTAAAATTATTAAGTGAGAATATCGTAACACGTGAAATTTTCAAAATCGATAGAATAAACGTGTTATTTATGAATGGGATAAAAAAAGTAGCGCTGATAAAAGTTTTGATCATTAAAATGTTTGACTCGTGTTTGACATTTCTCTCTACAAACGAAAAGTAAAATCTACATAAACAAATAAAAAGACAGAGCATAAATGAAATTACTGTTACGCGGACTACATGCAATGTAGTGTTATATTTGCCGTGAGATCAAGGGGGCACCGCTGATAACTGGAATATTAATTAATTTAATAGAGTACGGGGAGAAGCGAGATAAATTCCGCAATAAGATTACCTCGCAGGAATCCTTCTGGCCGTTCGCGTATCCGGCACAGAGGAAGCTCTCCAAGATCAATTTCGAATGTCCGCCCGTTTGGAACATCTCCTGGCAGACCGCGTTCTCCATTATGGGCACCTGGACCTCTTGTAGCACCGACGGAACGCCACCATCTGTCGAAACGTAACCGATACCGTTATAAGTAAGGTCTTGACGGCGAATCGAGGAAACGCGAGAGAGGAAAATCGTAACAGAATCGCGAGCAGAATTCGGGCGCGTAGGAGGCCATGCGAGAGTCATCGTGAAAGTTGTTTTACTCCGCTCTCGTCACGGTAACCTGTTCCATTTTGTACTTTCTAGTCTTGCGGGAAATTTGCCACATGACTCGCATATACATATACACACACATACGAGTTGGTGCACTCGCGATTTATAAATCAGGCGAAGAAAAATCGATACTTACTGTATTTGAGCCGACCCCAGCCCGTGACCGTGGCCATCCGTCCGGTAAAGTCGGTGCCCTCCTCGGGCATGCAAATTGGCACGATGTGCTCGTCAAATTGCACCGGCGACTCCAGCTCGAGAAGCGCCAGGTCATTCTCGAATGTCGCAGGATCGTATCCGCGATTCACGATGACGCGGCGAACATTCTTCGTTACGCTGCGCTTCGTCTCCAACTCGCCCGAAATGTCAAACTCGCCGAATACCGCGACTAGGGAAGCCAGGAAGCTGCGATATAGCAAGAGAGATATAACGGCGACACTTGAATCTTCTTTATTTTTAACGCATATATGCAAATTTTCTCTTGTGAGACTATTTTAGTCTAATACCATTTTTTAAAATAAATCTGAATACTTATTTAATCATTTTATTAGGGAAAAATAATATATATATTTATATATATAATGTTTATAATATATGTATATATATATATATATATATATATTATAATTAATTATTATATAATATATAAATTATTATATATATATAAAATAAAAGATGAAAATTATTATCCTATATAAATATAAAGGATTAATGCTGCGTATTTAAAATAAATGAATTAAATATTTGTCTCGTTTGCCGAATTTCCGGTAACGTTTTGCACGACTTACCCTGGTTGGCAATGAGCTGCTGTAATCACATATTTGTCAGTGATAAGCACACCTCCGCACTTGTTTTTCGTAAACAAACCGAGCCAGGTCGCCTCGCGAACCAACACCTGCCACGGCCATTCTCCAAATTGCGCACCCTTTCCCCCGACTATCTTTCCTGCTCTGGAGACCAGAGGCCTGAAGCCACATCCTGTCAATGCGACACAAATCGTTAGATATAATAATATGATAATCGTGATAATTATGATTAATACAACAAAACTTCGCGCATTTTTGCAAGAAATTCAAATGACAAAATTGTAAGATTTAATGAAGAAAATAATAGTGAGATTCTCGCGAATTTATTTTTATCGTAGAAAATTTTACAGAAACTTTGGAACTGTCGACTGCTCACTTACGAGTCCGAAATTCCGGTTGGTTCGTTTCCGTGTCGCTGCTCTCGGTCGTGTTCAACAAAGTTAGAGCTTGTTCTTCGGGCAGAATCGTCTCGGTGCTGCTGGACGGTGTAGTCGTGGGTTTTCTGGTCGGTTTCGGACGCTTCGTCGTTACCTGAGGTTTCTTGGTCGTAATATTCTGCGACGTAGTTGGTTTGGGCCTCGAGGTGGTCGTTTTCGGACGCGTTGGTTTCTCGGCCGACGTCGGTTTCTGAGTGGTACGAGTGGGCCTCTTCGTGGTCGCGACTGGCCTCTTCGTCGGCCCCGTCGTCGCCGATAAGGACGTCGGTTTGGTCGTGGGTTTTCGCGTGGGTCTCCTTGTCGTAACGCTTCCGTTAATCGGTCTTCTTGTTACGCTAGAAGTAGAAGGTGCTACCGAAGCTGCCGTGGTGCCATTTCCACTGTAGACCACCTCTTTTAGGCTCTAAAAAAACAATTGGAAAAAAAATTAACTCTGATATCTCTCTCTATGTTGTTGGAAATAAAATATCCATTTTTTTTTTACGTCGTTGCTTTATATGTTATCTGTTTTAAATATCATACAATATTTTGTGTTATATTTTTTATATTAAATTTGTGTAAATAAATAATTGGAAAAACACGAATACAATATCAAGACTTTAATATTCAAAGATAAAATATTGTTTTTAATATGAAAAAAATTCAAAGAGCGGAAAAATTTACAAATAGTAGTGACAAATTATAAAATTAAATATATTAAATTAAATATTGAATATTTATTAAAATATTAAATGTTTAATTAAATTTTTAATTATATAATTAAATTAAATAAATAAAAATTTTTAATATAACAAATAAATTCCTAATGTTTCAATTTCTGTGTACGTAAATGATAAAAACTTTCATGTAAATTACATTGATCGAACGCGCGAGAGAGATAGAGAGAGATGGGGAAAATAAGCGCTCAAAGCGCTTGAAAGTTAAACTGTCGTTCGTAAAACCCGAAGCGATCCGGAACTTCGTCAAACAGCGAGTAAAACTCTTGCTTGGGTAAACGGGTTATCTCTCATCGTTACCTGGAAGTTACCCTGCAGCGACTCAACGAGCTTGTTGACGAAAGCGTCCACCTTGTCCGTCAGGACGGCGTCCTCGAGGAATGTGGGGGTCGGGATATCGTTCTCGCTGATCAGCTCGATCTCCGGATACCTAGTCTTGTTGTATATCTCGACAATCGTCGGCTTCTCCTGCTGCGAGATCGGCGCGGAGATGTTGAGATTCGGATTCCGCACCGGCGGGAAGTTGATGAGATCGTCCGGGGCCGCGGTCTCGTCGTCGCACGGTACGGTCGTCGTGGTACCCTTCATGTATTCGGTATCGTCGTTCGTGGTGTCCTTGAATATCAGGGTACTGACCGGGGTTAGATTTTCGACCGACCAGCTGAAGCTGGGCGTCGACGGTTTCAGGTTGAACACCGGCTTGTTCGACCACGAGGACACGGTGGTCCAGATCACCGGCTTTTTCGTGCTCGGCCGCTGCTTCGTGACCCCGGGTTTCGTAACGAAACCCGCCTCGGTGCTGACGTCGACCGTCGGCGTCGCGCTGGTGCCGTCCTTCAGATTGACGCTGATGTAGCTGGTGGATACCACGTTGTTCGTAGCGGCGTTGGAGATGACGGTGTTGATGTTATGAGTTATGGTCGTGGACACAGTGGGCTTCTTGGTATTGATTAACGTAGGTCTGAGAGGCGTAGTTTTGATCGGAGTTGAAATCGGCTGGACGGTCGCGCCCGAGGGCTTCCTCGTAACAGGTTTCTGAGTGGTTTTCGTGGTAAATTCCGTGCCGAGTGGACCGAGAACTATCACTGTCGGCGCCGGAGGGTTCGTCGTAGGCCTGCTTCCGGCGAAACTGCTGCTGGAAGCGCCAGAATAGGTAGTTTGCGCAGCCGGACGCGAGACGTACGGGCTTCCGGAGGTCGAATACTGTGACGTATAGGTCGTCTCCGTGGGAACGAGCTCGTAGTTGTAGTACGTCGAGGAAAGTTTGGAGGGGTGAAGGGAGCTGGGTTTGTAATAGACATATGGGAATGTCGAAGGCGCGAGGGTCGTAGGTCGATAGTTCGAAGAACTGACCTTCACGTGATGGGAGGGCTTCGAGGTCTCGTCGATGCTCACCCAGGCCTGAACAGGCGAGGAATTCGCTGGGACAGTCACCGATATATCCGATTTCGGCGTGGTGTCGTTCAGAATAGAGATTATATGATTGATGGCGATCTCCTCCTTGTCGAGAACGTCGTCCTTCTTTTTATTGCCCGATGGCAGATCGTATATAATCGTCGGTACCTTCACCAGCTCTTCTTTCACGCTAGAGACACTCATCGGCGTAGTAGCTTCGAACGTCGTCGCTTCTTTCGTAGACATCTTCTTCTCGACCGTGCTCACCTTCTCGAATGTGCTCTCCATGGTCAGTTGCGTACTAAGTATGTCGCTCGTAAGTTTCTGCGCGTTCGTATACATCGTTGGTGTCATCGTGGGTGCCTTCGTTATCACGGATGCCGTCGATTTTGGAAGCTGCGACGTAGACGTCAATTCCACTGTGGAAGAAGCAGGCTGCTGCTCCGGAAACTTGATCCAGATATCCGACGTACTTTCACTCTGCGTGATCCTTTCATCGATCGACGTTTCGGTGGACGGTCGGAAGATCTCGTCCGGATTATTCGTCTCCTCGAGTATCGTGCCATTCTCATTCAACAGTATCGTCTCTGGATCGCTGTGATTGTTCTTACTCAGTCCATGAGAGAATAGCGACGGAAGCTGATCGACCGGATCCGCTATTTGCAGGATCTGATCCGGACTCAGCAACGTGGTGACCGGATTCGCCGCCGAAGGATCCTGGTGATCCTGAATATCGTTATTAGAATCCGAATGTGTCAACAGCCCAGGCAGTCTCAAGTCATCAATGATATCTTGCTGACCCAGAAGAGCTGGAAACTTGTCGGCCAAATGACTGACGTCCGGTTGCTCGACCAGCTGCGTCTTTTCGGCGTTGTTTTCCATACCAGGCAAGAATAGGGTCGATGAGGAACCCTGGTTCGAACTAGAGATTTTCGTATACGTAGTCTCGCCTCCATCCGGATAACTCAAGACACTGATTGGTCTGTCGTCGATCTTCGTAGGCTCATTGTTGTTGAGCGGGATAGACATGCCGAGCGGCGTGCCGTCTGGATTCAGTAAGATGGGTATGTCGGGCACATGATCGAGCTGATGAAGCTGAAGGAGCTCCTCGGTGCCGGACGGTTGATCCCCATTGTCGTTTATTGAGCTTTTCGGCGGTAATTGACAGCACGCGCCGAATAGGAAACCGTCCATGCAGGCGCCGACGACCTCGCCTTTGCGCCGGGTGCATTCGTAATTGAACATGCATATCGGCGGCTCGTTCGATTTGATACGCGACGGCAAGGACGGCCGGCACGTCTTTGGCACTATCGTATAGCCGCCAAACAGCTTTCTGCCTGGAAAATAATCCGAGTAAAAAGTCAATTTTAAAACAATTTTCCCCTCCATTCGCATTTAAATATTTATGTTTTAATTATAAGAGCAGAAATTAGGTGCATCAAGCTTGTTATAAAATATTTCTTTATTTAAATTGTTCTCAATTTATATTCTCAATTTAAATACTTTATATTAAATATATTCTATATAAGATATTTTTCTATTTAAACTAGAACAACCTAAGCGCGCGCCATTCTTCGGTTTTGTATAAAAAAATAATATAAAGTTTATTTAAACTCGATTCATATTTTTTTACAGAAATCAGTTCATTAAAGCGTTAATTTACTAATTAAATTTTAAAATAAAAATATATTATAAAAATTAAAATAGTAATATGTTGTAAATAATATGTTATAATACCTTATTTTCGATTAATATTTTTTGACAGAAATTAGCTGATAACTATCAAAAATATTAATCGAGTTTAAAGTATTATAACATATTATTTAAAACATATTATATTATTTTAATTTTTATAACATATTATTTTAAAAATTAATTTGCTAATTAACGCTTTAATCAGCTGATTTCTGTCAAAAAATATTAATAAAGTTTTAAAATATATACCTTATCCTTGATTAATATTTTTTGACAGAAATCAGCTGATAACTGTCAAAAATATTAATCGAGTTCAAAAAATATATATATATTATAATATATTATTTAAAACATTATTTTCAAAATTAATTAGCAAATTAACGCTTTAATCAGCTAATTTCTGTCAAAAAATATTAATAAAGCGAAAATTTGTTAATTAAATATTCTAGCTTACATATTTATATTTATATTGTGTATTATGTTATAATTTGCTAATTAAATTTTAAAATAATAATATGGTAAAAATTATAAAATAGTTATATGTTGTAAATAATATGTTATAATACCTTATTCTCAATTAATATTTTATGACAGAAATCAGCTGAAAACTGTCAAAAATATTAATCGAGTTTAAAGTATTATATAACCTATTATTTAATACATATTATATTATTTTAATTTTTATAACATTATTTTAAACATTAATTAGTAAATTAAAGCTTTAATCAACTGACGCTTTAATCATATATGTCATGTAGAGCTTTAATTAATTTTTTTTCAGTAGTAACATAAGACATTAATCAGACGTTGTGATTGCTCGGTAGATACACTGACAAATTATCCAAATTAATTATTATACAACAAATTAATTATTTTTTACAATAATCAAGCTTCAAATACACAAGACATCTCGAAAACATTTCTATATGAATACGAGAGAGAAAATATTATTGCGGAGAAAGAGACATTCTCTCTCTCAATGTTTCTTAATCAGCTGATTTTTCTGTCAAAAAATATTAATAAAATTTGCTAATTAAATATTCTAGCTTACCTATTTATATTTATATTGTGTATGTTATAATTTGCTAATTAAATTTTAAAATAATAATATGGTAAAAGTTATAAAATAGTAATATGTTGTAAATAATATGTTATAATATATCTTATTCTCGATTAATATTTTTTCTTTCTAAAGCTATATCTTTTCGAACGAATCTCCTTCGAGTTTTAATTAATTATTAATATTAAGTCACGTATATATAGTATCGCGCGCGCGCTATTAGAATGAAGTTGCCGATGTTTGTAGCTTCGGCCATTACCGAAACGCCGCGAGTATCAGGCAGTTCGAGCTGCGTCCCGCTGTGATTAATTAGTAAGCATAATCGTTAGAAACGATTTCTAACCTTTGTATTGTAATATTTATCAATCACATATCATAATTTCAATGTTAATATGTAGTCGTAATTGTTCGAAATGCATATTTCGCGAAAAATTCGATGTAAAATCTCTTGCCAACCTAACCCAACTTAATCTGTTTTCGCGCGCGCGAATGTGTTGCGATCCGTGGATATATCGTTAATTCTAGCTTACATATTTATATTGTATTATAATGCGAAATAATAAGATTATTCTAATATATGTATGTATTTTATTTGTTACAGGTAGTATTGCGATACACAGTGCGATTCACGCGTCGTGTCGGAAGTGCCGTGTAAAGTATCGCGCGTCGGGAGTGCCGTGTAAACTTTCGCGTGTCGGGAGTGCCGTATAAAGTGTCGGACAATCGTAATTATTCGTGTTTTCGCGAGTGTCGTGAGTCTACGAAGGACCAAAAGAGGAGGAGGAGGCCGAGGGAGGCATCGGGCGACATCGGGACAACTGTGAGGTATGCAAAATAAAAATATTCTTTCTAAACTGCTTAAATAATTGTTTATGAAATATTCCACACATACATATGTATATATACATAATTTGAATATTTTGTTTTCAGATCACTGTGCTGTGTACTACAACTCCGCTATTGTACGTATCGGTGAGTGAAAAATTGTTTATTTTATAATATTTCTATATATCATAGCGGTAATATAGAGGTGTATACATATAATATGTTGAAAATATTAAAATAGTAACATTTTAAATAATTTGTTATCTAATATTTTATTCGCGATTAATTTTTGACAAAAATCAGCAGTAATTGTCAAAATTATTAATTGAATTTAAAATGTATTATAACATCCCTTTCTATAAAGAAGGCATATTAAGTTGATTCTCGCAAGTATTGTTGCATCTTTTCCGTGATGCTGATTGACTGTTTCGATTCGTACTGTGCGTTATATTCATAGCATCGAGAGGCTGTCATCGCGAGGGTTAGCAGTTTGATAGTTTGTTCAAAATTAAATTAAATAAAATAATGATATTAGTTTTAAATAATATATTATAATACTTTATCCGCGATTAATATTTTTTGACAGAAATCAGCTGATAACTGTCAAAAATATTAATCGAGTTTAAAATATTATAATATATTATTTAAAACTAATATCATTATTTAAAACTAATATCATTATTTTATTTAGTTTTATTTTGAACAAACTATCAAACTGCTAATCCTCGCGATGACAGCCTCTCGATGCTACGAATATAACACACAACGCGAATCTTGACAGCCAATGAGCATCGCAAAGCAATAAACTTCGATATATGCGAGTATCGACTTTACATATCGTTTTTAGAAAAGGATTGTTCTCAATTTATATTCTCAATTCTTATTTTTCAATTCTTATTTTTCAATTGTTTTCAATTTATATTCTCAATTCTCACTTCTTTATTTATATTGTTCTCAATTTATATTCTCAATTTAAATAGAAAAGTATTTTATAATAAGATTGTTGGCCTTGGCTCTTATTAGCCTTTATTCATCTTGAATTTGTAATATAATTTATTGAGACAAAACTTTCTTTATATTTCTTTTATTGGCAAAAAAAATCGAGAGAAAGTTATATAAAAAATGCACTTCGAAATTTTGATTTCTAAAGCTTGAGGAAGGGTTAAAATTCACTGAACATTAGATGAAGAGAAGCTTACACAATTGTTCTATAAAAATTCGGCCATTTATTTATTACGCATAATATTAGATAATTTTTAATATTAGAGAATTTTGAACGATTTCTTAAAAAGCAATAAAAAAAGTTTTATAAAATGAATCATTATTATTCTGCGGACACATAGCATCGTATGACTCCTAAGATCGCTCCGTTTGGTATTTGGGTTGTCGAAGAGCGTCGCGTTCACGTTCGAAGCGCTGCCCTAATTTCAGCTTACCCTCGAAGAGAAATCGAAGAATATCGTATCGAAGATTTATCGATTGCGATATGTATTCCGTATAGCGGAGAGTAGTGAAATACCCGTTTTCGCGTCGGCCAAAAATACACGGAAGCGTCGTTTATCTTATCGAGCGAAGCGAGAACCGTACAAACATAATTTCCCGTCAAACACTCGCTGATTTGTTTGTCGAGAGAAGAGAAAGAGAGGAAGGCTTGTTCCTTCGACAAATTATGTCTTTATAGCGTCTTCCGTTCGTAAACGTCGCTGACATATTGATTAGGTGTAGGTAATATCCTTACCCTGGCTCTCGTACGCGAGAGAAAATATGAATCATCGACGATATCAAATTAATGTGGCGAAAAAACACCGCTTCTCGCTTCCCGCTTCTCGCACGTCCGCGTGTGCTTGTACGAGGTTATCTTTTCCGGTTACGCTTAGTTGACCAAAGCATAGACGAGCAAGCATGTAGGCTTTGCTACACGTGCATTCTACACACACTACCGATATATAATGACCTACTCCGCGATCCGTCCGCGATGCTTGTCTGGATCCTCCACGACTTGCGTTCCAGATTTTTCCTATGCGCGGATTCTCGCGTCTTATTCTACCAGTCCACACGTCGTGTTTATCATCATTAGTATACCGCATTCCCGCCGTTTCTAAATACCACATATCCAGAGAATGTAAAATCCCTGTCGTAAAGTCGTCTGAAAGATGGGTCCTAACTTTTCGTCTTCTATAGAAATTTGTCAGCTGTCCTTTCCATATTTTAATTAGATAGTTAAGAAAAAACGCATATAAAATAAGCATTAATGCAATAATTATGAAATAATGAAAATAATATAAAATTATAATTTTATGACTATGTAAAAAGTAATAAAATAATATTAGCTTCTTAATATTACAATATTATAATAATTTTGTAATATATATAATATAATGATATTATAATAATTTTTTATAATATTAATTAATAATATTATATTAATTATAATATATAATATTATTAATAATATAATGATATTATAATAATTTTATAATATTAATTAATAATATTATATTAATTATAATATATAATATTATTAATAATATAATGATTTTATAATATTGAAGCAAGATACACACACGCAATGACAATATGTGACAATGAATGCAAATTATAGACAGACTGAAAAAGTTTTAATTCTAATTGGAACCTTGAAGGGTTAAACGTTTATTGTCTCTACACACATTGTGGCTTTGAAATGCAAAAATATGTTCTTGCGCAAAAGAACCTCCCTCATTTTTCTCGGCGTTCTCCGCGCGACCGCAGGCTATTCAACTTTCTTTTCTATGCGACGGAGAAAAAAAGTGGGCAATTTGCAATTTAGATTAACCGCGGGATTGTGCACAATATCGCGAAATATGGGTTGGCTACGTGATTCGCTTGTGGAAGCGCGCGATTATATTCTCATTGTGGAGCACGTAAGGCGCGCCACTTAGTTAGTGGACGCCAGTCTCTCTACGCAATTTTTATATGAAAACGGATAAAGTGCGTAGTGCACTCGATTAATCATTGCGGGGTCGCGTGACGTAATCGCGAGCATTAAACGCTCGTTGGCGATTTCATGTATAATGGAATCCCGTTTAAAACGGGAAACACCTCATTAATTATGCACAGTCCCCAAAAGCTTCACCGCGAGCTTGGTGAATTATTAAATTCAATCGAAAGCATCGCGTTGCTCCTCCAAGATGCGAACTACTTCGTGTAGACTTATTTAGATTATATAGATTATCATATCTCGCATATCTTTCTCATCCCTTCCCTTCTTACGCTCTCTCTCTCTCTCTCTCTCTCTCTCTAAAGAGAAGAAGATATTATACTAATACGATATTTATTGATCTCGATTGATAATCTGATTGCGCGTGAAAATGGGCACTTTAGAGAAAGCATATTACAGCAGATTAAAATCGCGAGAAAAATAACGTGCAATTTTCTGTTATACATCAACCGGCTTTCCTCATTTATTTTATTGAAGCACCGCGCTGCATCGAATAAAATATACATAGGGGACACTGGTAATAATAATTAACCCCCTGCGGTGTCGTACTTTCTGCTTCCGTAAGCATTTCCCACGGTACGCATATTTCTCCTCTCTGGCAGAAGAGATGCGCTTTGTAACAGAGATAAGGTGAAAGCAGCGAGAGAACAATACGAATATCTTACAAAAGTTTCTATGATTAAGAAGATCCGTTATTCTGCATCTCATATTAGATATTTCAATTCTATGTGCATAAAGTTTTGATCGTACACAGAGAAAGTGTTCGACTTTCTGCATGTGGATTCTATACAAGTTCGATGATGTATGGATAAATTATTATAGAACTGTAAATGTCGCAGACTATAAATGTTATACACGTCGCAAATTCTCTTGACACAAATCAACGCGCGAAAGTGGAGAAAGGTGAGGTTTGCTGATATATAGGGCAAAGCTGTCATACATACGCTAATGTGCATTTAAATGCGATTGCACATTCGGTATGCACCGGCTGTCGCAGGAATAATTTCGAGAATATTGAGTCGAGAGAGAACGATCGATCCTTCCTTAGACTCTTATGAAAAATATTGAAAAATCGATGTTCCAACAGAGACGACGATTTTCGCCGTCAATTTATTATACAAAAGTATTCTAAAATTACCATTTCTCACAACTGTAAGTTTTATTTGAAATAAAGTTAAAATAAATGCTTTCTTTGCAAAGGTGTGAAATCGTAGTTTATCGCAAGTTTTTTTCACACAATTATTTAATATTAAATAAATTTTAATTAAATAAATTTAAACGTGATCTATTAAAATTAAATACATTCTAATATTTTTAAATATGTCTTGGAGCTATAATTAAATTATGTCAAATTAAATAAAATTAATTTCTCTTAAAAAAGTGTCGCTTAAATTAACAGAGAGAAACAAAGTCTTGTTATATCCCTATGTATATTTAAATTTAATATCCAAGTTTAATTTGCCATTTGTTTATTGTATTGCACCTTGGTTATTCAAATAATCACCGCGTATTAAAATTTATTCTCTGTAAATGCATCGACAACATTATTTATGATCGGAAGAACATCAGTCCAATTTTGAGATATCTATAAATTTTGATATAACGATATTGCCCGAACATATTGTCATCGTTCAAACACGTATCTTAAAATTTTCGTGCATCTCATTGATACCAAGCAAACTCCTGCGGGAGTGTCTTTCGCGCGACTTTCGCAACGCGATGTATAAAACCTTAAGTAGAATTCGGTGTCAATATTTGCCGTGTCAGAAATTCGTAAAAAAAAAAAACCGCAAAAGATTCGTTAAAACGTGAAACAGCGTAACGTTGCTTTTCTCCGGCGACCCTTGACCTTCCTCTCGCCGGAAGGGACCGAAAGCAGCATGCGAGAGACATTGATATTCGCGGCAGCTCGGCAGAAAATCGAATTTCACCTCGTCCGTACGTCCGACGCGCGACAGGAATAAAATGGCGAAAAGCTTCCTCCTCTACGACATCTCTTTGTGGTTCATTTTCCTCAAAGAAGGACGGAAAGTAGAATTTGGTGTCAGTAATGACTGCTGACTTTAACGTATCATTTTGCGGCACGAACCGCGCGCACTGGCATGCATATTAACGAGAATATATATTAGCGGGAACACAATTTGTAAAAGTAGAAATTCAAGTTTGCTTTATTTCTACGTTTATGTATCTACTGTTTTCTATACACACATTCTAAGAGGCACACAGATCTATTGTCGGAGAAGAGAATATCTTTTCCTATTTGAAAAAAATAGGAAAAGATATAAAAGATATATATGAATAACATTTTATTTTGACGTTAAGCTTATTCTCTGTTTTGTGTAATTATTTTCTTCAAATATACAATTTTTTGGAGTAATTAAATATTAAAAAATATTTGCTTGGCAAAAAGTTAAAAAATATGACTAAATACTTTGCTTAAAAATATATAAATGCATAATATAGATACAAATTGTTGTAATTACCTTCATTTTGTGGCGTCCAGGGATGAGAAAAGACGCATGTCAAAGTGAGGAAGATGAACAACAGACAGACACTTTTCCCAGCAGTCATCTGTAATGAAAAGGATCGATTTATTTATTAATAATAAAAGACATTTCTCTCTTAAATGATTTACATCAATTGTATCATACAAAATATTAACCAGAAAGAGAAATATTAGACAAAATTAAAAAAAAAATCTTTTTAAACTTAAAGATAGTTCTGCTTTAAGTCAACGTTAATTTATTTATAAAGGCGGCCCTTGGCACCACTTCAATGATCTTAAAGTGCTCTTTAGTTTCAAACCAAACTTTGAGACATAAAAGGTGACGTAAAAGATATGTGTGTATGTGTATGTGTGTGTGTGTTATATATATATTTACGAGAAAAAAATGAAGATAAATTACAATTTTCTTTATGGACATAAATTTTCTCTCATAATATGCATTAAACAATTAAAACAATTGAATAAAAATAATTCAGTATTGTTTCAACCAAAATTTTATTCTTTATTCTCGTAATAAATAAATTTTAATTTAAGATATATACATATATATCTTAAATTAAAATTTATTTATATTATGTATATAGTACATATACATAGCACACGTGTACACATTGTGGTATAAGAAATTTATTCTATTATTTTTTTGCATTACTTTTCTTTTACGTTGAGTGTAAGCAGCTTATAAAGACAACTTTTTTATCAAACTGAATAGAGCTCGCATCTTTTTAGGTTTAATTTCAACATACGGTAATCGTTCAGCAGATGTAACTTCCTAGATCTCATTACCAGATCGATGTACATATTTGTCCTTTGTAACGGTACAGAAATATCAGCCTTTCGCACGTATATGTCAGAAAAACTGGAAATTGTAATATAATGAGTTTCTACTCCACATGTTCTTTCAGTCAATCTTTTCTTACGAGGTGATAATCATCTAAATTCCGTGGCAATATCTTTCTCTGTATAAGTACATTGAATAATATTTCATTCAACTCGAGAGAAGATCGTAGCAGCTTATTCATAAAAATTAATTAAGAAGTTGAATAATATGATGAATAGAAGAAGTTGAATAATATGATAAATAGATAACTGTCATTCATGAAATATTATGTTACAGTATTTTAATATTATAAAGATTAATTACTCTATTAAATCAAAAGCAAATGGAATTGTAAATCAAAGTTATATTAAATTTAACATAATACAATATTCAAGAGAAATACGATTTATGAAAAATACGTATATACAATTTGTGAAAAATAATTTTATTACTGCACAATATATTGTTTTATTATACGCTTGGTTTATGTACGTACTTTAGCATCTTACTCTACAATTATTGATTCACAAACAACGGGCGAGTACAACGGCTGATATAATTTAATGGTTACAATGGATGAATATATACAACGGATTAATCAATATTTCACAAATATGGATTGATACTTCTTTTATAAATGTGCGCGTAGGTATGTGCAACGCTTACATACGAAGAAGAAAAAACGCCAGTAATAAATGTAAGCGCGAGTAGCTCTATTAATAATTTTTGCAAAAAAGAACGAAAGGTCAAAAAAGGTTTTCCCGCGTATGTCATACAATTTATAAAAATATATATCTGCGTAGTTAATTTAATCTATATAGAAATAACAAGAGAGATTAAGGAGAAATAAAGAGAGAGAGAGAGGAAGTGGAGAAACAGAGGAATAAATAAAACGAAGGCAAAATAACAATATATCGTCGAACACTCGCGTAAGGAGAAATATACATCTTCTTTCCGCCGGCTTTTGCCGAGGTCTACCTTTGAAAGTCCCTTGAAAATTCCACGAAAATTCCACTGTTGCACGCACCTTTCACACGCGAGTCGTGCGAAATAAAGGGGCACATTGCCCTGGACCTATGTACATATTTCTCTTCTACCTCGGAGGAAGGTTCACGCTCACACGCGCGTCGCTCGCACTGGACAACGAGCTGGCTGTGCATGCGTGTATCCCGCGGAATCCCGTTACAGTCAGTCACACGGGCCCCCTTACGTATATACGTACGATAGTCGCGAAGGCGAGTCGGAAGGAGGAACGGGGAGGAGATATCGGTGGAACCTGAAGGTAAACGTCGCGCCGGGATATCTTCGTCGGGGAGGCCTTGATGAGAGAGAGAGAGAGAGAGATAGAGAGAAAGAACGGAGAACGAAGCGCGAACGAAGAGACCAGAATGAACGGCAGGCGAGCTGGTCGCTCTTTAACGCACAGGTTCACCAAGGCACTGGTAACCCAGTTTACCAATTCGCCGCTGTTCTGTCCCATTCTCACTTACGACCTTGTTAACCCATTAAAATTTACTGTACGATGTAGCTTACGGACTGTCGCCATTCGTCTAAGTGTCTTGATAGAGTTGGAAACTCGGAGATTCCGTTTTCTCGAAGTTCTTCTCTTCGGTTTTTTAAATTTTATTCGTTTCCAAGACTCTAAAAATAATAATCTTGGATTTTTAGGAACGCGAAGATATAGATATTCGGATACGATATTAAAATTAATTTTTATTGAGATCGATTGCAACGATGGCGGGATTTAAATACGCGATGGCTTGATTATCGAATGATCGCTTGGACGTAAACTATGATAATGATTTCGTATATAAATGGTTCGTTCGTGCCGCTCTGATTTTTAATGCGATCCGTTAAAATGAACTGTTGTTCCATTCTCTCTCTCGCCTGTTAACCTAAAACTACGGAGCGTTCGGTAAATTTATATTATGTCGATTAAATGTAGCGTAATTATGCTAATCTTATTAAACACGCTGGGATATTATGTTAATTAAATTAAATGTACCGGAATTATATTACGCATTCGCATTTTAAATATTATCCCGCTTGACATTTAAAATATATATATTTCGAGACCGATTGATCAAATTAATAATCGAAGAATATTTTTTAACGATAAATTAATATGTTAAATTAGGAGAATAATAGTAGAAATTCTAGAGAGAAGGAGAATGAATAAATATATATATTTTAATTTACTTTCGCATGCGAAAAAATTTAAAACGCGAAACGATCGTATATTACATACATAAACAATGTCTCTCCCTACAACTATTAACATAATTTATAATCATGAATCACTCTATTTAAGTACAGCGTTAACGTACACCGCTTCATTATGCACAGTTACTTTGATTCAGGGTCGACGGAATCACGATAACGCCGTTGTGTCGCGTAATAGTTACACACACATTACACAAATTACGTCGTGAGAATGTGTGTTACACCGACACGTCCCGCTGTTAACAGAGATGCAATCCTTTCGTTCGCCCTAAGCACGGCCGCGAAGTCACTTTCGTTGCGAGTGTTCCGTTCTCGCGTTTTCACGTTTCCGTTTGTCATCGAGAATTTTTCTTTCTTTTTTTTTATAATAAATATTATTAATATTATATGACGTTTCTTGTTCTAAGATCGCTCATACGTTTGTCGCTCCGCGTTTTTTCTCGCTACGTTTCCCTGAAACGTTACTTTCCGGATGACTATCTGCCGCGGTGATCAAACTTGGCGAACGCATCCTCTCTCGATGTGCTTTACCATTCGCTGGAGGAATTTTCTCTCTTTCTGTTTCTCTATCGGCGAATCGGAAAAATGTCCGCGCGGAAAATGCGATGAGAGATCCCACGCTCGCCGCAAGAGGATCTTCGCCAGGGAAGATCCTGCGCCAATCTCGAGGTCAACCCTCGGCGAGGTCAGAGGAATCGAAGCCTCTTCCGCGTTCATTGGCCGTCCGTCAATGTCGAGGAAATGCCGGGTGTTGCACGGTAGCGTGTATGCGTGGACGCATTATGTATATACACTCGTGTATTGGACCTCGGAGAAAGCTCAGTTTGACGTGTCTTGATTATTGGATCTGGGTGACCCGATTGCCTCGCGCTCGACAGTAGCTTCCTCGTCCTCGACAATCTGTCGCGGATTCCTGCAAAGAATCTCCTCGATGATTGACTGCTGCTAACGGCGATCGATCATACAAAACATGTAGATGATTGATGACACCGAAATGTACATTGAAGTGTTCATTTAAAGTCTCACGTCGGAGGCTAACAATCACATATATATGTATATTATATATGTCAGATTTAGCTCTTCTAAGAACTGAAAATTTTTATGTATACATTTGAACGAGAGATCTTCGAGAAGAAATATTCGCACGATTTTTTTTTCTCTCAACCTCGTTTCCGCGATTCACTTCTCGCGGACAGGCGCGATTTGAATTAATCCAACAGGTCGGAACATCTTTGGCCTCCATTTTCTCTTCGCATGAGCGTCGATTATCGAGTCGACGGTGATTAGCGAAATAATCCGAGAAAGTAGGAGATCCGTGCTATTCGAATGGAACACAAAAGTCCGCGTGCAGAGACTTCCTTCGGCGCGAAATTAGACCTAGGATGCAATTGCGAAAACGGTCTTCTGCTTTCACTCGATCGCTTAAAATATTTTGTGCAATCGTTCGTGCGAGACCGATCGATTCCTCCTGCGCTCGATTCAGTACGGAAGACTTTGGATCTTCGTACAGCCTCGTACGAAACATCGAAAGTGACGTTTATATGTTAATATGCCAATATCGATCGCACGAAAGAACATTTATTATAATAACTGTTTACGGTTTAGTGGCGTGATTCTATTGCAAAAAGATTTCGTCGACGCAAAACTTCTGTTTTTAATGAAACTTCATATAAGCAAAGCTTGATGGTTAAGTTGAAATATTTCCAGTTGTTAAAAACAACTTAAACTCTTTGAAATCTATTTATATATAATCCCACATTTTTTTATTTTTAATTCTAAACTATAATTTGTTGAATATATTTTTTTAAGAAATAATAAGATATAATTTTTCTCTCTTCATATATACATACTTCATGCGACATTAATTTGATATGATAAAATCTATTTTAAAATTAAGAGAGATAAAAAAAGTTTTGAGATATTTGAAGTACGAAAGTTAAGAGAAATATGTTGTGAAACTGTAAGTGTGATTTATATGTTGCAATCTCATAGTATTTTATTTTTCCTGCCGTAAAATCTGCCAAAGAATTTCCGCTTGCGTCGAAAGTAATCTTAAAAGACGCCACGTGTTGCGCGTGCAAATGTTCTCCTACTGGTTAAACCTGGATGAAAAGAGCGTCAACGTAAAAGCGTTAAATGCACAAATGAACCTACATGATTGGAAAGAGCGACAACGAACTGTCGAAGCCGTCGACAACCGTTACGAGACCCGCCGCCGCATACCTGACTTAGGTACACTGATCGGACATGGTGTGCACGTGCGTAAAGGATGTGTGCATTGGAAGCTGTTAGGGGTCAACGGCGAGAGATCTTTCGCCTGTTGAGTTTCTCGCCAGACAGTAGCGGAATTACACGGAGGCGTCTAAAAGTGAAAATATCCCATATCGATCTTATTACTCTCGTAAAATCGATCGTTTACTTTTCTCGGCGATTTCTGATCGTTTCAATATTTTTTATTTTAAGATTAAATATTCTTAAGAATATTTATATATACATATTTTTTTTAAAGATATATCTAATCTTTAAAAATATTGAAAGATTCAGAAATATATGTATATATATACAATATATTTTTAAGATTTATAATCTTGATATACTAGTAAGAACTAGTGCAAAAAGCACATACACACGTATCTACTATTTCTGAACGTTTCAATATGTTTATTTTAAGATTAGATATTCTTAAAAATATTTATATATACATATATTTTTTTAAGATATACATAATCTTTAAAAATATTGAAAGATTCAGAAATATATGTATATATATATACAATATATTTTTAAGATTTATAATCTTGATATACTAGTAAGAACTAGTGCAAAAAGCACATACACACGTGTCTACTATTTCTGAACGTATCAATGTTTATTTTAAGATTAGATATTCTTAAAAATATTTATATATACATATTTTTTTAAAGATATATCTAATCTTTAAAAATATTCAGAAACACATGTATATATAATATATTTTTAATATTTATCATCTTGATATACTAGTAAAAACTAGTGCAAAAAACGCAGATACACATACACGCGTATCCTTTACTACTTTCCTTCCTATCAGCCTGATAAATTTTTTTTCTATTAAACATAACTGTGTTATGTACGGCATACGGTGTATTTAAGATTCGCCAGTTATGTGCGTGACGGTGGCTGCGTGCACGTTAATTCGCACGATGCCGATTTCTCGTGGCTCAAGGTGTGCGGCTTCACGGTCGGCGCGTCTCGCCTTGCATCTCGTCTGCTGGCGAACGAGGGCAGGTCCGATACAACGAGTCAGGTCGACGATATCTGTTACTTGCGTCATCGATTTCATCCGCGGAGATCGGAGATCTCCCCGCGACTTTCGGCGTCTAACGAGGGGATCGAAGATACGCGCGAGCTTGGGGTATAGAGAGGAAAAGAGAGGTCGAAATGTCACGGTGCAACGGAGCACATGCCGTCAATGCAATTGTCTTCCACGTGTATCGGAAACGCTTTGTTTTAAACGTCGGCTATTTCTCGGATTCGATTATCGTCCGAGAGATTATGCCGATTTCCGATCACGTCTTGGCTTTGATAAAAAGTCCGACTCTTGCGCGCGCGTTCCTTTTTATTCGATATTGAATTTCGTAGATGACCTGATGTTGCACTTTCTCCCACGAGATTAGAACGAATCTGCGACGGCGAACCGATGACATAAATAGCGAATCACGTTTCTTTGCGCGAGCTGTTTTCATAAATAAATAAATAATTAAGTAATTAATCTTCACTGGAGTGTATGAGCAATTATGCTATGATACGTTTATCGCATTTAAATTCGGAATGAATATAAATTAATTAATTTTTGTTTAAAAATTTAAGGTATACGGATTGCGTAAAATATTGATTATCAATTGTCAATATATTTAATAAAATTTATTATTTAATAATCTGTTTAAATTCTCAACTCATAATTCAATTTATTAAATTGAGCATAAATAAACATCGTTAACAAATTTCTGTCATATTCAATATTCAACAGAAATTTATTTTCTGAATTTTATACTAACGACGCGTATATACGTATATAAATAGTACAATTAAAAATTTCGTTGTGATTAGAAGAAATTCAGACAAATACATATATTGCATATCTAAGAGATACACGATATATATTTGTATAATTAAAATTTGAAAACATTCAGAATTAAAGCATAATATACACAAAAACATAAATATTGCAAATTGTTCCACCGAGAGACTTCATATTTATTAAATATTTATATTTATTCAATTATAAATAATAAGCGCAATTTAATTTCTCAATTTTTTAAAATAATCTAAAATATCTTTGTATCTTTTAACACAGATACAAACATAGATATTGAATACTCTCGTAGAAAATTTTTTCTACTTACATTAGAGTACTTCCTGATTCCTGCCTGATATTGAATACTCTCGTAGAAAATTTTTATTTAGAGTGTTTATTCCTGCCTGATTATTTATGTATGGGGTACTCGGAATAAATTACTCAATTCTGCAATTCACATCTCGCTAAATGCAAAAGTGCTAAAAATTCGCGGGTCAGGAATGCGATGCATCATGAAGACGGAGCAACTCCGGCGATTCCCCGTGTGTCGACGCGACACGAGGGAAATTATCTCACGCCCATTTCGCCCAGTCGCATCATCGATCAAACAACCCCCTTAAGGTCCGAGCCACTTACCGTGCAGCGCATTAACCTTCGGGGTGCAACACGTCGAGAGAGGGCCCGTTAAGCACGTCTCATAACGTCGTTTTAATTCCAGGCAGACGACAAGTCCGCTCTTCTGGTCTGCTTCCTTCCGCGAGATAGAGAGAGAGAGAAAGGAAGCGCGACCTTGCCCTTGTCAGTCAGATTTAGATCGTCCCTTCCGCTCGGGCTTCCCTCCTCGAGGTCACTGATCTTCGTCCGCACTTCTTCACTGAACTTGCCCTCGTCTCGTCGCCGATCGAATCATACGCTCTATTCCCGCGAATAAAATCGAATTACGAACCGATACCGATCTTATCGAGCTTCCCTTGTCTCGCGCTCGCGCGTTTATTGCACTAATATCGTCGACCACTATCAGTCATATCGACGATACGTCAGGACTTGATTGTCGCCGCCGAAACCGATCGAACCTGGAGATCTCTTCTCTGTGACTCTTACGCGCTCGCACCAATCTGTACCGCACGATTGTCCATCCGGCCAGCCAACGGGATGGTATCTATCTGATCGTCTTGCCACGGCATGTGCTGCTGGAGTCGCATGGCTAAGTCATAAGCGGCGCCTTCGACGAGGATCGGTGGTGGTGGAGGTCGTTTATGGTGGAGGCAACATCGCGTTCGACGGAAGCCCGATCGAAAAGGAGGAAGGGGGAACCGCTCCGTGGTGGACAGGGACCGTCGAGGGGACAGGTGGAAAAACAGCGTGAAGGGGACCGAGGGGAGAACTCCGTCAAGGGGGGGGGAGAAAGAGAGGGAATCAGGAGAAACCAAAGTGGGTCAGTGGCCAGGTCACGTGGAGAAGAACGGGCCCAACGTGCAGGACGGCGACACACTGTCCTACTCATCCAGCGGCCGCTCTTGGCCGCTCCAGGTTCTGTCTGCCCATTCAGGAAACGCCTGGCGATACCATCGTGAAAATGAGACGCGATCCATCTTCCTTCGTCGGCGATCCATCCCGAGGAAAGAAAGAGCCTTTGATGAAATCGGCTGATGAGAATCGCACGAATATATAAACGTGACGAGTTCGTATAGTCAGCTGATAAAATCACGATAAGATTGTAGATTTACCTCCCGCAGTATTTTATATGACGTTCACATTTGTCGCTGGTCATTAAAAGTTTGTGTTTAATGACGAGAGTAGCAAATTGGAATAATTTGAGCCACCCAAATTGATGTCAAGTTGTTTCAGTATTAAAAATAATTATCAAGTGATAAATTCCAATTAAATACGCTTTTTCGAAACAATTAAATAAATTTTATATCTAGAGTTTTTTCAGAAAATTCATTTCTGACGACACAGAGTCAAAATTCCAGTCATTTGTTCTAATTAATTGATCTAAATTAATATCTGTGAAACAATGATCGTCGAGATGTCAGTTGTATTAGACTTTTTCATTTCATTCATTTGTTGTTTTTTTTTTAATCAAATTTATGGAACGACAACTCCTATGCAATAACATTTGATATTACTGTATAATCATGTGATGGCACTTTACGTATTCTAATTAGAAGAGAGGCATAATAGTACACATTGCCTTGTACAGCAGTTTGAAAGAGATAAACGAGTTTCCTTTATTATATTGGAAAAAAAATTCCATGGCGCTTCGTCTCCGTCGTAACTCTCACGGGAATTAATAAGTTTTCCTTATTAAGAAGATATAGAGCGGAAAAGCAACTCGTAATGTAAGCGCAATTTTTCTGGCGTATTACAAAATTACCAGCGCACACATTTTCGCGAGCAAGCAGTTAAATATAACATTAGTATTATCTAAATGGTTGATTATATAAACAAAAGAAAAATTACATCATTTATTAAAATGTAGAAGTAAACAAAATTCACATTTGAAATAAATATTTTATTTTTAATCAATTTCAACGGACTTATGCAAAATCGGATATTGTTGAACTTTTCTGTTGCAATCGTTCTAAACTTTTCGCAGAGAGAAAAAAAATTGCAGTTGACAGATTCTTAAATAGATATAGCTTTCTATAAGTTTTTGAAAAATAATTTTTTATCGCGACTAAAATTTATCTTGCAAATTTATCTTGTGAAAGTGCAGCACTTGATCTTTGAACTTTCTACATGCAAATCCTCGGTACTTAATACAACTTATTTTTTTGTTGCGCGCAGAAATCTCATCAGAGCGGCTAATAACAAACGTTCAATTTCCGGCGGCTGTGGTTTTCCTCACTGAACATTAAATGTTCCTACTTTCAGATACAAGATAATTACAATAGACCTCGTGTGTAACGAGTTGTATTATGAGATAAATACAACTTCCGTAACGCGCGTCTGTCGCCTGTTTTATTTACATATGTATACGTATGTATATATATAAAAGTCTGTCCACCTAAAGTACATTATCTCATTATCGATAATGATACACGTTTATTAATATGGAATTATCGAATGAAAATTATATATATATATAAACATATATTGCAGTAAAATCAATTAGCGGATCAATTATCCTGCGCGCGTAATTGGCAATTTTTTTATCTTTCTTATTTTCGAGCAAATATCTCGCATTCGCTATGAAAATATACAATCAACCGGAGCAAATATCTCGCATTCGCTATGAAAATATACAATCAACCGGAGAGTAGCCTCGACTTTTATCATGCGTCGCAGTACCGGAAAAAGTTCGCACAAATACTCATTATTGTGATAATAACGCCGCGAGCTGCACGTGGATATTGTAATATCGCCCGATTCCGATTAATTTCGAGCTTTTAGTATGTGCGTGCAACACACAAAACTGACTGCATAATGTAGTGAGATCATCAATATATTTGCATACATTTGCACATACACCACATTTTGTTTTATTGGATATTTATCGATTAACAAATTTAAAGGAGAAAAAATACTCTATAACTTTTATCAATCCCTATCTCTCTTTTCTCGCTTATATTTCTAATAATATATTTTTTGCAGTGTAAACTTGTAAAGTCGTTTCAGGAAGATTAACTTTACTACCACTTATAGTTGATTTTTTTCAAGTTTTACAGTCATTAAGTCTTAAATCGTATAACATTCACGTTTGTCCCACTGCTTATTTGATATATTCCGCCCACATTGGAAACAGGTTACTCGTAATCCTATTTGTGTAATCGGAGCGAGACGAAACATTCGACAAGGTACATTATTGCTTTCGCGAATGGTAATTCGCTACTAAGAATTTTAATTGAAGCGCTTCGTAGCCGAATTTCACTTCCTTTCGGAATCAGATCGTTGTGACTGCTTCGATACAATTAATCATCTTAAAGTTCGAATGACTAAAAAAATTACATCTATTCACACACGATAAAATATATTATATTATAATATTTATACATAATTGAAGTGTTATATATAGACACAGAGTGGGGGAGATAATATATATAATATAAAATTATGGAAATATAAATTAATAATTTAAAATTATTTGAATATTTTTTGCTGAAAGTTTTAGAGGATATAAAATATTTTAAGAGATATTTTCTCATCAATACGAGATTAATAGGTATTAATAATATAAATTTTTTATAAAATAGATATTTATTTGTTATAGCAACCTAAATTAATATATTAATATCTAATTAACTTTTAATAATGTAGATAATTTTTAATAACGTTTAGATAGTATATTATATATCATTATGTAATGTTAACTACGTTCACGAATATTCATTCACGCTTTCTACAAGCACTTCGTCTTCAGTGTAATGATTGTCGTTATCAATATTACCGTTCTGATACCAGACAACGATAGTGATGGTTGGTTATTAATAGAATTTGACTAGGCTTCGGTATAAGAAGTATAATTCCGCGGCAACGAGCGTCGTCATCGAGGACATGCAATAATTGACGATTGTATCTAGTAATTCGTACGAAATGATGAAATCACGGAACCATTTATTGCTCTTCCCGTGTAATCATGGTGAAATTATGACGAGTCTCGATGAATCCTTGTGTAGCTCTTTTAAACGCCACTATACGCAACCTTGCAACGTAGGTATGCGTAATTGATAACGGTCTCGGTACTCATAACTCTTTCTCTTCAGGTACTGTTTTATATTAATGCTCGTCCATGCATTCGAATAAGATCGCGAAACCTAATTTCCCTATATTGTTGTCGAACCTACACAGTTGAAAAATTTGTGTTAAATTTAACAAATATCACATGTCCCAAACGGTCCACAGAAATTTTTGTGTTAATTTAACATAATACGGATATGTTAAATGATGACACGAACATTGTGTTAATATTTTAACATAAAATAAATGCAAACTTCAAGTAAACTTAAAATAAATTTTGTGTTAAATTAACATAGTTTTAATGTAAAAATTAACTAAAAAAATTGTTAATTTTACATTTTATCATCCCCACTTATATTATAAAGTAAAATTAACATTTTTTTTCTGTAAATTTTAACAGATAAATCTTGTCACTAATAATATCGAACATATTTATTGTGTAAAATTAAAAGTAAATACACATTGTGTTATTTTTACACTTTTTTTCAGTTATTTTAATAATTTAACATTTGAGTTCAATTAACACAACAGCAATATGTTAATTTAACACATGAATATGTTAAATATTTAACACAAAAATTTTAACGGGGACCATTTTTAACAAGAAAACACAAATTTTCCAACTGTGATACACGAAACTTATTTTTTTTTATCAATGCTAAATGATATCAAACTTTACAACTTTATAACTTCTCAGATAACTTTGCGGAAAATTTGAAATTTGGAAAATAATTAATTAATTATTAATGCTCCATAAAATAATATTTTACAAAAATAGTGCAAACTTGTGACTAGGATTTTGCGATAAAATAAAATGGAGGAAAGGTTTTTCACAATTTATTTATACATGCATAGAATATAAACTTTTATTTATTATACTCCAAACGAACCGATTGAATATGCCATTTTTTCCATATTTGTTTATAAATATATTTAATAATTGATAAATATAATTTGAAAAATCTTAATTATATATTGATTTTATATTGATTTTATTCAGTAAGCTCGTGCAAGCAATTAAAATTAATCAAAAATAATAACTCTCGGTCAATACAATATTCATATCGATTATCAAAATACAATTCTTTGCGTAAAAGCAACACAACGCTCGAACGGTCGTTATTTTTTCGGTGTCAAGATGATTCTGAGAATAGAAATTTACGATCTCACAGTGTATGTGTGTGTGTTCCGAGTTCTATTAGACTCGTACGGTACTTCAGGCTCACCCAATGACTTTTGGCAGAAAGAATTCCAGAGAGATGACATCTCATCTAACGTCTCTCTCTCTTCGCACTTACTTGGGAATAATCTCCAAGACCACCAGTCATTATCATCGAAATCAGCTTCCTCTTTAAAAAGAATATGTATATATATATATATATATATATATATATATATATATATATATCTCTCTCTCTCTCTTTAGAGAGTACGTAAAGTTCAATCCTTGAACGTGACCGGTTCGAAGTAGGTCAGGACCTGTATCTTTCGGCGCGCGTTATCGTCAACCACTGAATGAAATCTCATTTACTTGCAAGTAACACGCCATACATAGCTCCTCGTTATGCTGCACGTTTTATGCGTGCGAAAAAAAATGCGGAAAAAATATCGCACACAACGCGATAATTTTTTACATCCCTTTATTTGTGTAAATTCGAGTATTAACAAGGATACACGCATTAATTGGCTTAATTATATTACCTAAGTTTTGCCAAACGCATTTGATATTTAATACTATGCATCATCTGTATATAACACATATATAAAATATTTTAAAAAACGAGTTATTAACGTAATCTGTTACAGCTGATCTGTCGGCGAGTGAAACTCCATAAATTATCGGGCGATTCTCTCCGACTCTCTGTGGACGATTCTTTTCTCTGAGAAACATGACGCATGCTGCAAGATCGAGCACACAAGCATTGGCCGTGATCGTGACTTTCGGTAAGTGGGTTAAAGTTGCTCTGTGTATAAATGTAATTTATAGAACCGAAAAGAAATGTAGAAAGCAACACATGACACATTATGTTTATTATCTCGCAAACTCGGTACCTCCCTCGATCGCGTATATACAGGCAATACACACGACACAATAATAATGAAATAGAGAACATAAGCTGCCGCATTATTATTATTAACTTTCGCCTCATGATAATTTGCTCGATAAGACCGTAGGCAATGTTGTGTGTGCTTTGAAGACGCAGTAATAGATTCATACCTGCTATTATGCTAAATAAATTATTATACATTAGCTATAGTACATTATGCGCTGATTAATGATATTAAGTCATAAACGTTTAATGAAGTATATACATATGTATATATTCGAATTTATCTCTCTACTTATCTGCTTCTCGAAGCTATATATTCTCATAATGAGTTGTTTTTAAATATGTATGATATCGTATGTCTGATAGAAGGAGCCACCCACTTGCGACACAGTCACTTTTACTGTGTTGCAGAAAAATACTGCTTTCAATAATTTTAAAATGTTACTTTGTTATTTAAAGCGCAAATTTGAGATGTACACAGAGAGAATTTTCTCTCAGAATTTACCCTGAAAATCATGGTAATCGTGGAACAATATGGTATGGAAAGAATTTTATGAGAATTTCTCTGATTAATATTTATCACAATAAAAAATAATAATATCTATCACAATAAAAGTATAGTAAAATTTATCAAATATAACATATTTTTAAAATTCTTTCCATACCATATTGTCCCACGATTACCATGATTTTCAGGGTAAATTCTAAGAGAAAATTCTCTCTGCGTAATTGAATCTTTAATTTGCAAATTCTCAGAAATTAATCTCTGTGTCGATGGTGACTTTTCTAAATAGAAAATGCCATATATAAGGTCTGGTACAATTTTGGAAAACGCATCGATAGATACCCCTTTCCTCGCGTTTCTCCTTGCCGATTATCCGAATTACAATTTGCGCGTAAATTCGAATGACAAGTTTCTCAGCGGAAAATTGTTCTTAGAAGCGACAAGCTTTCGAAGCGCGCAAGGTATCAGCAAAATCCGGAAAGACAACTGCCGACATAAATCCTAATTAAACCGCTTCATACGCGTCGGTCAGAGACACCTGTAACCGAACCGACCAGATCCCAGCTGCGATATAAATTGCCAGTACTAGGAAAGAGAGAGATAGGGAGAGAGAAGCGGCTCTTTTCTCTTAAAGCGGTAGAGCTACTATATCGCGACACCTCGCACAACGCCATAAATCCCCGACGATCGTTACAGCAGCGCCTAAATCCCAGGGAAGATCCGAAGCATTTGGGTCGCGACGCCATGACGCCATGAGAGGGGAAACAATCGATGGTCATGACCCAGGACACGGGTCTGGAAAACTGGGTCAGGATTGCACATGCCCTTTCACGTGACACGCGCGTTCGTTTTTCCTCGCAAGATGCTGGCGGCAAATTTCTATATAAACGAGCGAAAAGTTTCATCCTCCCCTTTTCTTCCTCATTCATATTACTATCTCTATTAATCACATTTCTTCTCTCTCCGCTTCTCTCCCTCTTCAATCTCTTTTATCCGTAAAAAAATTTAAAAAACGCCTCATAGACCTAATGTTCATCATTAAATGTCATGAGACACAATTTTCCTATCGATTTGATCTAGCGTCAAAGATCTTTAAAACATAACGCTTGTTGAAGCTCGCACACGTGACAAATCGCTAGCTCGACAGAAGCAGCTAACGCTGCCTTTGCGGAGGAACCGGAAACGGCACGTGACCGTCGCGTCAGAAACGTCATCGAGCCGACGAGCGTCATAGTGCGCGTGTACTAGGTCGTTAGGTTCCCGCGACGTCATCGGGGAATTACCAAGGTCAGACCGTGACCCTGTGGCACGGCTACGGCGGGTCACGCTGATCCTGAAGAAAATCCGTTGATCGATCAGCGGCGCAACAACGTCGTAGCGCCGACGCACTTCGCGCTCCCAGGCTATCTTGCTGGTTCAATCGGCGCAGCACCAGAAACGCGAACTGACCGGTTCTCGTAACCTTCACGTGTACTATTTTTATATGACGGATTGGTCACCCGCGGTCACGCTAGTAGTAGTTTACCACACGCTAAAATCGTGAGAGAAATCACCGATTAGAAATATTTATTTTTTCTTTAACGGTGAGCAAAAGCTAACAAGATAGTCTAAAAAAAAATACAATCTTTAGCAAGCATATATTTCTGCCTATTCGCATATTTAATAGTGAAGTCTCTTATTTGTTTATTTTTGAGCATTTGAATTTAGTAATAATTTATAGTCTCCTTATTCACGAGATCGCGAACTTGTTTCTCCTGATATGCTAATTTCCTTTGATCATTTATCTATAAAAATATATAAATCTTTAGTACTTTGCTGTTGAATATAGAAACAAAAATTCTTCATTGAATTTTATAGGATTTTTATGCGATGAAAAAGCGATACGCACAGTGGTAATACAATAAATATATGTAAATATCAGGAAAGGTGTTACGTGAAATGGTTACGTTTCCTGGCGAAATTTTTCTCGAAATATGCAGGTCATCGAATCAGGATTAAACCGCGACGCCTCTTTTAGCTGTGCGTTGATGAGGAATTGAGAGCGATGAGGCGAGCAATGATAAGATACAATCTATGATTATCCGGCATCGAGAAAATACACGTATACTTTCAAGAGTAAATAACATGATTGCGCGATTAGCGGAGCTTCTTTTAATTTGCAATTTCTTACGAGTCCTTGGGGAAACTTCTCATGACAGCGCACTTCACTGTCGCACTTTAACGATTCTGCTATTTTATTCCACACGGCTCATTTACATTTTTGTTAACCAATCAATTTACATTTTTCCTTCTGGGTTTCTCTTCGCATTGCTGCTACCTAGAAGATTGCAATTAACGTCGTCTCGTTAAAAAATTGCTGACTGCAATTTATATCTTAAAAATACGTAAAAATTGATGTCAAATAATTATATACGTATATGTTTGCGTATAGATATTTTTTAAAATAAAATCAATGTATATATATAAATTATTTATATACGAGGTGTCCTGTACAGGTAGGGTATACATTGATACATTGCGTTGTAAAAAAATGAGCATTTTTTTTGCACAATTTTCGAAATTGCATTGTTTTTAAAAAGTATCTTATTTTTCACTCTCAACACATATGACATTTTTCTAAATCATTAGTATGTTAAATTATTTTTTGCATTAATATTTCATGGTGGTTGAACGCGGAATATAATGAGAAAAGAAAACTAAAAAACTATATAATTAACTTTGTTTACATCACAATCGGAAAATATACTTCTCTCTGCAATGAGGAAATTATGTTTTTTATCAACTCAAACAAAATTTTCTCAAGTGTTTTACTACAAAAATGTAGTAGATTAAGATTTAATTACAGAATTTTACATTTATTAATTTTCGAAATTTTATGATACAAAAAATAAAAAAGTAGTAAACGCACTGTATTAGTATATTAGAAAAATGGTGCATCTGTGAAAGCAATGCATTTATTTTGCCAAAGGAAAAAGTTGCTAACTTTTTAGAGGGATAAAAAAGGAATACGATAGTACCTGTCTGTCCTATCTGCAATGGGACAATTTGTATGTTAAATTTGAGAATTTCTATATAACTAATTAAAATAGATCATATAACAATCAGACAATAATATTTGATTAAAAAAAAAAAACAATAATTTCTCTGTTAAAATTTTATTAACACCTGCATTACTACTTTACTATTTCGAAATAATGAAGATTAATGAGGAGTCTCTTAAACGTTCCACTTTGATATTCGAGTTAACCGTCCAAACGCATATCTTTATAATACCGTAATCGAAATACCTACGCCATAAACATATTCCGGTCATCGAGAGAAGCCATCGCTATCAAGCGGCAGACTCTCGGCAGCCTCAAATACAACTTTCACATACGCCTTACGATAAGAACGCGTTGCATGCGCTCGCGCGAATGCAAAATCCGCGGATCTCGAATCCCTATATCCCGATTGTGTCCCGATTAGGGGAGTAAAACGAGTCTCGACTTACGATCGGTGCGACGTTATTATTCCTCGTCGATTTGCATCGACGACGCGACGCGACCGGCGGGTGAAGGCCGACGTGATGATTTGCCGATGGGTACATAGAGGTATTCCGCCGACGGTTTCGTGACTTCATAAGGAAAAGGCGGAGGTATAAGCTGGCTTTCTCCAAAGCCACTTAACCCGATCCAGTAACATCCATCCACCGAAGCCCGTCACGCCTGTGACATTTTCAGTAGTTTGCATCGGCCGGCGCATAATCGGGAGAGACACGCGCGCGTGCAGGTATATGTGTATATGTGTGTGTATGATCGCGCTCAAGCAATTACTTTCCCATTATCGAGTACCAGAGTGAAATTTTATAATATATAAAATTATCCCTCGGCTTCTATCAGTCTTGCTGAAAAGCTTTGTTTCAGCTTACCGAGATCGATACGTGCTTCGAGTTAATTTTACTATGTGGGAATATTGAGAAATATATAACTTGGAATATCTTATATTAACGAATATTTCCGTGCAGAAGAACTTTTTTATCATTTTTTTTTTACAAGTTTGAAATATATTATGCTAATGTAATTACGCTATCTTAAATGCAATGCATAAAAACTACCTCTATAAATAAAATTTATAGTAGCAAAGTAGTAAACAATTTGAAAAAAATAAAAAAAGACACCAAATATACGCGCCTCTCTCTATCTAGAAAATTATTATACAAGAAAATGATGTTTTAATGTATATTTTATCTCTTTAAAATTAAAAGAAATAGTTGTACAAAGAAGCATTGCTTCAATGTATGCGTTATTGCTTAAACCTGTCTTTTCTACAAAAATAATGATATGAAAAAAATTAATTAGTTGAAATTAAAATAATTAAGAGTAAACAAAAAATTTTATGCAACAAAACTTGGCGTGCGCTGCTATATATATAATAATAATATAATAAGATACATAAAATTTATTATAACAAATTGAAGCAATACTTCTTTGTACAACTACATTTTGAAGAGAAAAAATGTATATTAAATAATCTTTCTTGTATAATAATTTTCTAGACACAGGTTCATGGAGACTTGGCGCTCCTTCTACATTTTTTTATAATAATTTTTTTTATAAAAGCAACTATTTATAATAATTTTGAAATCAAACAATAGAATTTGCTAGATTAAAAATTATATTTATATAATTTATATGATACAATATAGATATTTCTTTATGTAAACGTCAACCGCTTACAATATTTATATTGTTTCTATGCAATATTTATTTTTACTTTCCATCGTTTAGAAATTATTCACAGCCTTGTGAAATAGAAGACTATAGTCGAACAGTGCTGGAACAGACAAAAAATATAGTTAAATCTTTTATCGTGTGCTAAGAAAACTGATTGTTGATAATACAAAATAATTTTAACATATAAATTTATAATATATAGATTTATATACATATTTTTATGATTTATGCAATTTATAATTATAAACTAAAATATTTATGTATTAATAATTTATTAATACACAATTGTAATTAAATGAACTACTTTTTATATATTTATCGTACTATAAAATTTTCAGAATTATATTTGAATTAATACACAATTATTGTAATTAAATGAACTACTTTATATTTATACCATAAAATTTTCAGAATTATATTGAAAACACATTTATATATTTTTTTTATCAGTCTTCTTGCAATTTTCTGCATAAAATGAAATCTACTTTACTTAGCCTGATGCTTTCAATACGAAATGATATCTATAATTGTGCGGTTTCATATGGAATTGTAACTATCTACGCAAAGCGATTTACATGATTATGTGGTGCTTTCAATGCCAAACAAAGTCTCTAATCGTACTGTTCAACTGTTTCCCATTTTCCAAGTTAGCTAGTGCTATCATGTCTCTTGATAATAAGCTTGAGATAAGCTTAATTATATTATACACGCATTGACCTAATTTAGATATTTATTCTTCAGTTTTTTTAAATTTTGCTTATTTTTGCTTATTTTAATTTTGCTTATTTAAATTCTGTTTATTTACTTTATTGAAATTGTTGATTATTATATATGTTATTTAATTAAGTGATTATAAATGATATACACTTTTTGTTTTCGTATATATTCGTTCGTATTTACATGCAATAATCGCGCGATAAAGCTGAAATAGATCTGAAGAAGAAAATATTCCGGGAAAACTCTAATCTAAAAGAGATTTAAAAGAGTGTAGAGAGGAAAATAAATATAGATGTAGAGAATATTCGTCATCGTGGATAATAATAGCTTTTTATTCAAATATTTCTTTCTTATCAATGAGTTTTAATGTATCTTCTTTTATAAATAGTAGGGGATAGATTTTATATAGAATAGAATTTGTCGGTTCTCTTTTAAATATTATCTGTGATTTTACAATAATCTTTTTTAACAATTAACAATTTCAATTATCTACGTGTTTATTTTAGAAAATGTAATTTTCTCTTTAACTGATAGAAAAGGTTTGCCGTGATAATATTGATTTAAAAAATTGAAAAATACATCAATTTATACATACATACATACATACACATATAATAATTATTTATTAGATGTAATAGAGATAACAAAAAAACAATTCCATATTATTTTAATTTAAATTATAATTAAGATAAATTAAAACGAATTCAAGACTTGCGAGAAAATTTTATAAATTACAAAAATTTAGATGTCATAAGAATTTTTATAGCAAGTTTATATTTTTTCGTATCAAATAATCGAAAAGGTCTAATAAAATCAAGTGTCACATGCTCGAGTAACACGAATTACATCGTTGAATTTCATTACTAGTATTATGCCAGGAAAAAATTGCCCACATAAATAGCGTTTTAGCGCAAATATTACTTATTTTAACAAGCTTATTTTGCCAAGTGCTTGAACCGCAGCGCGCCAATGAAACCACTTGAAAGGAGAAAAGAGAATCACATTCCGAACGAATTGTACTGTCGTATATATATATAAAAATCTGCGGCGATGATTGTGTCGTGTTTGCCCTATTAAACATAATCTAAAAACCGTGATTCCTTTCTAGGCCGATTCGTATTTTAATCGTGAAATATCAAGTGCGTCAGCTGTCTCTGTAAATCTCATAACTGGACAACTGAAATGAAAGTTGTTTGTTTTACAGTTATAAAATATATTGCTTGATTTTTTATTTTTATTTTAATTGGAATTCACAAACAATCACATAATAATATTTTAAAACAAACATTTCAAAATAAAAAAAAATTGAAATAAAAAATGAGAGAGAGAAAGAGAGTGAGGAAAATTCTGAAAAATATTTTTATTTACAAGTTTTAATATAGTAGTTATAAATTATAAATATTAATTAATTAATTAATAAAGGAAAAAGGAATTTTACTAAAGACTAATTGTAATCTGATTCTTGTATAGAGAGAAAAGCAAAGATAAATCAATAATACTTGTAGACTTTGTCTTCAACTCATTTCTATGACAAAGATAATGAAGGAACGTAGGTGGTATCTTTTTACCCAGTCTGACATCAGTGATAATAGATTCTGTATGATCTTTCTCTTCTATTGTCGCATAGTAAAGCAACGAGCTTTTCAATCTCAATTTTCATTAATGCTGTACATTTACTTTATTATTTTACAATTATCGCAGCGCATACAACGTGTATCAGAAATTCTATATACCCTTTTACTGCTCTACCTTCTAATCTACGTAAAATGCTTTTTTAATAAAAATGAGATTAAACATGATATTTGTTTAAGCGAATTTAAATTAAAACTCAATTAATCGTCTATGTGAAATTAATTTAAAATAATTTTGCTTTATGTTAAGCTATTATGTTTCCGTGGCATTTCTATATCTACACGCAATAAAAAAAATTCTGAGTGCACTTGTGTGCGCACAACATGACGCAATTACGTGTAACTACATTTGAGGCCCTGAAGGGATTTTTCTTCTGTGTTTATTCAGTAAAATTGTAATTCTCCTACGGATTTTATGGCATTTTAAATTTGTAAAGACTCATTTTCGAAAAAAAGAAGGCAGAAAGAGAGAAAAAAATATTTCTTTACACTTCGTGTATTTCTTTAATCCTCAAGAGATGACAGGATTTGAGACAGATTTTGCTGTGCAGAATTTTCCTCTCGGAAATCTTATCGTTCTCATGAGCGAGTCTCATGAATCGAAAAATTCGAATCTGTTCTGCTACATTCAATGCGAAATCGGTTTTGTTGCGCTACAGATAGCAATATACAACGTAATAGTCGTCGCAATTTGCATCTGAGATAAGTAGTAGTAAAACGTTAATTAGATGCTTCGCGGCGAATTTTAACTGTATCTGAGGAGATGCTTTACGGCTGATCGATCTATCTTACGACCGATCGTATCTATTATGTGGGAAGGAAAGTTGATTCTTTCAAGCGTAGGTTCGATTAGCCGTACCGTTAGCATCAACAAAATTTACTTCTAGCCATTTGCAATGCGTTTAACACTCTGTAACGTCTAGCGTGAGAATCACGATGAATGGATGCGTGAATTAGTAATTAAAGAAGTTTTTATCTCGCGACAATTTTCTCTTCCTGTATTTATTTATAGCTTAAATTTCTTATCGACGTTTTTCCGCTTATCTGGTATTCTATTTATAGAATATATGAAAATTTATAAAATATTTTGCCAAACTCCATCCGTTAGCAATTCTATTTTAATTTAAAAACTTTTATTCCGTTTAATTGTTCTGTCAATCAAAAAGTTTCAAAATATTTGTGAAAAAAAAACTTTCTAGGTTTCCGATAAGGTCTCTTAATATTTCAAGAGGAAGGCAGGAAGATGGGGGAGAACTGAACTAATATTCTAATATTTTTGTATAATGTATACTTTAATGATGTCAAAGTTTTCGTGCAACACTCACGGCGTTGTATCGCAATCTCGTCTCGTTATCGAATACCCGCGGTCTCTCATTAAAGTGGCGAACTCAATTTTGCAAAATTTCAACCCCCGTTTGCGCTGGCGCATAGCCAAGAGTGCGGTGGGCGTTTACGACGGCGTGGGCGATGTTCGAAATCATCGACTCCCTTACTGCGCAAATATCAAACACCCACGCCATTGCTCGCGGAGATGGGGGATGGCGATAAGAGAAAAGGGATGAGACGGGGAGAATAAAACGCGAAGTCGTAAATAAGCATTATATAGAGCAAAGAGATAGAGAGAGAAAGGGGAGGACAAAGGACACGATCCACTTGAGTTCGAGTACGCTTTGACGGATGCGCTTGACGATCGCTTTTTGACGCTTGTCGATTAAGTATTAAAGTGGACGGATATAATGACAAGAGATGAAAAGCGAATATAGGTATGTAGGTGAAAGAGAGCGCGTGTCGTTGGTACCACATCATACCCCAGACACCACATCGCATTACACCACAATCCACATTCGATACCAAAATATATATATTTACAAATACGTCAAAATCGCGTTATTTCGATTGCAGTGTCACCGCGCTGCAACATTTGTCGATGCAGTTTAATTAACGAAAAACATATAACGCTCGCGATAACGAGGAAATGAGTGTAATTCTATATGTTTCAAGTATAATCAGTAAAAACATAGAGGATCGCGTTAAACTGTTGACGTAATCGTGGACGATGTTATCGAATAATTAAGATGTTGTGACAAATGTCATTTAAAAATACGCTACAGAGTATGTCTATATATGAATCTCATCTTAGAACATACGCGAATAAATTACACATGTATAATTACGCGTACTTGTCTCGTGTTGGTTCTGTATTTACGTGTGTATATATATATATATATATATATATATATATATATATATATATATATAATATAATCTATACTTCTTTTTTCTATATTTTTATTTTTTTATAAATTAAATTAAATAATATCTCTCGATGTATCGCAGTACAGATGCGCTTATATTTTTTTTTCTCTACTCTTGATTTACAATCAAACTTATAATAACATCGAACATTTTTAAAATCAAAATGTACATAACGAGATGCTCGATCGTTGATCGCTCATGAACGAGCTATTGCAATTAAAGAGCACATTTTTATCGTAACATTGTCAGTTCGTTTCTCCTTGAGACTAGACTCAAGTAACTACGAAGTGAAGTATTCAATGTAGAGAGATAGAAAGAGAGAGAGACAGAATTTACAGAAAATTGTAGGAAATCGCATTTTCCTACGATTCTCTTCAGGATCAATCGAGATAACTGGATATTCATGGAGCTTCGACGAATGCATTGAAATTCCCATCGGAATCCGCTCGAAGAATTATTATGGAAATCTGTAATAAGATTCACGAGAGAAAAAGGAACTGCATGTGATTGACATCGGCAGTGTAGAGTTTTAAAAATCGTAGTAACTATTAAAATCCGATTACAGATTTTGTTTACAAAACAATTGCTAAATAATACATTATACGTTATGAGAACGTTCTAAAACAAATCGAATAAAATCTAAGTAGTCGGATAAATATAAAGTCTCTCTTGTATTTTATTTAATAATTTAGAAATTTTTTTTTGTTCTGTTCACGTATATTTCGAAAATAAATTATAAATAAATAGGCGGGAGCTGAGATACCCTTATATACGGATTGTCCCGCATAAATGTGTTTTTTTGCAATTTTTGCTATATGTGAAATACATATATTTAGAGAGCTATAAGAGACATATAGTTTCATTCTTTGTCCATTCGCAGCCAAAGGCTGGTAAATTCGATCTAGGTAAAGTACCACAATTTTCTGATTCTTCACCGAATCGTCGAATTTTTATTCGGGAAAAATCTGACATATATATGATAAGAAGATATAAAATCTTATGGGGTGACATGTCGGCTCTTTGCGTAAGAGGACTAGTAATCGGCGGGTCCCGGATTCGATCCTGATCCTAGCTTCATACGCCGATTAAATTAATTGCGCATCAAACACAATTAATTTAATATTGTTATGTCACATTAAATCCCGTCGATGATATCATTTCTGTGTTAGAGATAAAAAAAAGACTTAGATCTCGTCGTTTCGCAAGCGTTTCTTTCAAATGCGCTCGGCGCATTTTTCATCATTCGTTTCACAATCGGATTCAGAGTCTTCGTCATCATCCGATGACTCGAGTCATCATAGATTTCTAAACGTACGTTCGTACAGTTATCTCTTCAAGGGGGTAGGTCCTCTCGATCAGGGAATAGAGATTCGAACGAAGAACTTTATTTTCGCGCGAGAGTCGAATCGGTGGCGCCATACTTCGTCCGAGGTCGGAACATGCGAATTCCCGCGCTGGATCTCTTATTTTTTTTCCCCTTTTTTTTGCACTAAATTGCACTTGGCTCACAGCTCCGGCAGATGGTGCCGTTTGTCCGCTCAGCGGTCGTCTCGAATGTCCGAAGGAGTCGGCGCGGCACGAGAGAGCGCGAATTTCGAGCTTCCGCCGACGAGGTTTCAGAACTGCAGAATCTGATTGATCCATTCGCGAAATTCCGAGATGCGCGTGTAAACGCCGGGCTGGTTGGGCGCGGCGCAGCCGATTCCCCAGCTGATGATCCCGGTGAGGATCCACCGCTTGTCTCGCGCTCTTTGAATAACCATCGGACCACCGCTGTCGCCCTAAAAAGAGACCAGAAGGTTTTAAGTTAGAATACGTTATTGCTGCAAGTTTTTATAATATGATAATGCAAATTTCTTAAACAATTGTATTGTAAAGCTGAGACACATATAAAAATCTAATGTCTTATTTGTGAAAGATATATAATTTTAAGACAAATTTTAACAAGATATTTTTATTATAATATAGTAATACGTATATCTCTTTGATATATAAATATATATATTTGTATAATTTCTATTCTAAATTTTTTAAGCAAAGAATTGGATTAAGAACATGATCGATGAATTATAATTAAGAGAAAGAATGCAGCTGTGAAATCTCATATGTCATAATCACTAGCGGATCCTGACGTCGATAATGGGGGGGGGAGGGGGGTGCAAAATTATTTTATTTAATATTTTTGGTTTGATTAGCTTTTATTCCAGGATCAACGACGTCGATAGCTCTTTAATGTTTGTTTTTCTTTATTTATATTTTTTAAACAAATTCAGCAAAACTGTTTCTTTTAATTTGCAAGGGGGGGTTTAAGCTCCCCCCCCCCAGGATCCGCCAGTGTATATATATATATATATATATATATATATTATATAGATATAAAGAATTTCTCGCTTAATTATTTTCATGCAACGAAATTATCTCATCATTTCGTCCTATGTCTGACTTAATCTACACTTAACTCCTTGAATGCGTAATGAGTATAATTTACAGTGTATCTTATACATACATATTGTATATATTATATAGATATAAAGAATTTCGCCTAATTATTTTCGTGCAACGAAATTATCTCATCATTTCGTCCTATGTCTGACTTAATCTACACTTAACTCCTTGAATGCGTAATGAGTATAATTTACAGTGTATCTTATACTTTTATATATATATATATAATTAAATATATATATATAAATATATAAAAGTATAAGATACATTGGAAATTATACTCATTACGCATTCAAGGAGTTAAGTGTAGATTAAGTCAGACATAGGACGAAATAATGAGATAATTTCGTTGCATGAAAATAATTAGACGAAATTCTTTATATCTATATAATATACACACACACACATATATATATATATATATATATATATATAAAAGTATAAGATACACTGTAAATTATACTCATTACGCATTCAAGGAATTAAGTGTAGATTAAGTCAGACATAGGACGAAATGATGAGATGATTTCGTTGCATGAAAATAATTAGACGAAATTCTTTATATCTATATAATATATATATATATATATATATATATATATATATATATAAAAGCACTAGCGGATCCTGACGTTAATTTGCTAGTTAAATTTTAAAGTAATAATATGTAAAAAATATTAAAATAGTGATATGTATTCTAAATAATGTTATTGTATTTTATTCGCGATTGATACTTTTTGACAGAAATCAGCTGATATCTGTCAAAAATATTATTCGAGTTTAAAGTATTATAACATATTATTTAAAATGTATTATATAATTTTAATTTTTATAACATATTATTTAAAAATTTAACTATCAAATTGACTCTTTAATCAGCTGATTTCTGTCAAAAAATATTAATAAAACGTTAATTTCATAATTAAATTTTAATATAATAATTATGTTTCTTCAATTCTTATTCGATTAAATGAATATATATTTTGCGAAAAATGCGTTTCGAGATCTATCATCTCAGTATATGTTATTACAAATTAATTGTGAAAACTATTATAATTAATAATTTTATTAGTTTTCTGATATCAATCGCATTGTGTGTAGACAACGATCTCTTTATCCGTTATGAATTATGCATAATTATACATATACATATATATCGCGGTAATAGATCTCGAAACGCATTTCTATTGTGCATTCGCAATTTGAATTATATTAAGATCATCGACAAGTGTCGGACAAAATATATTTGTGACTCTAATTAAGGAAATAATTATTGTCCTTAAAGATCACTACGAAACTTTAATTGTTAATTTGGATTTATGTCTCACTTCTATTCTTAATTTAATATAAATATATGACTTCTTAATTAAATGAATATATTACGCGAAGAAAGCTTTTCGAGATCTATCATCGCGAAAAAAAAATATTAATGAAATATATGTATATATATATATATATGTGTGTGTGTGTGTGTGTGTGTGTGTGTGTGTGTGTGTGTATTAAAAAATATTAATATAGCAAGCTAATTAAATTTTAAAATAATAATGTTATAAAAATTAAAATAGCAATATGTTGTGAATAATATGTTGTAATATCTTATTTTCGATTAATATTTTTGTTCCAGAAATCAGCTGATTAAAACGTTAATTTGCTCATTAATTTTAAAACTAAGAATATGTTGTAACAATTAAAATAATATGTTTTAAATAATGTGTTATAATTTCTTAAACTCGATTAATATTTATGACAGTTATCAGCTGATTTCTGTCAAAAAATATTAATCGCACATAAGGCACATTATAACATATTATTTAAAACATATTATTATTTCAATTTTTATAACATATTATTATTTTAAAAATTAATTAGCAAATTAACGCTTTAATCAGCTGATTTCTGTCAAAAAATATTAATAAAGCGAAAATTTACTAATTAAATATTCTAGCTTACTTGTATTACTACTTATATTTATATTTATATTGTGTATGTGTATGTTATAATGCGAAATAATAAAATTATTCTAATATATGTATGTATTTTATTTGTTACAGGTAGCATTGCGATACATAGTGCGATTCACGCGTCGTGTCGGGAGTGCCGTGTAAAGTGTCGCGCGTCTAGAGTGCCGTGTAAAGTTTCGCGTATCGGGAGTGCCGTGTAAAGTGTCGGGCGATCGTAATTATTCGTGTTTTCGGGAGTGTCGTGAGTGCTACGAAGGACCAAGAGAGGAGGAGGAGGTCCTGGGAGGCATCGGGCGACAGTGGGGCAACTGTGAGGTATGCAACATTTTTTTCTAAACTGCATTGTTTATGAGATATTCGACACACACATATGTATATGCATAATTTAAATATTTTGTTTTCAGATCAATGTGTGCTGTGTACTACAACTCCGCTGTACGTATCGGTGAGTGAGAAATTGTTCATTTTATAACATTTTTATAGCAGTAATAGAGGTGTATATAATATGTTGAAAATATTAAAATAATAATATGTTTTAATCGAATTTATAAAATATTATAACATTCTTTTTTAAAAAAGACATGTTAATTGTAAGTCGATTCTCGCAATATTGTTGCATCTTTTCCGTGATGCTGATTGACTGTTTCGATTCGCATTGTGCGTTATATTCATAGCATCGAGAGGCTGTCATGGCGAGAGTTAGTAGTTTAACAGTTTGTTCAAAATAAAATTAAATAAAATAATATGTTTTAAATAATATGTTATAATATTTTAAACTCGATTAATATTTTTGACAGAAATCAGCTGATAATTGTCAAAAGTATTAATCGAGTTTAAAGTAATACAACATATTATTTAAAACTAATATTATTATTTTATTTAATTTTATTTTGAACAAATTGTCACACTGCTAATCCTCGCGATGACAGCCTCTCGATGCTACGAATATAACACACAACGCGAATCTTGACAGTCAATGAGCATCGCGGAAAAGCGACAACAATAAACTTCGATATATACGAGTATCGACTTTACATATCTTTATTAGAAAAGGAATCGAGGAATGGCGTAGCGCGCGCTTGTGTTGTTTTAGTCTTTTTCTAAAAAAGATATGTTAAGTCGATTCTCGCAAGTATTGTTGCCTCTTTTCCGCGATGCTGATTAATTATCTTGATACGCGTTGTGCGTTATATTCGTAGCATGGAGAGGCTGTAGAGGCGAGAGTTAGTAGTTTAACAGTTTGTTCAAAATAAAATAAAATAAAATAATATGTTTTAAATAATATGTTATAATATTTTAAACTCGATTAATATTTTTGACAGAAATCAGCTGATAATTGTCAAAAATATTAATCAAGTTTAAAGTATTATAACATATTATTTAAAACATATTATTACTTTATTTAATCTTATTTTGGCCTAACTGTCAAACTGCTAACTGCTAACCCTTGCGATGACAGCCTTTCGATGCTACGAATATAAAACACAACGCAAATCGACAGAGAGCCAATCAGCATTGCGGAAACGAGGCAATAATACTTCGAGACTTTCGAGAATCGATTTAACATGCCTTTTTTAGAAAGGAAAAAATAAAAAGAATTTTATAGTTAGTGTTATTTTCAAATGCACTCGCGTCCTTAATTTGTACGAAATGGAAGTAAAAAATACTGACCTCGCAGGAGTCAAATCCACCGTTTTTCCAACCGGCACAGATAAAAATGTGCGGAATGTGCTCAATGTAACCCGCGTTTCTATACATCGCTTCGCATACGGTATTATTAATGACTGGTACTGCAACTTGCTGCAATACAGACGGCAGTGGTCCCTCTGCAAAAATCGTAGAAAATTAACATATTGCTCTCAAGAACTTTCACGATAAAAGAAAAATGTATTTTACAGCCCCCAATAAAATCGCTTTCTCTTAAAGTAATCAGAAAGTTTACAATTTTAATATTAACATGAATTAACGCGTGTTAGATTTAAATGTGCAAGTACCGTCGTAAAGTCTGCCCCAGCCAGTGACATAGGCGGTGCGACCAACATAAGTTTCATCGTCGTCGGGCAAACAGATGGGCAAGACGTTCGGCTGAAAGGGTGAAAGGGGCTCGTAGAACCTTAGAAGAGCGAGATCGTACTCGAAGGTTCGCGCGTCGAACTGAGGGTGACTCGCTACGATTTGCACCCTTCTCTCTTGATATCCGTACGGCTCGTCTTCGTTTGCCAGATCGTGCTCGCCGATCCTTAATAACAGATCACTAGGTGGCACACTGCAAAATATATATATATTCTTCTGTTAATTCTCTCTTCAGAAAATTCTCCGTTCGGAGAAAAAAACGCTGCTGACAACTTCGCGTTACATTTTAAATAATAACAAGAAAGATGTAACAATTTTATAATACATAAATAATAATATAAATTATTTAATAATATAAATAATATTAATATTAATATTAATAATAATATAATATGTATAAATTATATATATAAAATATATATTAAAAATTCTATACAAATTCAGATATTAAAGGGCTAGTATAGCTCTGTATTTGGTCCAAAATAAGTATAGAGGAATTAAAAATTATTTTGTTATACCTAATATTTGTACCTGGTTCTTACCAGCTTTTTTCATATCTTAATTTTGTTTTTATATATCAGAGCCTTTTCGATTTATTATTTTAAAAATTCTATAATCTTGGAAATCTCCTTTTAATTCTGGAAAACAGATTTATGGCGTACGATAATATACGAATAGCAGAGCGTGGAAAAAACAAAAACGACACGGAGCTTTCGTATGATATCTTATTTTACGACGCGAAAGTACCGTGTGTTAATCTTCTTAGCCTCCTCCGCCTCTCAAATGTGCCAGATGAGAAAATGTTTGTACAGACAGAGAGACAATCGTTTCTCATCGCGACAAGATTATGGACACGCGCGGACGCGAAAAGTCTCAGGGTACATACTGAGAAAAATGGACTGGCTCGCAAAATGAGCGGGGGGAAAAACTGGATTATGAGTGTCACAGTAAACACGATACACTCACCTTTCGACGCAGTGCGCTGCGGTAATAGCCCAGTTCTCGTTCAACAACGCCGCGCCGCATTTGTGTAGATAGGTCTGCGATCGCCATTGACGTAACGAGATCTGCAAGGAAATCTGTCGTGTCTAAGAGATTCAAGGCGTATATCTATGCATTATCTCGTAATACATGAGTAATTGTTGTTGATACGGAAAGACTATTAGTATCCGTCAGGATTACCTTTTCTTGTACCTACATCTAAAAAAATCTATTACCACAATTTTTATTCGATATAGACGACTTGTGGATCGACGAAAATCTCGAGTTCCGAATTTTATACATTATTTAAATTGGACGTATAAATAAAATAATAAAAAAATGTTTTTAACTATAATACAATCACTTGCAATCGTGATTTCGATGCTCACCTGCCAAGGCCATTTTCCGAATGAGCTTCGATCTCCACCGACAATCCTGGGCTCTGGAAACAGCCTTCGTCCGCACACTGCAAGGATAAGCATCGTCGAGTTGATATTCTTAAGTAAATTCGCGAGTTGTACGGAATTCATGTTGGAGAACGGACGGACTGTGTTCGTTCGACTGGATAAACGACGGTACCGTTGCGCGGATGCATCGCTCATTTAATTCTTTCGTCTCTGCCCGCAGGCGGAATTGGGATTATTTTTGTATCGTACAATATTATGTCTGTATGCAACGCTTGTGCGACACTCGCGATTGCGCACATTGCATTGATTACGGGAAATTACAGGCATAACTCTTCGTGGATATATACAGGCGTAAATTTTATTTATGATTATACCGTCATCATTTAAATTAAATTGCGCTACCAACGATGGCAGGCAATTTAGACGTAATAACGCAAAAAGTAATAAAATAGACATAAGTTTGTAAATTACAGCGTTATATGTGCTTTTAATTACTTCAGTAAAATAGTAAAAGAGAGAGAGAGTTGTAAAGCGAGCTTAGAAATGAATTAATTCGAAACATAGTGATAAGAGAGATGTAAGTGAAAAATCGCGATATAATTAAATACTGCGAGAAAATAATAGATTTGAAAATTTCTAATACTGCACATTGCACTATCAGAATTCTATAAGCAACAAGGATGGAAAATTCTATACTGAATATTAATTAATTTTTTGTACTCGCAGCAGAATCATCTTTCGCTTGTACAACTCAATCGCTGTCTCATGTTTGAATTGATCTCAGGAGTTGTGTTTCATCTCGAGCGAGAAGTCGAATATTATCGCGAGAAGAAGATGAAGAGGCGTCGCTATGCGATCAAAAGATCATCTTTAGAGTTTAACTGGGGCAAAATTGAACGGAATAACGCGAATTCCGATAGTGACCCGAATCCGCGGTTCTGCATTTCACCGGTTATTTTGTTCTTGCTCCCTAGACTAGTTCTAGTCGAGTATAACGATTCGTTCCGGTCACCCAGTGTGGGAACACGATCCAATTTCTTTTATTCCCGTGCATAATGCGCGCTCGTCGTAATATTACAACAAGTGATCCGACCGTACTGTATTTAAGTATTAACCTTGTTTGTAGTCTGACATATTGAGGGTCTCCATTGGTACCGGAAGCTCCGTGTCGATCGTAACACCGGTGATCGTTGACGGCAAAGTGGTCATCATCGGTTTTGTCGTGATATCGGGACTGACGGTGCTCTCCGTTATCGGTTTGGCTAAAAATACAATTAATATATTATTAATAAAATAGCCTTTAATAATTAGTATCTCACTCTCTCTTGGATTGTGCGTTTAAAATTAAAAAAAAATGAAATATATATATTATTTCATTATTCTTAAGGAATTCTCACAATAGATTTTCTCAGACATGAATTCGTTCTCGCAGTGCTAAAACTCAGTGAGAGCTTTCAGTTGATTTCTTTAGTATGACTTGTTGGAGGATATTTCTTCCAAGTTGTTGCTCGTTTGCGCGATTACGCCAACTCTTGAAAGTTCTTGAATCGCGAGCAAAACTCCGCGGAGAACGCTCGCAAAGGCTACATTTAATATGTCTTACCAGAAGTCAAAGACTGTACAGTGGATTCCGCAACCGGTTCGGTCGTCGACTCTTGAGGCTGCGGTAACTTTTCGGTGGAAGGCGATTGAATCATTATCCAGCCGTCCGGAGTTGTTATCGGGGACCAATCAGTTTCCGCTTGCTCTGCGAAGCGAACAGACGAAAAATAAAGCCTAATTATATTTTAATTATAATCCCGAACTAATAAAGAGCCAAACCAAGTTTTCGTTTACATCTAAGGAACGAGAATAGAGGTGATTTTTATTGCGACAAAGATAAAAAAATCACTCAGAGTAAATTAATTTCAAATTCGTCTGCAAGCTTATCTTTAACACCGTAGGATATCACACGTGCAAAAAAACAATGCAGAGAAAAACTTCTTCCCTTCATCCCTGGACATCTCAGAATGCCTTAGTTTCGAGCAGATACGTTATGTTAATTTGAAGCAGCGCGAACCGGTTTAATTCTCCGATTTGGGATAGCCGAGAGAAGAGCGAGTTCTCTCTCTCTCTTTCTCGCGCGAGGTAGCGAAGCGGAGCATAGTTATTAGAAGATAATTCTTGCTTGCACGACACGAGACGGATAGAGATACGTAAAGGAGATGATTATGATCGCGTCGGCGGAGAACTCAAGAGATGGTTTGTGAACCGTTACGACGTTCCGTCTTAATGGTGTATATAGCGACGCGTTGTCGAAGCAACGGTATGATTCGCATAGCTGCTACATTTTCTAAGATCCAAGTAACGTCTTAATTTGCATCTATAATACAGTCCGAATAAAAATTTTTCTGTTATTTTTTATCTCAATTTTTAATCTAATTTACTTTTTGACGCTTTTTAAGCAATTAAAACATTCTCTTTTGAAATTATTTAACTTGTGTTGAGTCGAATTTTATTTATAGTTTCAAAAACTCTTCTAAAGAAATTATTCGTTCTGCCTATTTCAGGTATAAAGTACAAGCTTAATTCCTATATAAGTTAAACTGATCACGAAATTCTTTAAGATCTATAAACATGAGAAAATTGAAATTAAAAACAGGAGCAAATTTTAATTTGGATTTGACTTGTTAAAGTAAGATAAATAAAGAGAATTACATTAATATTTATACAAAAAAAATAATAATTTTCACTTTTTTAAATAAAATTAGTCAATTCTCACTAAAAATGGAACGAGAAAAAAAATATGACATCAAAATATTTTTTATTAGTTCTAGGTTTCGAGATATATGTATAATATTCAATTCTTTTGATAATAGAAAATACGTAATTTAGTAAATTTGCATTTAATATAACACAAAATCTTTATACATTGTAGTTAATGAAAAAAACGAATAAAATATTATAAATAGAGTAAAAGTTGTAAAATTTTATCAATATATAAATATTTTTACTTATCCACTTGAGCGTTTTTATCTTTCTTTTCGTTTGTATTCTACTTTCGGGACATTTTCTTAACAAAAATAACTTTCAAATTTTCTTAACAAAAATGGAAATTTTTTTAATTTCTAAAAGAAGCTATATCATGAAACTGATATAACTAACTAAGAATTTTAAATACCATATTCTTTTTTCTTACATGAAAATGAATAAAAATTGATTATTTTAAAGGCGGACAAATTTTTCATGTTTTTTATCTATTTATGCAGTTTAATGTAGTCTAGTTTCGCGGTCTGCAATTACCGAGTCGTAATTATGCCGTGTAAGGACGTGTATCCGTTCTCTTGGACTTGACGCGTGCCCGGGGATATTCGGGAGAAACCGGTCGAAACAGATTACATCGAATCATTGACCCCATAAAAATACGTGAACTTTGGAAGCGGATAATATCCTTTTATATTGTAAGCGCGCGATATTAAAATCCGGAAGAGAAAGAGATATGCGTTTCGTTTTATTATCTCGGCATTCTCGGCATAAACAGATGTGTGAGACATGTTTGAAGCAAAAATGTGCGAACCAAGTCTATAAAAAATTATTTGTTGTTTTTCCTCATAAAATTCATTATTAAAATAATATAAATAATATAAAATAAATTCAATAAAATTGATAAATAAATAATATTTTTAAAAAATCGTTTCGATTACTTAATCGTTTACTTTGTAATATATTTTTTTTGCAATTGATGTCTTCCGTGTATCATGTTTTATTACTCTCTCAACGATGCACAATCGCGGATTTTAAATATGCTCCCTTCGTCGGCATCGATTACCATCTTCGAGGAATTATCGGAAACGTGATTAGCAGACTTATTTGTTTTGCGTCTGTATGCTAAATCAAAGAAAACGAACGTTCATTGTGTAACGCGACGGCCTTGTCGTCAATAGGAAATCGATAGCGATCCACCTCGGACGTCTCGTGCATCAAAACGTTGAGAATAGCGAAAGCTCGGTGAGTTTGACGGATTGCTAATAAATTTATAATAGTTACTTTCGCCTTTCTTTTCCGATCTCGACAATATTATGATAAATAGTTATTAAAAAGTCAAAATCTTGCTCTTTTAAAATAAATATACATTTGAAGAAATGACAAAAAAATATATAACAATTAATCCTATAATTAAATTATTATATTAAATTTAAATCTCACATATAATTCGATATCGGATAATAAGGAATTCGATAACATTTATTTTACTAACCTGATGATGTAGCCTGCGTCGACGTTGACGAGGACGTCTCGGGTGTCTTCGCGGTAACTTCATCAGAGTTCGAACTCCACGTCACCAGGCCCGGGGAGTAGGTAGTCAACGGGATCTCCTCCAGGGTATGATTAACATTCTGACCCTTGGTGGGAGGCACGTAGGTCGAAGTGCTTTCGTTCCTAACGGTAAACGTGGATATCGAACTCGAGATGCTCGTGGTGACTTCCACGATGCTGGACGATGTGTTTATGGGAATTTTCGTCAAAGGTTTAGTCACCGGTTTCGTCGTGGTGGGTTTGGGCCTTGTGACACTAACCGTCGACCCGATGGTCGTCAACAAGGACGGCTTCGTTCTCTCTGTAGTCGTCGTGGTGCTATTTTCTGATTCGGGTCTAGTGGTCTTGGTTGTCGTGCTGGTGATCTTGGTAGGTTTCGTCCTCGTCATGGTTGACAGCGATGGTCTAGACGTCGTCGTCTTGCTTCCAGTCGTTGTTTTGGTAGTCGTCGTCGGTCTGACAGTCGTCGTCCTGATCGTCGACGCCTTCGTCGACGTTTTCGTCGACGTTGTCGTCTTCAGCGTCGTCCTCGGAGTCGTCGTTTTCGTGGCAGTCACCGTCTGATCCGGGCTCTTCGTCGTAGTTGAAATATTTTGACTGCTCGCGCTTGTAGCTGTTGTTAGTGTTGTGATGATCGACGGTCTAGTTCCAGTGGAAGCTATAGTACTCTCCGTGACACTCGTGCTAGACAATCCGATGCTGCTAAATGAGCCAGAAGTCGAGTGTGGCCTGGTCGTCACCGGCAAAGTGGTACCAAGGGTGGAATTCGCGAGAGGTCTCGAAGTACTCAATGGAATTTTCGTCAGAATAGTGGGTTTCTTCGTGGTCGTCACCGGGCGTTTCGTTACCACAGTAGTGGTGATGGTGGATGAAGGTCTCTTGGTGCTGTTGACGGTGCTGCTGACGGGCTTTTTGATAGTTACCTGAGTCAACGGTTTGGCCGTCGTCGTGTTTCTCGGCGGGAATCTGGTCGAAGGTGCCACTTGTTGCGTAGTCGTGAGCACGTTCTTCGTCGTAGTCGATTGAAGGATCGGCCTGCGAGTGGTCGAAGCGAGCGGCTTCAAAGAGGTCTGAATCGTCGGTCTCTGTACCGTTGTTGTGGAGACAGCGGGTCTCTTCGTGGTCGTTTTCGAAACCGTCGTGGTGGTTGTCAATCTCGTTATTTCCTCGCTGCTAGGTCGCACAGTGGAAGCCGAAGTGTGCGGTTTCGTAGTAGATTGCCTCGTCGTGTTTGGTGATATACTTGCCGGTCTAGTCGCGCTATTGGCGGTGCTCTTCAACAACGCGGCTTCCGTACTGGATCCAGCGGCGCTCTGCACGGTTTGGAAGGTGGTGAGACGAGTGGTCTGCGTAGTCATTTCGACCGTCGTGATTGTTGGTTTTTTCGTCGACAACTTCGTCGTGTCTCTCAATGTACTAGCTGAAGTTTGCGTGCTTTGAGTGCCCGAGATTGTTACAGGCGTTGTCTATAAAATTATTGAAACGTTAAAATTATTTATAATTAATCTGGACACAGTATGATTTTTTCGATCAATATTATCTAATCTTTAAAAAGCAGCACTGCTACGAACTAACTGGCTAATTAAGTTAACTTATATTTTTAATTATATATAATTATTATTTTTTGCAGCACACATTTCTTAATAAAAGAAATTACATATACATACATTTTGTTACATGTGCGCTGATGCTGATGATCAAGCGTTTTAATGAGCAACTTTCTTTCTTGAATATATTGAATTGATTGTGAGATTACGCGAGCTACTGCATTTATTTCGATGGTCTCACGTAGAGAAAGTTATTATAATATCTGAATGAGAGATGAGAATATATATAATATCTCATTTCATGTATCATAATTCAAATTACTTCACTCTCACCGTTTGAAAATTAATAAACCCAAAACTTTCTTATATAATTAAGTTAAATTGCAACAATCTTACATCCGAAAAAATATACGATTCAAATAATAATAGATATAAAGCGATTTAAATTAATTGTCATGAAGAACGGGCGAATTATTTATTATCAATCCATCTTATCGATATTAATTCCTCCGCGAATGACTCGACAGAGCAAGAAAGTCTCGGAAGACGTTACTTCGATTCGCCTCTAACGATTTCAAGCTGTCATCTCGCTGACACGTGGCGAGGCCGGCTAGGTGCTTCATTAGCAATCGCTACGTCTACTTGCCGTGGTTTGAGGAGTCTCCGCCGGTTTCCTCTCATCTGTCGGCTTCGGCCTCGCGAAGTACTCCGGTATGCTGTTGCTCGGGATTGGATTGCGAGTCGTGATGAACGGCCTTGGCGGCGGCGGCGGCGGCCCGTCGTCGATGCTGTTGTCCTGCGGGAAGATGTCCGGCTCGTCGTCGATCTTGCAGCAGCTACCGAAGTAGAAGCGATCGATGCAGGTGCCAAGATGCGTGCCATTAGCCTTCGCGCAGGTAAACGCGAACATACACACGCCGGTCTCGCCGCTCCTGCGTGACACGCACGGCAAGTGCCTGATGTTTCTGCCCGTGTCTGCAGAAGATAAAAGAAAAAAAGACAGCCGTCATTACGTCTCTCGCGAATCTCCACGTCAAACTGATTCCTCCATCCTCAAGTATTTCTTGATGCAATACATTAGCGAAATGAATTCTTAATATTTTTATTTATATTAAATTATTTCTATATTAATTTATATTTTTAGTATTCTTATTTATATTTAAATTATATTATATTTATATTACTTTATATTCTTAGTATTTTTATTTATATTAAAAATTGTTTTCTTTTATCTTAGCAATTCTTCAGTTTCTATATATATTCTTATATCTTTATTTATATCAATTTTTATATTGATATCTCTATATCAATATTTAAATCAATATTTATATCAATTATAGGTTTATATCCCCGCGAAATATTATATTATGACAATATTATAATATTAATATTTTTTTTTATATAATATACTTTCCTCTCTCGTCTTCGTAAAGATAATTTGCCGGAACTTCATCGTGATGTCTCTCGTAATGATGTGCGATTGTCTCAGGCGCTAGAGATATAATTCTTCCGTTCGGGAAGATTATTCTCGCGCGCGTTAATGCGAAGGTAAAGGCTCCTTTATCGAGGGGAAAAGAATATTTCCGCACGAGATGAAGCGTTGCACGCGCGTGGAAAAGCCTCGAGGAGAAATTCGCTCCGCGCCGTCAATGGTGATTAGATAAATGTTTCCGTGTTTCTTTCTGATCTCCGAAGACTGTACGTATATCAACCCTCACCCGTTGTCTATAACTGTTCATTGACGATATACATTCCCGGTCGTAACACTTCGCTCTCGTATCGTCAATATCTGCTTATAATTCTCTCTTAATGCTCTTGCCGTCCGTTCAACCGCGGATGATGGAAGACGCGGGGCGGCATAAACGGCGCATAATTGCAGAAACGGAATTAAAAAAAAGGAAATGCAGCGCAAATATGACGGATAGCTTCGACTCGAAATTGCGATAAGCGCGAATATTTCAGCCGAACGCAGCTGAAAATAAACCGATAACCATAATATATCCTATTAATAAATATATCGTCCGCGCAGAAACTCCTATAGTTTATTATTTTATGGAATTTTTATTACAAGCTTGTAATAATATTATTTACAAGATCTCTTGAAGCACTTTTGCTAGAGAATAGAAAATCATATTATGCATTATTAATCGGAATAACAGAAATCCCTTCTGGGTCTTATAGCGTATTATTACGTCGACGGAGCGGAAAGTGGATAAACAAACAGATGTCACAGATGTAAACTTAAAAAGTCGGAAATATCAGAGGCGTATAACGGAATGACAGAAGTCTCTGCTTGACAATGATTCATACGGTCGTGCAATACAGTTAGACGCGAAAGAGCAGCGCGCATCGGAGGAAGGTAAAGAAGCATGTTCTCCGCGAAATAAAACCTGAATTTACAGAAAATATATATAGAAAAGATTTCAGAATATTAGCAAAAAGTTTATCACATTGCATTATTATATTGAAACTCCACGTAGCTGTTAGACACATTAGTTACAAGATTGATTAATGTCTCAAAAAATGAGAGAAAAAATATACAACGTTCATTCAGACAAGGATTCGAACAAAAGTTGAGGAAAGAAGCTTATCTTTAGTTATGCAAAATCACGAGATCGTAAATCCTGTTGCGAATAAACTCCTGGAATTTTCTCACATCATTGCGGTTTTATCAAACGATCGATTGTAAAATAAATAGCTAATAGGTATACGGTGTATGGCGCATTATAACGAAGAACGAATTGATGTCAGGCGAGGCGAAGCATCTCGGTACCGTTAAGTTTCAATGTATGAGCTAGTTGCCCGACCCAAAAGTGGGTCACAGTCATAGCCTAATGTAACAGTCCCTCTAAGACACCATCACGATCTTCTCCTCCCGCTTCCTCTCCGTCTTTATTTCTCTCTTTCTCTCTCTCTCTCTCTCTCCCTCCCTCCGAGGAGTCTTCGGTCCAACGAAATCACCGTACGCATTCCAGGGTGCCCCGGCTCGGCGTGATTAAACGGACATACCTGACCTGAACGTGCCTGGATGGACCAGGCACGCTCTCGGCATTCACTTGGAAAACTCGTGAACGGTATTCTCGCGATACACCACGTATATACCGCGCCAAAGAAAGTGACAGATCGTTTAGCGCGATGAACACGGAACTTTACGTTGTTGAATAACGCTATGTAATATTTACGCCGTCTTTAGGTGACACATTATAGAGTAGAGAGAAAATGGAATTGTGACATTTGGACGAGAAATTCCAAGTGTCATCCATAAAGTTACGTCAGGTCCTAATGAAATTTGCTGATTAATTCGTCTTACTTTATTTGGCGAACCGAGCAGCAACGCGAATTAATAAGCGATGGTATACAAAGTCGACAGTTTTACAGCCAGACGTATATTTTGTAATCCTTCTGCGCTTCAGAAATCAACGGGCCGTTGAAACGTCGTCGTTTTACCGCGATTGTTTGTTTACTTTCTTTTGCGGACTCGTCTCGGGACGCTTCTCACGGCGGGAGTGAAAATCAAGCGTAAAATTGTTTGCGGTTCCAGGCATTCGAGCTACCAGGTCAGTCGGTCAGATAGCTCGCCCAAAAAGTCCTACCGCGCCGGTCATCCTTCCGTTTAAAGAATACGTGCTAGCGGAAGTGACACGTTAGTTAGTCATGAAAGAAAGTTGATGACGCCTTTGTGCAACAGGCGGAATTTCAACCTGCATGTGTTCATATACATAGGTATGCGCGTGCTTGCGCACGCCTACGCGCGATCGCGCGCGAAGAATTTCACTCGCGCTTCGGATCGCATCATAAGAAAGTGCTCTATCTGATCGCGACAGACGATGCTCGGAAACGGAAGTTATATTTACAGTTGAATTGTCAGAAAGTCGGAATTCGTGTAATTTATATGGATTATTTATAGTTTAAATATACAGCGTCAATTAGAGGAATAATGAGAAAATAGTAAATATAGCGAGACCTGGTCGTTCGTCTTCGGGATTCCCGCAGCGGGAGTTGGTCGCGCGAAAAAACGTCGCGGAATCTCTCGGCTGAACGGAAAAATCACGCGGCCCGATGACCGTGTCTGACCCACTTCTACAGAAAACTGACCAGTCCGCCCACGTCCCGTTCGAACACAAATTCAAGGTAGGTTCAATGTCGTTGCGCGATACAGGAGACAGCACTAACGCACACGCGTAGGAAACGATCGGACCTTGCTGTGCCGGTTATTGGTATTTGTGTACCGATCCGTTACTCAGCTGACACACGAGGAAAATGCAACGAGCATGAAAGAGCCAGAGCGAGACGAACGCAGATATATATCGTATAGGAATCGGTTTAAAATGCACGCTATATCTGCAATATCTAAAATCAAACGATTTAAATTATAAATGCGCGCTTTGTAATATTGATTCTAGAATGCTGGAAGAAATATGTTGGCGGAGAATTACTTTTTCTTACAATAAATTATAATAAATGAATTTTTAAAGACTAGAATATATACTATTTCATTAGATTATACTCGATAATTATTGATATTTTCGTAATATTTACGCGTTGCGTTAAATATTCAACTAAGAACATCGCGCATCTTACAAAAATACTGTGCAAAATTTATATTCTCAGATATTGGCGAAAATATAAAGCAGTAATTTTAAACGGCGTCTTAATATTATCCTGGATCAATAGCGGGTCTTGAGAAGTGTCTTGCTGCATGAAAGAATGCGGCGAGTTTATTTCGGTCATTACTTAGTTCAGTTATATATTCACAGAATTATGTTTAATTAAAGCTACTTATAATCGAAGATCGATTAGTCGGGGGCTCAATTTCCCGTAAAACATATAACGGCAATTTAATCAGCAAATTGCGATCATTAAACAACACGCGTTACAGAGAGAATAATCTCTGAATTATCTGGATGATAGTCTCTGTGAACTATCGATGCTATCTGGAGGAAAACTATCGATACTCTTCCCGCGAATAATAGAGCGATCTAAAGTACTTACTTCCCGGTAGAAATTGAGGAACATAGATCGGATTGGCGATAACAACGGTGTGGATCAACACGTTGCTGATGAAAACGGCGGCCCAGGCCTGTTTTCGCCAGTCGCACATCTGAAACACAGACGAAAAAGCCCCAAAAAATTAGAATTGGAATTTATTTATTTTTATTTATTTTTGCGTATTTATTTGTATCGTTCTGTCATGGCTTTTTCACGAAAAATAAATTTTTACAAGATTACAATTCCTTGTCGCACGCATCTTTTATTTTATTTATCAGTGTAATTAATTATTAGCATCCCAAGATTCGTACTAAGCTTTAAATAAATAGGATTCAGATAATATCGATTATGACATTCGCCACGTGACGAATAAATCTGGGAATATTCTTTCTATTCGAAGAATGGACGAGGTGAGAAAATCTGACTATCCATTCGACTAGACGTCACATTTGCACATATTGCATTTGGTGGCGAAATGCTACGCTCATTTTTAGATACCCGCAGACTGCCTCGTTTTAATTCGCCACCGGAATTGCTACTTTTAGTCGCGCGGTGATCCTCTTTCGCGACCGACGTGTCATTTATGTCTCTATAATCACGGTTATAATTTTGAAACTGGATTAATTGTCCCGAGATCTCTCAGTGATATTGAATCATTTGACAAATTGCTCTCTCATTACACCGAAGGACAGCTCATTCATCTTTCAACGACAAACAAACGTTCAACTGTGCATATCGTAAGCGCGACGCGAAGTGTAAAAATTCTTTCGTAATGCAAAACTAGTGATGCATAAGTGTTACGTAATTAATTATGATTAAATGATATAATTAAACACGATTTTTTAATAATACTGCATATTTACGTACTGTTACTAACTTTGTCAGGAATGTTATAAAATAAATGATAAATCGATAAATTGTTCATCGAGCGTGAAATTATATTCGGATTTAATTAATAATTTGATTTATATCCTTATCTACCAAACACGCTTGAAGCTACTTCATTTCAACATTACCCTCGACAAACAAATTAAATAAAAAATTAAATTAAAGGGCAGCGTTTCACATAAATATGATTGTCACATACGATCTTCTCGTAATTCTCTCATAGAACTCTCGTGATTTTGACCGATTCTGACAAGCGAGAAGTTTAACAGAGTTTACAGCTGATCGCAAACTGTACGATAAAGTGTAATAATTTCAAGGTCGCACGTGACAGTTTTCTTTTCCACAATTCAGTCTCGACCAAGGACAAATCGATTCCGTCAACGATTAGGTTGAGCGGAAAACGCTCATTTTGCTGACTTATTCGACGGATCTGTCATCGATAAAACTAAAGGAGAAAAAAATAGATTGCCTAGGTTGATTCCCTTCGAGATAAAAATATCAAGATTTTATTTCCGATCTCTAGATCCGGTTTTTTGACACTTCGCATCTGTATCTTTCGTCATCTTGGGATGCTAAAAGCCGTCAGCGAGTCCCAATGATAACTACCGATAATCATCGCCGTACGATCGGATCCGAGAACCGGGTTACAGTTATTCGGAGGCAGGAATTTGGGTGTAACGTCATTCTTGGTCGGGTCGCACTGTAGCGGCGATCCTCAAAGCGACCCACGTGTGTGCTTCTTATATTCAAATCGAGAAATTCAATCGATTATCACTACAAATAACCAAGAATTTATTCCTCAATTCTAGTTACTTAATTTGCTACTTTTTTAATTATTGTTATTCAATTTATCATAAATTTATCCTCTCCCTCTATCTCTTAGATCTCTGAAGAAATCTTTATATTATTCTTTCCATAAGCGCGTCTGTGTTTTTTTACAGATTATGCAACTTTTAATTTATTTTTATAAATAACATTTTACAATACAATATTCTTATTATGATGACAAAATTACTTTACGAAATTTATACAAGTTTGTTACCCGTGAGATTGTATTTGAGAATCGAGCGAATATTTCTACATTGAGTCTCTTCTTCATTTACCGGCGAAGGAATCGCGAAGGAAATGCAATGATTTCATTCGGTGTACACTCAGCACTGCTTCATCTCGAGGAAGCGATAAAAAGCGTTACAGTTATCCAGAGACAGGAATTCGGGTGGATAAAGCAACGAACGAGAGAACATCGACGTGAGTTGCGTTAGCTTGTCGATGGTCAGGTCATCGGGTTCTTCCCCGAAGCTTCTAAAACGCTGGACAACGGTTATTTCCTCTAGTCGACGCATTTCTAATTAGTAGCTTCCTTTGCTCGAAGTACGAGTACTCGACCCCTGCTAATTGACTAGAACGTAGCATACATAATATAAACTGAGGGCGATTCCTCTATTAGCTTTTGTCAAATTTGCTCGATCATTGAACGGAAAAACGCGACGCTCTCTTCTCTCTTAAATCGTATAATTTAGGAATACCATCGCGCTCTATGAAAAGCTATAATGAACTATATGACAGGAACTATTCGAGTAATAATCAATTTCTTTAATAATTTTCTTTCAATTAATTTAACGATCTTCGCGATATCGCAGCAAGCTTAATATAACATCACTTATTTATCACTTTATCTATAGATAAATAATTTCTCGGGGAATTTATTAATTTTTTTATTTTAATTAATTATCGCATTTTGACATATTTGCGAAATTAACGTTAGGTCTGTTCTTCATAGCTGAACTGGTTGCACTAGTTTAGAGTTTTAGAGTTTATCTTTTTCCTTCCAATGTGAAGTAAAGAAGATAAGCTCTGAAGTAGTTCAGCTATAAAGACCAAACCTGTTATCTTTTGTTTGAAAAAAATGATGTCTTAATTTTTGGCGGACGAAAGCGACTGAGAACGCACGTGCGCACTCTTGTATTATGTATATATACGCGGGATACACGCATCGTGGAAAAAGCTTTTGTCGTGTAAGGCAGCACTCTGGTAACGGTACCTGCCACTTTCATTTGTACTCACGTATCTAATGCGAGACGCCCATGTGGGTTGGCGCCGAGATATACGCTAAGCGCGAATAAAACCCTGTTCTCAATACCTGGATCATTATCGCAGATTATTTCCCTTTAGCGAATAACGTATTTACAGATTACGTGTATTGCGCATGTATATACGGTAGCGTTATGTGTAAAATTGATTTGAACTTTGATTACGGCGACGATACCTTTCGGCTTTCATCCAGGAAATGTGTCTGAGAGTTTTACAGAACTCTTTATTTAGAGAATTTTATTCAGCGAATGACGAATTATATTATATATGTATGCGCTAATGCAAAATTGACTTGGACTTTGATTACGACGACGGTATGTGTCAGCTTCTATCGTCCAAGTAAATTATCCGAGAATTTCATAGAACTATCCGGTTATTTACAAGTCTACTATTTGAATCTTAATTGAGATCTCGCGTAAAGATCGATTCTGAATGGAAGCTGTTTCTGAATGGAAATTTTGCCATTTTTAATTTTAATTTATTCACATTTACAGATTCTAGATGAATCAATAAATTTATTTTATATAGAAATATCTAATTCTTACTTTGCATTTCAAATAGGCTCTAAACGAAAATTTCTCACTTAAAGAATTAAAAGAAAAACTTTCAGCAAAACTACAAATTAAATAATAATTTTGAAAGAGGATGATCTGATTTAAACTATCTAAAAACAGATCTAATTAAGATGAAAAGTAGGAGAAAAGTGTCAACTCGGATTTATTCAAATATAAGCTTCCCTGGCAACTCTAAGTTATTTTCCGCATCAGTTTTAACGAAGTATCAGACATTCTGATTAACGAGGGTGTAAGCGATAATTCTTCTTATCGTCTTAGAGGAGCGTTAGGAGCCACTTTGTCGAAATAGACACGTTTCTTCAAAGAATACTAGATTTTTTCTCGACGAGACCGCATGAATAATGCATGAAACTACGTAAAATCCGAGGCAGATGTTAGTTTAACGCGTACAGGTATACGCACGGGTGCCCGGGTGTCACGTACGAATGAAATTCAGCTGAAACGAGTCAGGTATACCGCTATTCTGAAGAACATGCGGTTAACTTCGACAACGGATCGGCAATATGTCCCGCTCGTCGATGTAGTACGTCACGGCGGTGTACACATATGAAATTCTGAATTGATTATTCGGCCAATAAACCGTGTTCATCAAGCGGATAATATTGCTACCTACTGAAATGAAACCATTGTGTAATCTATCATTTTTATACTTTTTGCTTGGTATAAGTTTCATTTAATGGAATGCAATTTTTTCATCTATCATTGCTTTTGTCATTTTTATAATCAAGATTCGTAAAATCAATTCTGCGGTTATAACTTATTTTCAAAGCAAATTTTTAATGCTTAATTATATTAAATTGCATCTTGCAGAAGCGCAATATTATTATTAGAGAAATACTGTAGGCACATTTGACAACTATCATCAGCTGTTTTCTCTGTAGATTGTTGATTGCTTTAAAAAAATTACGTCTTCATCTTTAAAATGAGAGATCAGAATCTCTCAAACGTTCCTGTAATAAAAATGTAATATTCTTTTCGGTTTGAGAGAAGTGAGATCTATCAATAGTTACCGACCATCCGACCGCAGAAACGAAAAAAAGTATATAAATCGCGCCGATGTTGACCCCGAGGATCAAGGACGAGAGACCGCAGGAGAAACCACCTGTTCGCCCAAGTTCAGTATCCACGGTGAAACCCGCGCGGGAACCGCTTAATTATCCGCGAAAGTACGTCGCCCTCCCCCTCCGGCAAAAAGCGATACCGAACCGCGACCTGTTGCCTGTTGTAATCTCACAAAGCGAAGGTCAACCGCGCAAGAAAGTACGACGCTTCTTCATACGTGTACCCGGGACCTTGAGACGTATATAAGCATACCTTGACTGACACCGCCGAGCTGCTATTCTGCTTCTGCTTCTGTCGCGTCTCTGCTCTACGGTCCTCTTCAGATCACGCGACGGTGCATCGTCGCCTTTGCGGACAAACGGTATCTTCTCCGAGCTACCGAATCAAGATTTTCGGCGGGCTCCACCTCGAGATCACCTGGAACGTCAGCCACCCAGGCCTGGCACTCTCTCTCTATCGCGACGTGCACCTGCGGCCACGTGGTCGAAGCCTGTCGAGTGGTGGAGTCTCCGCGCCCGGCGCCTCCCCGTCTCATCTGTGACCCGGCGACCTCCTCGGGCTTGGAGAACGCCCTTCAATCGACCTCGGGACACCCGCGACAGTCGGACTCGCGACGAGAGAACCTCTCGTGCAACCTCTCGACTTAAACTCGGACTGGCGGCCGCCGGCTCCGATCTGCTCGCCACGGCTGGCACCTATCGAACTGGTTTGCTCGCTCCACGACTTCTGGATCAACCGATCCCTCGATCCAGGTGGGACTCGCTCGCGGTCTCGCTCCCCCTGCACGAAGAATCGGCAGGCCACGACGACACGCATCGGCCGAGCGCGCGCGCGTTCGCTCGCTCGCGTCCTCGTGAGAGAGGAGCAACAACAGGCCCCCCCACGAGTTGGTAGGTAGACGGATAGGTAGGTAGGTGAAGCCGAGTGTGTAGGTAGGAAGATACAAACGACGGCAGGCTAAACTGCGGGACAGCCGCGGACGGTAGACCGTGTCGGGGTCGATGCTTTTCGTGACGACGGGGACTCTAGCGCGTATGGTTAGGCTCTCTTCGAGGTGAGGTAGTGGCAATGACCGTTCTCTCCCGCGTTCTTCTTCGTCTCTCTCGCGAGCCCCGATCTTTTCCTCTTCCTCCACCTCTCGTCCCCTCTTTCTTCTACCTGTTGCGGAGATTCTGCCACCACCACGATCATATCTCCGTCACCACCACCACCATCACAAATAATCACCGTGGTTAGCTTCCTTCTCCTGCTCATGTGTGTTGTCTTCCCTTACCCTGGCTACTCTTCTCCTGTCTTCCCCACTACGATCTCGTTGTAGTCCGCAGGTCGGCGGTGGATGGTCGATGGTGCCTCCTCTGCTCTTTTTTTTTGTTTCCGTTTTATTATTATTATTATTTTTCTTTCCCAATCGTTCCTCGGATTCGTGATGTTCATCAGGGGATAGCGTTGTTTTTCTACGCTCGCGATTTGACCGAATGAACAAGACTGGATCGTTAACGAAGGCTAGCGCCGGTGGTCCTCTCTTTCATGTGTTCGCGATTTTAGGAGACGCGATGATTGAAATAATAATACGGTTGGAGATCGACTTGACTCGAGGCTATCTAAGTTTTTCAAACTATCTCAGGATCTCTGGAAATTTTAATATATTCCAGTAATTTGATTGTTTAGAAAAGCGAGCAACTTGATATAGTAATAAATTTTATAAACATTTCTTTTAACTCTACCTATATTAAATAATTTTTTTATACAACTAATCTTTTTATACAACATGTCAAAAGTTTGTAATCTTTTAAACAGAGGCTTATTTTATGCGAGAAAAATATTCCCAAAACATTGAATGCATCTTTCAAAAATAAATTTTGTAGATATAATGATTGTATTATTATAAAATTGCAAAATAAGATTGGTACTTATTGTAGAGATAAATATAAATACAATTATAATATACAAATCAAATCTTCACCTTTAAAATATTATAATGTTAGCTATTATATTATATTTTTTGTTTATACAAATAATATATTAGCAAAAAATTAATAAATAAATTAACATTACTTTAGATATGTTTGTATTTACCTGAAACTTACCTGCACCAGGTAAGTTACAGGTGTAAGTCTTTATCTATAGAGCCTACTTCTTACTTTGTTCGGTACGCAATCGTAGCAAACACTCAAGATGGTATCATTTCTTTATTCGAATTTCTGAAATAAAATTGTATATTACGTTGGAGAAGATAAAAGGTAATTAAATAATAATAGCCATTTCACGCGTATTTAATAAAAACAAGAACAGGAAAAATTAGTAATAGTATGTTGGATTGCTACGTGTCTCGTTTTGAACGATAACTTGATATTCTGAATATATAAAACCTCAGCGCGGTATTTTTATAATTTGTAGCAACAATTTTGCATAATTGTAAGCGTTTTTTCTGCGTATATTATTCAAAAATTTTATTATGTGCTCTTTTTTCTCAGACAAGATCAAAAAGTAACTGACACAAATGGGAATTACGCAGATAAAACTTAATTAATGTATGTACCGAAATAATATTTGCATAAAGGAGAGAATGTCATGATTTTTTTCTATAAAATATTATATTTCACTCGCAAGATTTATCTAGTATTATTCATACATATATTTTTTCGCTGGATTACTTTTTATTTTGTGATCTACATTGTTATGCTTAACATTTTTTCCTCCAATACAGATATTCGAGAGAAGTGTAATGATTAATGATCTAGTTGAATACACGATGTGCAATAATTATTATATACTAATAATAATAATAATTTTTATATAAAGTTATATAATAATTAATATCATATAAAAATTATGTAATAATTATTTCGTATCAATAAAAAGTTGCTTGCACAAACAAAGTTGTAAATTTATATAAGATGAGATAGCTTTTTAATAAATATAATGTTTAAAAGACTCTGATACTTTTATTTTACATTATGTAAAATACAAATTTAATTTAAATATAAATTTGATAAGTCCCCGTATATACTTTATCTTGAATTGTTACGATTGATTATACACACGCCCGCGCACACATACAAGTACAGCATCATCCTGGTTCGACTCAAGCTTCTTTCCGAGCTTGCAATAACTATAACCCGCGCTTTACGGAACCGGTTGTAACTTTGTCGGTTAACTCATCTACGTCAAACTTCTCTATAACTTCTCCGTGAAACGAGTGCACTCCGCGAGTGCAAAATATATTTTAAATGTATTTAAATACATGAATGCAAGACGTACTTAGTTTGAATTAAAAATCCCATAACTACAATGAACAACGGAAATATCTCGGACGCAGCATAATTTTATCGCTTTCCTTCGTGGCGGAAGAATGAGAGGATCCTCTTAAATCAGACTAACTTAAGCTTGTTTGGCGAGTGCGACATTATATATTTATTTAATGCATTATCTAGGCAATCCATGATTGTGTCTTCCGATGATCTCTTAGAGTAGAAGGTTTCACAACGCGATCTTTTAACGATCGTTTATCGACCTTATCTAAGGGTTACTCCCTACCGTCACGAATATGTAAATGTAAGCGGAACATCCGCAAAATCGTTTGACTGACATAAATCAACGACGGTGATAAGCACGATGAGAACTTATTTGGGGGATACAAGGGTGAGAAGAATCGTTGAAAGAGGGGATATATCGAGAAAGCTTAACAGAACCCTCGTAAACGGATTCTCTTATCATGCAGTGCTTCTCTGTTCGCTATTCAAACTAAGAACGAGTGGATGATAACAAGCTAGATTATTCTTTCTCTTCTTTAAAGCTGAGAGTTATTTTACCCTAATAAAAGTATCTTGTCACACACATACACTTTATAAATTACTACTATGAATAATTTCAAAATTATTTCTTAAGATTCGTTTTTAAAATTGCCAGTATATATATCGCTCTCCCTCTCGCTTCTTCTCTTGCAAGTCCGCTTTATATTAAAAATATATATACATTTATATTTTAATTAATTCCAAGCTGTGTTTATAAAATATAATTTAAATGTTTAAATTTAATTGCAACTTCTACACAGCTATTCCTACAAAATTAAAATTAGTTTATTTCAGATAAAGTTCAGATAAAATTTATTTATCTCATCAATCTTTATTATCCCTGAAAACTAGATGAAATAATCAAATAAGCGCATACGTCTCGGAGCAAAGTATATTTTGCATCAATAAATCATTTTCAATTAAGGATTATAAGACTCTCGTCACAATAATAATATCTATTTGCATAATGATGATCCGCTTATAGTGTCTGGATGTAATATTTCTTTTTTTTTTTTTTAGACTTAATCAATCTCGTTATATATATTTAATCGCTAACAATTACAACTTCTGATACAATTTTTTTTTATTCAATATATATATATATATAAAACAAAATAACTTCTCTGAACGGATTACATATATATGTAACTTGGAAATCTAAACGAAAAGAACGAATCAAAGCAATCAATATCGGCAAAGGTGCGGATTAAGAGAGTTTGCGGTAACAGAAAATGAATGACGGTGGATTCTCACGCCACAGGATGTCCTCTTATTAACAATATTTCTGCTGGACCCATCATCCCTCGGCCGAGTTCTTATTGGCCGTATTTGCCAGTATATCTGTCACGATCTATCTACCCACGCATGTGAGGGATTACGTTTCTTAACCGATTTTTCTCGCTCTCTCTCGTTCCCATATTGCCAGATTTCGCGACACGTGTAAGCTCGCGTCGTTATCGCCATTTAAAAGTTAAAGTATTAAAGGATATTTAACGTTTGTCCGATCGTGAAATCGGTGCTTGAGTATCGTGTCGGATACGTTTAAACTTTTCCCAAGTTGATATCTGCTCGACCTACATTGTAATCGTTCGACAACTGTAGATGCAAAATAATCGGCGGATAAATCGTCGAATCTCAATATAAAGGTTGTTTCATTTATCAGATTGCTATACGTGAAAGAGACGGGTGGGCTTGACGAGGAAATTTGAATAATAGGATTACAAAGCTGTTGCTATATGTATATTACTGTAATACAGTATCTCCTCGGTTGACAATATATCGGGCGTGAATTAAAAAGTGGGTAAATTGCTAAATTTTCTTACACGGTCAAAGCAACGCGATATTTAATACAATATGATTGTACATGCATAGATTGTTCGAGATAATGTAGCTCTTTTACGACAGATGCGTAATCTTGATATTTCTATACGAAATTCGGTCATGTGTATCTAATCTCTTGATTTATTGTAATAATATTTGATTTTGATCAGCTCGTTATTGCAAGCATCGTTCATCAAGAATTACGGATTTCCGCAATTTCCGTATTCAGCAGCATAAGAACGAATATCCTCCGTTACAAAAGAATAATAATTAAATATACATTTTTTTAAACGAATATAATGATAATAGGCACTCTTGCACTCTTAACAAGACAGCGTGCGGAAAAAAGAATGTAGATATACATTTCGCAATGAAACGATTAAAATTAAGAGTCAATTAAAATTTGCATTATTTGCAATAAATTTATTGATATCGGAGATAAAAGAAACAACCTTTCCATATCGAGTTAAGCGATCGCGTTTTACCCAGAAAGGCGCGATCGTGCAAGCGCGAGAAAGGAAGATCCACGAGCCAGGAGCCGCGAGTAGAAGGGTGACTGGAGGGGTTGGATCTCGAGGATTGGCTGCGGGTTGCAACTGAGGGGATGCGTCGGAGAGTGCCTTCGCACCCGGGCGTATATATACCCTGTCGGCGGCTCAGTGGCCGATCCGAACTACTGAAACGTTCGCTAGTACATCAGAAAGATACATCGAGTAGGTGAAGGAGAAATCGCTAGGTGCCAGTGAGACGGACTTAGGATTCCTCTCAGGTGTGGGCTAATATTCGTCTTCGGTCGCGATTTATTATCCGATTCATTAGTCAATCGTCACGGAGATTTGTTTGTCGATCGGTGAGTATGAGGAGGCCTGACTGTTAATTATATTAATTCGATATAGGCAAATTGTATCATGTTTTTATTGTCGAGCTCGAGATTGATTCGAAAGAGCGTTTCATAATTTTTATTCTTTAATTAATAAATTAATTTCGAAAATTTTCGGTTATTAATCTCGTTAATCTTTACAAATTGCTTTTTAACTACTTTCTTAATTATTTGTACAATCGTGATGTCAAATATAATTTTGTTTTAATATATTTAAAGAAAAGGTAAATTTAATTAAGCAAAACATAATGTTTTTAATATTAAAATTATGTAGCTTTTTTCATTATGAAGAACAAATTACAGCATTTTCTATGCAACTTTTAGTACAATAATTTATGATTTATGGATTGTGATTTATAATATAATTGATTTATATTATATTATATATTATTTTATTATTTTTGAAATCGCAGTTACAATCGTAATTAAATAAATGTATATAATCGAATATTATATGCATTATATTTGGTCAACCGAATTTTGAAATAAATGCATTGCTAATTAACACTGATAAATACTATTTTATCAACAAATATATGCAAATTTTTATATTTTACTATATTTAGCATTTTTAATATATTAACTTATGATTAATTGTTTTTTGAAATTACATAGTACAATTTTTATAATATATGTAATAATTTTTATATCGCGCAAGATTGCTTGATACCAGTAATATTTTTTAGAAAGCATGCATGTAATTTGACAATTAAAAATTTTTACTTTACATTAAAATAATTTCGTACATATATACTAAAATTATTACTAACCGAAATTTCCACAGCCAATCGATTTTATTACAAAATATCTAATATCTTTTAATTGTAAAACAAATTTGTCATAAATGAATGCTGTAAGCAAAAATATATTTTATCAGAGGAGGTAATCAGTCAATGTGTGATGAGCATGTCATCATCACAGAAGAACGCGTCTGAAAATCGACTTCCGTGATTGATTCGATAGCTTCGTTATCGTTGTAATCGGTCGTGCTTGCTTTGCGTACTCACTCCATTCTCACTTTGCCTGTATAATCGCATGCATTAGGATGCGACATTGAAGTTTACCATATTTAGCGAAATTGCCTCGCCCCCTTGTCATTTCACGTTTCGTTCGTGGCACGCTTATTCTTTTAACGAATTTATTCCGACGCTTGTATGTTGTTATATCGATTCCATAACCAAGTTAAAATTAATATCGCGCCTGGTCCCTAATCATTCATAGCCTAAAGAATTCCATTTTATTCTGGCAGTTTATAATTAAAGTTGCGGAAATAACATTTCGGACTAAAAGGGGAAGAGATTTATTTAGGGAAATTCAAAAATTAACGTTTTGTAATATATTTTCGAGGATTAATATAAGAAAACATGAAAAATACAATACAATTTTATGATCGCATAGTGTATATTATATCAATATAATATATTTTGTCAGAAATGTCAAATCTTTGAGATGTCACAATATCTGCAATCTATTTGTTATAAGAAATTTTCATATTATTTTAATCAAAATAAATTTTAAAATACATCTATATTTTAACATTATATTTCAACATCGTTAAAATGGCAGATTTTATTTCGCAATATTGTATTTTAAATATAAAAATATACTGCCTAGTGGAATTTCGTTTATTATTTAAACCGAGATTTTTACGCCGGATTTTGCGCGACACTTTCAAGTCTAACAATATATTCTTTTAGCTTTTTAGCTGCTATAAGGTAAGAAGATGGCCGATTCGATATGCTCCTACTTTATGAAAAACACGTGCGTTGGCCGTGATGAACTCAAACGTTTGCGACGCTTGTTGGTGGGCAATATTGTCACTTTAGATCCCCGTAAAGGTCACGTAATTAATTTCCGAGTGTCGGTCGTGAGATAGAGCTACCAACAGATCGTCTCTATGGTTTATCGCGTTCGCGACTTTTCAAGAAATCGCGCTTTCATTATTTATTGGCGAAATATCTGATACACACGATTGAATTGTATGCATCTTAATCGTCTTTTCTAATGTCAATCTAATGACGCTTTCAATGTTTGAAAGTTCACTTACTTAATCGTTTGACATGTCAAAAATATTTTCGAGATAATTACTTATACATCCACGAAATGCATTTGATTTAGTTAGAATATATTCTTGGAAAATTCAAGATTAAAATTGAATAAGTAATAACTATAATTACAGTCATCCATAACATCGTGACATTTTCTATGGTAGTACGAATTTTCGATGCATCATTATGCTGCAAGCGTTAATCTGTCGTTATCTAAACATTATAGCCACTTTCAGCGGAGTAATAAAATTTGATATAATATCGTAAAAGCTAGGATTAATCACGCATTAACTCGAAAAAATAATTTCGCTTCTTCCAATCTGTGCGATCGTTATTATTCTATCGAAAGGGACCGAAATATCTTGTATAAATGGGTCGAAGAGAAATCGATAAGAAAAATCAATGGGATCAAATATTTTTAGGAAATTATATAAGAGCTCGCAAAATTTGATAATTATCTCAGAAAAAAAAGAAAGACAAAATTTTTTGAAAACATGTGAATTCGAAGTTACTTCGCATTGCATTTACTTTGTACAATTCGGTGACGTAATTCTAGGTATAGCTCGCGCGATACAGTTTTACTCTCGAGCTCTTGGTGCATTTCTGATGCAGCTAACAATGAATGCAACATTGTCCCTTCGCGTTCCCGAGATACTACGTCTCGGATCATTATCGTATTTGGCACTGTAATATTATTTCGCTACGCTATTTTTATCCGACTGTGCAATCGCGATTCGCGTAAGATTTCGCGATAATGCGACTCGCGAAATCCCACGGGGCGAAAAGCGAAAAGTCTTCATAATCGTAAACGTCGAGGGTGGCAGAGAGTGACGATATCAAAACGGGCGCATACCTACGCGCGGCTCATTGTAAGACGAAGCTGCATTCACTCGCGCGCCGTATAACTGATGATGTAGTCTTACGGTAGTAACAATGTCGACAAACAATGACGGATATTTTCATTCAGTTGCACGTGCCGGCCGACTAACTACTAACCATTAAGCGCGAAAATCGTTATCAGCGCCTTCAACACTTGCGATCTCTCCGCCGAGTACGTTTCATTTCGGCACGTTTCTGCCTCGTGGACTTTGCTTTATCTGCATATTATTACGGTTATGTGTGCGATAAAAATTTTCCTTTCTTCTTTTATGCACTCTAATATCTTTTTTTATAAGAATATTTATTGCGTGTATTTTTGATTATGTCATTTTCACTGATTAGTGAAATTTGGTAAAAGAAACTGCGAGTCTTTGATTAAATTTAATGAGAAATGACATAATAATAATAACTATTATTTTTGCAAACATTTTTTTAATTAAAGCGATTATAACGACACGACGCGACGCCTAGGAAATATAATGTGAAAAGATCATAATATATTTACATCTGTCATTTCCATTTAATCAACTACACTGTCTATTTATGTAAATAAATCTAAAAATTTTTTTAACTTATTTGTTCATGCATCAATTTCAAGTACACGATCAGAAGAATTAGTAATCCTTTTAAATTCGAAAATATCAGTGACAAATGCGATCTTGAAATTATCATAAGCTTGAAACTATCGCAAAATACAATATTTTTAATTATTAGATAAACTATATACGTCGTATATATAGTTATATCATAAAATATTATAAATTTATTTTTTATTTCGCCAAATATTTCGATTAATTGATGGTTGATCCTCTTGTTTTATCATCAGAATAAATTATGTATTTAAAGATCAGTGAACGGACTAAAATGAATTGTCTATTATATAATCATAATCTATTTTGAGACATTTTATTAAGAATAAGAATGCCTATATAAATACAAGTCAGAAGATATGTTAGACATCAATATTTTGTACTTATTGTTAATATCATAATCAAAATTTTTCGCGTTTCTATAGATGCCGCAATTTATAATATCCCGCGCTTTTCTTCCGCGCGTCGATTCAACAGAATTTATCGCTCTGTATTCGAAAGATGTGAAAATATGCGAAGCATATGAAATTGCTGCTATTTATATCCCCGATAATAATAAAAATACAAATTCTTGCAGTCCTTTAAAAAATCGAGCGCACTATTCTCGTCCTTTTAGTTCAAAGTTCACCGAGATACTTCTAAAAGCTCTCTGCGTTCTTCAAAAGTAAAGTATTACGTTTGATCGGCAACGTATTCCTGTTTCACAAAGCGCTCAAGAAATACGCTGAAATTTAAGAACGTGTAATACAATAAAAATCTTAGAGAAAATAGAAGATATCCGTTCATCTATAATAGTTTTCTAAATCTAAATTGCGTCCTGATATTCAATTTCAAAGCACAATTCACGGGACAACTTATTCGGCACATTTTCTCGCAAATTTAAAAAAATCGAAAAGATCAAGAGTCATGCATTAATAGCACATGTCATTAATAGCGAAGGTGGACCATCTAATTAATAATGTATATCTGCGCGGACTTGTCTAATTGATAATGATTGACCTTTTGTACCCGGGGTTCTCGAATTAGTTTTGTATCTCATATTTATTGCAGCATTAATGCTCGATCATGTCATGGGAAAGTTTCGGTATACTTTCGAAGATGGAATATTAAGTACAAACTAATGAGATTTTGATTTGCCGATCGATTATATTTTGATATTCGATTTCAAACGATTCGGTATCCTCCATTGAGTCCGTCTATTGATAAAGTTGTCGGTTACGATGCAACAGGTAACTTAACTTCACGGTTGCATTTGCTTTCATCCGCGAAATTCTACCCTACTGCATTTTGATTATAAAACGTCTTTGCTGCAATGTTTCTTTAATTGATTAATTTTACATAATCCAACTTCCCTATATACATATGTTATGTATACATTTTAATTTTTAATGTTATCGATTAATTTTTTCCTTTTCTTTTTATTGAGTAAAACTAATTAGATTAGCAATACGAATAATCAAAAAATTAATTTTATTATAAAATGATTACAATTTCATTCTCTCATAATTTAATCTTCGATCGAATATGCATGTACATACACTTGATTTATTGATGCTTCAATCTTTTAAAAATTTACAACGAATAGAATTAGGTAAAATAAATATATTAAAAATATAAATCGCGGAAGTTATTTGATGATTTTTATTAAAGTAAAATAGTAAATAAAGTTATCTGATAGATTTGTGGATTTTATTTTTTCTTCGTAAATCATAGTATGATTTTTATATAAAGAAATCAATTAAAACTTTTTGTTCTTACATAAATAGCATTGATTAGTCTTAATAATCATCGACATGTGATGTATCAATATTATTTATATATTTAAAATTACATAGCTTTATGAAATAAAGGGATTAAATAAAAATTTGTAACATATTCCTACATAATTGTGCATCTATACAATAGCTTATGGCACCTGTCGGCTTCATACTTGTTATTTAATCTTAAATGTCATTTAACTTTACCATTTCACCATAGATCTTCAGAATTCACGATATGCGTAACTTAATATTCCGAGAATGTAATTTTATGCATCTGCGATTAAAATACCTGATTTTGTGATTTTTTTAAGAGTTTTTAAAGTTTTTAAATTTTGAAGATTTTGTCGAATATTTCTTGAATTATTAAAAAGAAATATTTCTTGAATTAAAAGCGAAAAGAAATGCGGGTATTCGAGATGCAATATATAAGTAGAGTATTATTAGTAACGGCTAATTTTATCCACGTTTATAGCATAGAAAGGACTAAATTTAGCTTCAGTGATTCTTGAACGGAATGAATGAATAGTTACGTTGGAAACGTAAGTTTCTTTTAATTTAGGGCGCAACGATCGCTCGACTCGGCATTCTTCAGGAACAAAGCATTTCTCTCAACAACAATTTCACCAAGAATTCACCGGCTTCTTCGAGAGAGAGGTCAAAGATGCGCATTAGTTTTTGCATCCTAATTATCTTTCGCTCTTAACCCCACCTCCGCCGCATCCTTCTTTCGGAAGGCGTCGTATATTCGTAAGCAAGTGGGAAGCCAGGTGCTTGATCATCGTCAGATAGAAGTTTTCCTACTTTCGGAAGCTGTATTACGCTAACAAACTTTTTGATTGTATTCGTTTGATGCGTCGGGGAAAGTTTCGTCGCAACGGAAAGAGGAAAATGTTTCTGTATTTTTCTCGCGGGTCGATCACGTGTGTTTAAACGAAGTTTAAAGCCCCACATATCGGTTCTATCTCCTGGCCTGTCTCTATCCGCTAAAATAAGCTTCGTCGTGTCGTTGCAGTAACGAGACTATCATAACTTCAAACCGTTCGAAATGCGGACATGGATGAGGAGCCTCAATTATTTTTTCTCTTGGTTGCTTTTGGCCATTATTATCGGAACATCAATAGTCCACGCCGAGCCGGAACCTATGGCTAGACCGACTAGACCGAAGGTCTTCACCAACCCGGAAGAGCTGAAAAGATACGCCGATCTTGTTAGAGATTATTACTTCTTGATAGGAAAAGCGAGGTAGCGATCATCAGCAAGCATTGTGAGATATTGTTTTCGTAATATGAAAAAATGAATAATATTGCTTAAAGCATAGTTACTAAATCAGTACACAATATATGACGGCAATTAAAATAAAAATCTCAGATAAAAACAAAGCTTATTTTTCGAATAATTAATAGATAATAATTACACGCAATTATGATAAAAAAGTCTACATGTCAGAATGATATCAATCAATAAATAATTAAGTTTAAGTATGTTAATTATACACACAATTCTCTATCTCAAAATCCGTGCACAGAGAATGCAAGAAAAAAAACGACGTAATATTAATTTAATTATATAATATAAAATAGAATTAATTGTAATATTAAGATTAAAAGTATTACCAAAATGTAGATATGGCAAACGAAGTGACATCGCGCCGATGTTGACGGAGTTGAACGGGGCTTGGGAAATTTTGAAGATGATCCAGGACGCGCGGCGGCAAAACGAACAGCGGAGGCAGGAGAAGAGCAGACAGAATAAAGAGCAGGTTCTGTTCCGTGACTTTCAGAGCTCGGACATCGACAAACATACATCGCGCGTCTCTACACGACCCGGCTCTCTTTCGGACATGATCGGCAATTACGACGATGTACAATAAAGAACCTCGCGTAGCATCCTCTCTCTTCTCTCTCCTCTAATCTCCCTAATTTATCTCCTCTCGAGACTGATGTATATCGAAATGATGTATATCCGAATCCCGAATTTACGAATAATTGTGTAACACCTATCGATGTTAAATTAACTTCTCGCTTTTCTCTCTCTCTTCACCGCGATTTAGTTTATATGTTATGAATATCTCGTCGAAGATAATTGCGCGATGCAGTGCCTGTGTGACGATGATAGAGAGCGTGTGAGGATGCTGAAAGAGTAATCTCTCGTCGAGGAAACATAGAGACATTTTAATCGGAATCCAATTAATGACGCTTGAGAGATAAATCGAATTCTACGAATTATGTGATACGAATCTAGGTAGCAAGATTGTAACCCCACTTAATCTTATATGTATAAATTTTTTTGTTAACAATATTTAACAAGCATAATAAAGCTGAACTGACGAATAATTGAGGAATAACTGCTATCCGTTTATTAGCAAACTCTATTTCGGCAAAACCATATGGAAAGTCAGTCGATATAAATATTGATTTTGTTAAATTCACATGTGATTAAATTTGAAATCAAATAAAATTATTAATGTTGGAGGAAATATTAATATAAATTTAAGAGTCATATTTATATATATTTATATGTATATTGAATATTCTATTAGAAAATATTTTTAAATATCAGATTCTTTCTTTTTTTAGTAGACTTTGCTAAAATGTCGAAGCTTATTTAACTTACATCAGAGAAAGATTAAAATTTGAAAAAGATCATTATCAATTATTTTTTAATTTCTATTAAATTGTTAAGTTCTATTACTATAAGGCTAAAATATATAGATATATATATATATATATATATATATATATATATATATATAATACATATTAATAATCTAAATTCTATATCTATAAAGACAATGACAAAAAATTATTGCAGCGATCTATGGTGATTCACAGATTTATTATAACATACGGAATTAAAAAAATAAATTTTAGTGAATAAGAAAAAGACGAAATCCACTGTCGAATTACAACAAATTAATTTATTCTGATATAAATAAATAACTATCAGCCAACAATAATTATTTTCATAAGTATGCGAGATATATAGATATATCCATATCAGATTTTATTAAAACTAAATTTTAAAAAGTTTTAAATAAATTCAAAATTTAAGTCACATTACAAGATTATATGTGAATAAGTAAATGCAATATCAATTTTTAAAATCTCAGACACTAAAAGAAATTGACTGAAATTAATCAGCTTAAATCAAGAGCAATGTTCTTCATTTATGTGCTTTTAGAAGTTTCAAACATTTTCTTTTCAATGGGAGTGTATTTTAAGAATGGAGATGGATTGTAGCTGTGTATTTTAGACCAAGAATTATCATATATCTTTTGTTCGTTATAATTCTCTTTGTTCAGCGGTTGCATCAAATTCTCGTCATCGACCATTCTATGAAGCATGGATGTGCTATCTTGATTGAACGAACGTTTTCCACAAACAGCGTCTCTCTTATTTTTGCAGACTTTATCTTTAGAATCGAAATAAAGAGGCTCAGGACAAGGTTGAACCCACGCAATACCGTTGCTGCACAAGCAGAATTTCTTGCAGTCTTCGTTTGGAAGTAATACTGCGAATTCAGGGTCTTTTTCAGGACAGGTGCCGATGCAAGTAGCTGGATCGAGATCATTATTCTCTTTGTTCAGCGGTTGCAGCGAATTCTCGTCATCGATCATTCTATGAAGCATGGATGCGCTATCTTGATTGAATGATCGTTTTCCGCAAATGGCGTCTCTCTTATTCTTGCAGACTGTATCTTTAGAATCGAAATAAAGAGGCTCGGGACAATATTGAACCCACGCAATACCATTGCTGCACATACAAAACTTTTTGCAGTCTTCATTTGGAAGTAATAATGCACGGGGAGGATCTACTTCGGGACAGGTACCGATGCAAGTAGCTGGATCGCGATCATTAATCGTTGTTTTATCAGTTTCTTCAAGCCATGTCGTAGTGGAAATAGTAGACGTAGGAGTGGATTTTAAGATTGGATCGCAACCGGCCTCAATAGGATCGTTGCAACTCTGTCGAATTTTATCAAAATGCAAACCATCCGGACATTCATGAAGAATCTTTCTTCCATTAATACATTCATAATAGTGCGTGCATTTACACTTGTGAGGCATATATACGTTCTCTGTAGAATCTAAAGGACAATCGTTTGAAGTAAATATCGAGAGAGAATTATCAGGGAGATCGCAACTCGGTTTGTACGGATAATCGCATATTTGGAGGGTAACATTGAAATGTAGTCCTGCTATACATTGTTTCAAAATTTTCTTACCGTTAGAGCATAGATAGTACGAGGAGCAGTCGATCTCATGCCGAAATGCTCTGCCTTCCTGAGAGCATTCATTGTCGCAGTTGTCTATTAAAAAAATATCATATGTTGGAATTGGCCGGACGCAGTTCACTACGAAAGCCCAATCGCAAACCTCTCGTACATAATCGAAATGCTTGCCAATCGGGCATGTTTTTAATATCTTTTCACCATTTACGCATTCGTAATATATATTACATACGAAAGGATGAGCAATTTGCGCTTTCTCGGTCGATCCTTTAGGAGGACACTTTTTCCGTGGTTTATCGTCAGGAGCTTCTGTTGTAGTTGTTACTGTTGTAGATGTTGTTGTTGTGTCTGTGATTGTAGACCTTTTTGTTGTGCTTGTTGTTGTTGTGTCTGTGGTTGTAGACCTTTTTGTTGTGCTTGTTGTTGTTGAGTCAGGTGGAGTTGCGCAATTGGCGTCATCCGCGTGTTTGCAAATCTTCTCAATATAATCAAAGTGAAAACCTATCGGGCAAAATCGTTGACGTTGCTTTCCCTTAACGCATTCGTAATACTGGTCGCATTTACATTCGTGGGGTAATAATTTTTCTGAGGAATTTGGACAAGGGCAAACATATGGACAATTGGCTTCGTCCGGGTGGGTGCAAGTCTTCTTAATACTATCAAAGTGTAAATCTTTCGGGCAATTTCGTGGACGCATTCTTCCGTTAACGCATTCGTAATACTGTTTGCATGAACACTCATGAGGCAACAGAACTTTTTTTGTGGAACCCGGAGGAGGGCAAGTCGATTGAGTGATCTTCGGGAATTTTTTAGCAGTTAAATTTTTTAGCAGGAATTTTTTAGCAGTTAAATTGCAACCTGTTTTTGCCGGATAATCGCATATCTGCAGGGTAACGTTGAAGTGAAGTTCCGCCGTACAGTGTTTCAAGATTTTCTTCCCCTCAGAACATAAATAATACGATGAACAATCAATCTCGTGCTGAAATGCTCTGCCTTCCGGATAGCATTTATTACTCTGACAGCTGCCAATTAGAACGCCTACGATTGAAATAGGCCGGACACAATTCACTGTTTCGGGCCAATCGCAAATCTCTCGCACATAATCGAAATGCATGCCAGTAGGGCACGTTTGCTGCATCTTGACACCATTCACGCATTCATAATAAATGTTACAGAGACAGTGATGAGCAATTCGCGCTACCTCGGTCGATCCTTTAGGAGGACACTTTTTCCGTGGTTTATCGTCAGGAGCTTCTGTTGTAGTTGTTACTGTTGTAGATGTTGTTGTTGTGTCTGTGGTTGTAGACCTTTTTGTTGTGCTTGTTGTTGTTGAGTCAGGTGGAGTTGCGCAATTGGCGTCATCTGCGTGTTTGCAAATCTTCTCAATATAATCAAAGTGAAAACCTATCGGGCAAAATCGATGACATTGCTTTCCCTTAACGCATTCGTAATACTGGTCGCATTTACATTCGTGGGGTAATAATACTTTTTCTGAGGAATTTGGACAAGGGCAAACATATGGACAATTGGCTTCGTCCGGGTGGGTGCAAGTCTTCTTAATACTATCAAAGTGTAAATCTTTCGGGCATTCTCGTAAACGCATACTTCCCTTAACGCATTCGTAATACTGTTTGCATGAACACTGATGAGGCAACAGAACTTTTTTTGTGGAACCCGGAGGAGGGCAAGTCGATTGAGTGATCTTCGGGAATTTTTTAGCAGTTAAATTTTTTAGCAGGAATTTTTTAGCAGTTAAATTGCAACCTGTTTTTGCCGGATAGTCGCATATCTGCAGGGTAACGTTGAAGTGAAGTCCCGCCGTACAGTGTTTCAAGATTTTCTTCCCCTCAGAACATAAATAATACGATGAACAATCAATCTCGTGCTGAAATGCTCTGCCTTCCGGATAGCATTTATTACTCTGACAGCTGCCAATTAGAACGCCTACAATTGAAATAGGCCGGACACAATTCACTGTTTCGGGCCAATCGCAAATCTCTCGCACATAATCGAAATGCATGCCAGTCGGGCATGTTTGCTGCATCTTGACACCATTCACGCATTCATAATAAATGTTACAGAGACAGTGATCAGCAATTCGCGCTACCTCGGTTGATTCTTTAGAAGGACACTTTTGACGAGGTTTTTCGAAAGCTTGCGTAGTTGTTGCTGGAATCGCTGTTGTAATCGTTGTCGAAGCTGGTGTAGTAATCGTTGTTGGCGACGGAGAAGGTAGAGGCGAAGTCGACGGCGTTGTTGTTATCACCGTTGACGAAGAGATAGCGGGTGTAGTAATAATTGTACTCCTCACAGTGTTAGGAGTATGATTGCAGTTTACATTGTCCGGATAATCGCATACGCGAAGAATTGGATTGAAAAGTAAATTGCGATCGCATTTCTTTGGTTTTGGATTTATCTTACCGTTGAAGCACGTGTAATAATGATCGCACATAGTCTCGTGGGGAATCATGTGATTCCTGTCATCCAACTCACAAGTCCACAAAGGCGAAGTTACTGTTGTATTTTTTGTGGTATTTGACGGCGTGGGAGAACTTGCTGGCGGAGTCGACGATATCGAGGAACTTGGTTGTAAAGTTGTCGTCGTCGAAGGATTGGACGACGAAGTCGGCAATGTCGGAGAACTTGATGATGTACTTGTCGTGGAAGGATCACTGGACGGTGAAGCCGACAATGTCGAGGAACTTGGTTGTAAAGTCGTCGTCGTCGAAGGATTGGACGACGAAGTCGGCGATGTCGGAGAACTTGACGATGTACTTGTCGTGGGAGGATCACTGGACGATGAAGCCGGTGATGTCGAGGAACTTGGTGATAAAGTCGTCGTTGTCGGAGGATTGGACGACGAAGTCGGCGATGTCGGAGAACTTGATGACGTAGTTGTCGTGGGAGGATCACTGGACGGTGAAGCCGGCGATGTCGAGGAACTTGGTTGTAAAGTCGTCGTTGTCGGAGGATTGGACGACGAAGTCGGCGATGTCGGAGAACTTGATGATGTACTTGTCGTGGGAGGATCACTGGATGGTGAAGCCGGCGATGTCGAGGAACTTGGTTGTAAAGTCGTCGTCGTCGAAGGATTAGACGAAGTCGGTGATGTCGGATAACTTGATGTACTTGTCGTGGGAGGATCACTGGACGATGAAGCCGATGATGTCGAAGAACTTGGTGATAAAGTCGTCGTTGTCGGAGGATTGGACGACGAAGTCGGCGATGTCGGAGAACTTGATGACGTAGTTGTCGTGGGAGGATCACTGGACGGTGAAGCCGGCGATGTCGAGGAACTTGGTTGTAAAGTCGTCGTTGTCGGAGGATTGGACGACGAAGTCGGCGATGTCGGAGAACTTGATGATGTACTTGTCGTGGGAGGATCACTGGATGGTGAAGCCGGCGATGTCGAGGAACTTGGTTGTAAAGTCGTCGTCGTCGAAGGATTAGACGAAGTCGGTGATGTCGGATAACTTGATGTACTTGTCGTGGGAGGATCACTGGACGATGAAGCCGATGATGTCGAAGAACTTGGTGATAAAGTCGTCGTTGTCGGAGGATTGGACGACGAAGTCGGCGATGTCGGAGAACTTGATGACGTAGTTGTCGTGGGAGGATCACTGGACGGTGAAGCCGGCGATGTCGAGGAACTTGGTTGTAAAGTCGTCGTTGTCGGAGGATTGGACGACGAAGTCGGCGATGTCGGAGAACTTGATGATGTACTTGTCGTGGGAGGATCACTGGATGGTGAAGCCGGCGATGTCGAGGAACTTGGTTGTAAAGTCGTCGTCGTCGAAGGATTAGACGAAGTCGGTGATGTCGGATAACTTGATGTACTTGTCGTGGGAGGATCACTGGACGATGAAGCCGATGATGTCGAAGAACTTGGTGATAAAGTCGTCGTTGTCGGAGGATTGGACGACGAAGTCGGCGATGTCGGAGAACTTGATGATGTACTTGTCGTGGGAGGATCACTGGATGGTGAAGCCGGCGATGTCGAGGAACTTGGTTGTAAAGTCGTCGTCGTCGTCGAAGGATTGGACGACGAAGTCGGTGATGTCGGAGAACTTGATGTACTTGTCGTGGAAAGATCACTGGACGATGAAGCCGATGATGTCGAAGAACTTGGTGATAAAGTCGTCGTTGTCGGAGGATTGGACGACGAAGTCGGCGATGTCGGAGAACTCGGTGGTAAAGTCGAAGAAGTATTGGACGATGAAGTTAGCGATGTCAAAGAACTTGATGGCGAAATCGTACCATTTGTCAATCTCGTCGGAGTTGATATTGACCTAGTCGAAGATAGTTGACACCGTGCATTCCAAGGCCAATCGCATACCTGAAGTACGGAATTGAAGTGCAATCTATTACCGTCATTATCCCTGAAAGGACAATCTAGTGGTTTTCCCTTTTTTCCCATGTAGCAATTGTAGAATTTTGTACAGTCATTTTCATGAGGAATAAAAATTGTTTTATTCCATGGCTTGATATTTGTTGGACATTCTGTTGGAAAGTCAGTCACTGGTGATACGTCGAGTGCAACACTCAACGTGGCCACGTATAAAATGACCACTAAGTATATACCTAAAATATACAACATTATATATGTAATATTGATTATTTATAACATTAATATAATGAGATTAAATTATTAAATAAATAGATTAGGTTTAAAAAAGAGATTTTATTTGTCACTTTATTTTAATATGAGTGGTTTTCATTTATAATAAATAAATTCACTTAAACATCACAAAAAATAAAACTTTTATGTTGCATAAGCGCCTTTTATATTATATAAAATTTTACGAGAATTCTTACCACTTGCAAACATTTGAATCGAATATTAGAATAACAAAATAAATTAAGATCTTAAGATATGTTAATAAGATTTTGTATAAAAATTTAATATTAAATGTATAACATTAATATGATTTAAGAATTAAACGCATTAAGCAAGAGAAAACTGAAATTGTTTTGATAATTATTAAGATTAATATATCTATTCTAATTATAACATATTTTTTCCTTTAATATCTCTTAATTTAATTTTATTAATATTGTCAATGACAGAAAGAGAGAAAAAGAGATAATATATTATATATACATATACTTTATATATATCAGATTATAAATAAATTAGAATATTTAATAGAATTAGAAAAGACAAAAATATATACTTAATGTGCTCATATAATAATTATAATTATACTATTAAAATTATAACATATGTATATAGAAGAGTTAATTTGCTATGAAAAAATATTCACATTTTGATGTTAAAAATAATTATTTGAACAAGCATGCACAATTCTACAAAAATTATATAAATTATATGCTATTCAATGCTATACCTATTACATAATTCTCTGCTTATTACTTTTATCTTTGACAAAGTATTATATAAGTATATATTAAAACATATTATATTATTTATAACACATTATATTATAATTAAAATAATAATAATTTGTAAGTAATATATAATATGTTATAATATTTTATCCGCGATTAATATTTTTTTACAGAAATGAGCTGATAATAATAACTCAAAAATATTAATCGAATTTAAAGTATTAAAATATATTATTTAAAACATTATTATTTTATTTAATTTTATTTTAGACAAACTGTCAAACTGCTAACAATAATAAACTACTAACAATAACTGCTAATAATAATACGTATTAAAAATTAAAAATATAATATCTTAGTTATTTAAACACGATTAATATTTTGTAACAGAAATCAGCTGATAAATGTTAAAAAATATTAATCGAGTTTAAATAACTATAATATATAATTTAAAACATATAATTATTATAAAATTTAATCACCTGATTTCTGTCAAAAAATATTAATCAGGTTTAAACAAATTTTATATAAAAATATAATATTATATTAAATATATAAATTATATATTTTTTAAACTGATCATAAATGTGTGCAAAAACAAGAATCTACGAGGTAGCTATTTATTAAAAATATTTTAAACCTGCATTTTATAATTACTATTTGCTATTATTATTTGTTATCCTCTTGTCGACACATCTATACACAATTAAACGCGATTAATTGCACTGCACAAAATCTTTTTTTTATAGGCACAAATAATCGTTTTACACATTCGCCATTCAATAAGCCAGTCAGTTATCCAATGTGTCTTAATCGTTTATCTATATATTATATAAGCTTTTGCCTTATCACTCCATTAGAATTATATAAGTCGCGAGAACTCACCTTTCATCGTGGCTAACCCAGTCGCTAAAGTTAAGGACCGGGACTTATTCCTTCACTCGCATTAAATTGCTGACTGACAAACTTCCCTCTCTTCCACATGATTTTTATAAGCGTGCAAAGTGTTATCGCCTAACATGAGTGCAGCTTATCATATCTAACACAATGGCAAAACTTTTCTCTTAGAAAAATCATTTAAGAATTTCAAAGCAGATGCAAACATATTATATATTTATGTTTTTAATATAGAGTCAGTAAACAAAAATTGAAATTAGGTTGTAGCAATTTGCACCAATCTTATACAAATGTTATGAGCTTTTATTTTAGTTATTTTAGGCAATTTATAATAAAAATAATTTTAAAAAATAGAAAGATTGATGAGATTTTCTATCATATATAATTAGTATTTAATATTTAACAAGTATTTGATATTCAACATTATATTATATTATAATATTTAAATATAAAAAAAAATAACATAGAAATTTTTGGATTTTTATATAAATTGTGAAGTGTTCTAAAATCTAATTAAAAAATTATTTAAATTATATATAATTTAAATAATTTAAATATGCGTATGTATACAATATGTATGTGTGTGTGTGTGTGTGTAATTACGTCGTTATTGCGATAGAATATTAAGACACATGTGCGTCTTCTAAAGATGCTTCTAAAAATTTTCGAAAGCCTTTTGCAATAAGAGAATCTCTCTATCTCTCTCTTTCTTTTTTGCTCTCTCATGTAATATTTACATACGTATGCATACATAAAAATAACACAATTAAATATCATAATATTCTTCATTAATATTCGATTTGAAAGCTTTGTTCGATTCAAGGTTCTTGCTAACAATTTTTGATACTTATCGCCCAACTCATACACAAATACTCCGTTTAGATAAACGTGACTTTAAATGTGCATGTAACAGTCGAAGACTTTATCTTACCGAAACACTCGTTTATCACGATGTAATTGAGAGCACTAATCTCGAAGAATAATCGAAATAATATATAACAATTAAAATATTAAATACTTTTATTAAGATTACTCAAGGAAATATTAAAGATTTGCAATAATATATAAATTATTCTGCAACTTGAAAAACTTTGATAACAAAAGTATATCTTTTAGGAAAGTTCAAATAGACGGTATATCTTACAATTAGTGAAATTTTATAGTTTAAAAGAAGAAAAAGCTTAGTTTTAAAAATGTATAACGTTGAAAATTGAAAAGTTTAAATAATGATTTTTGGCACTTTTGCTAAGAAAAAGTCAACTCTAAATTGCTCAAAGAATATTATCGGGATTGAAATTATAATTTGTGGAGACATGTAAAAAAATATTGAATTGAAAAAATTCTTTGACGTAATAAAATAAGTTGCTAGGATTAATATATATATATCATTTTATCAATAATCAGATATAAAATACAGATTATAAATATCGAAACTCTGCATTATTAACTGATAACTTTATCACTTCGATAATTCGCACTTCTGCGTAATTAAATGTATTACATAGGAGAATTTTGTTTTATTCTGATGTAATTCTTTCTAATACATTGTCAATAATATCTAAAGAGAGAGAGAGAGAGATAAATGCCATTCGAATCAATGATTGCTTCAGTTCGACTCAACGAATATAATCGATAGAAAACTATGGAGAGGATAAAAAAACTGCATTTTGACGTATTTCTTTCTGCTTCAATATTCCTCAGTGATACATCTTTCCTTCGTTTTAATTTTATTTACATTTGGCCAAGTGCAAAGCTGCATCCCCTTATCGTAATGCAAGCCTTTCGGGCAGTTCTTAACGATCGGAATGCTGTTGCTGCATTTGCAGAACTTGGTGCAATCGTTGGGATACGGACAGCGGACATTTACCCATACATCGGAACGCGTCGTCTTTCTCGTTCTCGAGTACATCCGGTTGAATCTGCGGCCGTCTCGATCGAGAGAAACATCCTATAAACGGCCAGTCGCATTGCTTGATTGCTGCATTGAAGTACAGACCATCGGGACACGCGTGAACTGTTTACACGCCGTTTTGACAAACATAATACAAGATACAGGTGTTCCTCATGAGACGATCTTATATCTAGTGCCCGAAGGACATTCAGCTTCCTCCGCAGGTGCATTCCTCGAAAGATCTCGCGTATCTGGCTACCAGTATTTCGGCTTTCGTAAACACGATGACCGTCAACATAGCCAATGATCATCAAATAGCGTGATATCTGCATATTATTTAGTATTATATATTTCCAATTATTGAAAAAAGCACTCTGTGTTTTTTAGAATCTTTATTTGCATATTTATGATACCGCGGCTTTGATCATAACGAGAAATAACTTTTATCGGCTTTTATAGTCGAAACGTCACCATGTGATAATTTGCAATATTGTTCTCGCAAAGACGCATTAAATAAACGGTGACGATAAAATCTATTCTATTGGAAAAATTTATTCTATCTCCTTTGAAAATTTAATTTACTTGGATTTAACGATTAAATCTTGTCCGCATGTTCAAACAGATTCTCCTGTACTTTATGAAAATAAAAATAGGAAGCTAAACTTACATGTGACTGTAGTGCACTTTTGAGTAATTCAATATAAAATTATTTTACATTTTAACGGTAAGAAATTGAATTACATTATATATAAAAAAAAATCAGAGTTTTCAAAGTTTTTATTGTGGAAAAGTTGCATTATAACATATCACATTTGACAAAATAAAAATGCAATAATTAATTACTGTAACAGATATTTCAATTTTTATATTAATTATATTATATACGTCAATAATCTTGTGCTAACAATTTTTATTCATTTGCAAATAAATAACTGGAATAATCCAGGATTTTTATTGATTATATTTTGATATTACTGTTCATTGAAATCACAAAAAAAAACTTATTAAAATATATTAGGCAGCAAAATTCTGTGAATACATAACAGACAATTTTCTATGGTACGATCAGGAAAAAGAATATCACATATATTTTCGTGCGTTTATATCACATTATTATTCAGAACCTTAAAATGATTCTCAGATAATACGCAAAATGACAATCATATTTCTCTTATTGTCAGAATGTAAAGGCTAAGAAAATGCACGATATCGACAAAAATAAAAAATAGAATCATATATAAAACGAGCGTGTGCGATTCAGTGAATCTTTTGTAAAATGATCCACTGCCGAGCAGACATACCTTATTAGAGATTACAAAAAAGCTATTTAAAAAATGACATACATTTTAACTTAAAATATATAAGATAAATAATTATTAGTTTTAAAGAGATCGATAAATAATAATAATAATAATTTAATACCATGTTTCTCTGAAAAGAAGAGAAAAAGAGATATCGATTAACATGTATTGAATAACAGTAATTAGTACAATATTCTGTAATGTTTTGCAACAAAACAGCAACTCTGCCTAAAACACTGAAATATACATATATTTAATTTTCATTACACGTGCGCGCGCGTGTTTGATAAAACTTATCTTTTCATTTTTAGATAGATGAGATAGATAATAAAACAAAAAATAATGACACTCAAATTTGAAAATACGTCAAAGTAAGATTATATTTAACAAACATATTTTATTTGTTAAAAGCAATATTTATTAAGAGGCTCTTTTTCTCATTTAATTATAATAATAATAAATAATAATGATAGTAAATAAAAGTTAAATTAATCAATTTTATTTATGTAAAAATTGCCAAAATAAGTACACGCAAGATTTATGAAAACTTCCTTTTTTATAATAATATATAATATATATAAATATATATTTAATAAATATAATTTTAAAAATATTTAAATTTTTTAAAATTTAAGAAAAATGAAAAAAGATAAATACAAATTAGAATTGTTAAATAACATTTGCTTATTTAAAATAAATATGTGTATTGTATAATTATTGTGTGTGTGTGTGTGTGTGTATTGTATATATTATATAAATTAATTATATCTCTCTAACTTATAATCAAACTGCCATGTGCTTTTTCTATAAAGCAAATTTACAATTAGTTTAAAACACAGTGCTGTTATTATTTTTTACATAAATTGCAATGATTCGATATAAATTGAATATTGAATTAATTAAAAAAATTAACTCATGAAAGAATGATAAACGATAAAACAATATTACGATAAAAACGATAAAAGCAATATTATGCGCATTCTTCTTCGTAAAAGCAAAGCAAATACGAAATGTGTTTTCGAAATCCAATTAAATCGCAAAGTGTTTCCTGAATTTGGTGATTTATTAATACTGATAATTAAAATAAATAACGATAATATCATAAATGTATCATCGATAACGATAAAACTGAGTGAACTAAAATTTTGTCTAAAATTTTGTAACCGCTTGCAAGATTCTTTTTTTAATCAAAAAATTTAAAAACGCTTTATAAATCATCGCTATGGATCGCACATTGAAAAGCATTATTACATATAAAATATTATTACAAAACGATAGGATATGTAAACGTATAAAGTTGTACTATATATATATCATTCTGAAGAAATCTATTACTATAATTTGCAAACATTCGCTTAATTTTTTATTTTATTGGCTCTCTATTGATGACAAATGTAATTCTCTATACATGCATCATTAGCGATGTAATAATAATTAACGCATCATTAAACATGTTAAAAGTCACATTTACATTTTATATTAAATCGATAATTTAATTAAATATAACTCTCTGAAATCACATCTTGTTCCAGATCATAATGCGTCGTATTCATGTATGTATATCGTAATTTTTTTTATCGACCTCGATCTAACATTTTGATAATATCGCATCGTTCGACCTACTAAACTTTATATTTGAAAAATACAATGATGTCACAGCTCATCGATTGGTTGTCATTTAATGATACGTCTGATTCGCGCGCAATTATAAGATTAAATGTAATGCGCGGAAAATAAACAAGAATAAACTTTTCAATTTAACGTTTCTCTAGTATCAATTTTATAATCTATTAGGTCTTGTTAACAGGAATTTAATGAGTCATTTAAGTAAATATTTTTCTTCTGATATTTATAATTACTGTGATATATACAAGTATGATTTTTATTTTAAATCCTAAGAGAATTTAATACGAAAATAATAGCCTTTGTATATTTATATAAATATTTTATAGTAATGATACATATTAAATATACATTAATTGAAAAATAGTGTTTTTTTAAAGCGTTTTTTTTAAAGCATGATTTATAGTATTGTATTATACATCATCCATTACGTTAATCGGTGATGCTAAAGTGCTTATCCTGTTGATCATCATCATCGATATTGTATTATGCATTCTCTTTGTTGTATCGTTGATGATATCATTCGCTATGATATTGAATAAAAGCTATGAATTATTCTGTGATTCTATCTCGTTGAATTGTACGTTTCTATTTATTCGCGTTTATATATTATGACATCATGAAATTATTACCAATACCAATAGCTTCGAAACAAGAAACGTATTATTAGATATATAATAATCAACTTCATTAGCGCGCAACATCTCGCGTGTCATCTCACCCTCCGTAAATAATTAAATATTTCGGTCAAACACCGCAATTGAAGAGAATCCAGGTGAAAAAGGTTATTTCCAAAGTTCGAATCAAAAGCGAACCTAGCAACACGCGCAAGTTTATCTGGGATGACGTAGAAGGAATCACCCTCGTCCTATCATCGGTCAGTTAGCGACCTAACCTACCTACGTCGTTAACACCGCCTCTTTACTTCGCGGCACTGTCGCACAAAGCGCACGTCGTCCATCGCCCTGCTCAAAAATAACGATCCAATGGGAAGCGTGTAAACAATGGCTGCGGAAGCGGCGATTGGCCGCGCTGTCGTCAAGTCAACCGCGAGCGGCGAATCAGCGCGTCGCTCACCTCGGCGCTGACGGAAAGCCGCGGCGTATCGTTCTGTCAACCTCTCCCCCCTTTCCCTACAGTCTTTCGTTCTCCATCCCCCCGCGCGGACGTACGTCGAGCATTCAGTAGACTCGGCCATTTCTCTCGCGAAGCGTAGCTACTCGCTCAGCCGCGCGACGTTTTTTTTTTTGCGACTGCATCGTGCGGGTACTCCCGGAAGTTTTGCAAAATAACGCGACGCAAAAGGATGATACACTCCGGGCGCACCAGGCTCGAGGTAAGTCGATCGACGTCGCGGCTCATCCGAGCCAACGAAAAACGCGGCCGTGGTATGTAAACGCGCGTCAAAGTGCCACACAGAGTCCGGGGGGGTCGTGCGTGTTCAATGTTGTCATTGCCGAGGCGAACAGCTGATTCGTTCCCCTGGCCTCCGCGAAGCGCGGCGGCCACAACAGACATTCTCTCTTCGTCGCTGTTGTTTCGCGTCCCTAATCGTGATCACGACGAAGACGACGACGATGACGACGATGACGACGACCTACGACAAGGACGACGGCGATGAAGGCGTCATGCGCCAGGGCATTCTCTCGTTATTGTGGCTGGCTGGCAACACGCTGTCATTCTCAAACGGTTCTTTTTCTCGCGTGCATGTTACGTATATATATTTTCATCGACCAACCAAGCAATCGAGCAAGCCTGCCTAGCTAGTCAGCCAGCCAGCCAGCCAGCCAGCTCCATCCTTTGTTCTTTCTTTCCTCTTTCCTTCTGTCCTTCCTTCCTTCCCGTCTTTCTTTATTTCTCTCTTTTTCACGCTCCACCTCTTTGTCCCTCTGTTCTCTCTCTCTTTTGCTCTCGCGGTCGCCAGCGATGCGTTCTCGTTGTTAAATGCACGCTCCCTCCCCCTCCCCCTGTCCCGCTTACTATTCTCTTTGTTCTTCGTTTCTGGCGGCGTCGACGACGTCGTCGACGTGCGCAAAAATCTCCGCGTTCTCTCGCGCATGGAAACGATCCTCGACGAGCGGAATGTCAATGAGCGTCATTGTTCGTTGAGCGACCGCGTTGACGGTCACGACGCTCTTCTCCGATCGGACCAACGATGTTCCTCTCGGTTTTGGTCGTCGCGACGTCGAGCGCGTCATCGTTCGCGCGCGCGTTCTCGGACGTCGATCTCTTGGACGAGGCGGGGGCGGAAGAGAAGGCGGGGGCGAGGGGAGAGATGTGACGCTCGTCGTCGCGACGACGACACACCGCGCCGAAATCGCGCGCGTCGTTTACAGACGAGCGTAAACATGAGCGGGCGAGCGCGTGGTCGCGCTTTTCGATAACAATGTGTGCCCGACAGCGATAAGCGAGAAGCTGTGAATGGGCCCGTGTTTTCTGCCTCGGTGTCTTTAAATGGAGATTAAATGTTTCAAATTATGTATGTGTGTATGTGTGAAAGAGATACATATCTCTTTATTTAATGATTGCTAAGAATTTTGTTATTTTTTCTATTTACGCAAGTATGATTATTTGTTATTAATAATACGGTCGATTTTCAGAGGAATAATAATAGTAATAATGTATCTGGTGGTTTTATATATAACGGGTTAGTAACTGTAAGATTCGTTATCTACTGTTTGGATTAGATAATTCGGACATACAGGATAACACATATGAACGTTGTAGGAATACATTGTTAGATTTGGAATGTATAAATGTAGATAGTATAAATATTATACAAACGATCACTATCATATTCTTATTTAAATTACGACGTACATCTGTCGAATTGGAATAAATTACTTCGGAAAAGTAGATTATTATATTGCAGGATATAATAATTTAGGTCTTAATTAAATAATTAAATATTCATATATCTTAGTAAAATATTCATTTTACTTACAATAACAACGATGAAAATTAGGACAGTAATAATTAAATGTTAACTCCACAAAAGCCATAATACTATAATATTATAAAATTATATACTTTGAATAGGTCTTTTTCCTAAAAAGGTGTTTTTTTTTCTGACGAATTTACTCTTTTATATGTATATATATATTTTTTTTGTTCCTATATTTTTGTTTTCAATAAAAGATTCACGTTATATACGAGTGAAACACTTCAATACAACATCATGTTATTGCAGTCTCGGCAAATATAATCTGTATCTGCTATTTTTATTATTCCATTCATGAGTTATAAATTGCAAAAAGATATTGACGTGCATAGAGACCTTCGATCGAATATCATAAACCACGCGAGTTTTAAATAAAATCTGAAACGTATAAATAATTAAAATATGAAAAGTTCGTGTTTTTTTGTTTTTTTTTTGTTTTTTTTTGTTTTTTTTAAGGTTTTTTCTCGATAACATATATGCGACGACATTAGAGATTTTTAATCGAGTTTTATTTTAATTTCAATTCTTATCAAATTGATTTATCGTTCTCCCTTTGTCGTCTCCATCATCCCCCTTTGTCTTCCCTTATCCTCCTCCTAATATTCTTCATCACATTTCTTTCTTCGTCAACGTCAACTTCTTTCACGTTTCGAAACTTGACGTGTTCTTTTTAACTGCATTTCTGCTGTTGCGCTTCTTGTACTCAAAACGAAACATTCGGTTCTTTACGAGAAGGAACGAGAGAAAGGAGAGGATCAAATTTGTGCAGGAAAGTGTACAGAGAGCTAAAAAGAACGTGTATATCTATACAGGATGTCCTAGAATGGGGAAAGATGGACGTATATATACACCTAATAACGTTCTCTGCGAATTTCGAAGCAAACTTTTCTCAAAGCGGAGAAATATCGGAGGGAGAAAGAGAGTCATTCGCATTTTTCGCAACAACTCTTCCGTCTTTATTAAATATGCGATATCCCGCAAACTAAGTCTTGCGCGAATTAAACTACCGTTAAAGTTAAAGTCCGCCTCTCTCGGATCCCAGCAACGAGTAAATGCGTCCCGTGATTTATCTTACCGCCAAGGTTAATTTGCGAAAGCCCCTTTCATCCTCGAAAAAAAAAACTCTATCCGCCTCCTCGATATTGCTGCAATAAAAATATCGACAAGAAGAAAAAAATTAATAATAAATAAATCCGCGGAGAAATTGCATCCTTTTTCGCGAAACGCGCTTTACTGTAAAAAAATTTAATAAATTTACACAAATAATAGGTGTAAAAATTACATGATTAGTCTTGTAAATATAAGAAATCATGTAATTTTACAGAAATTATGTAATTCCACAAAATTATGTAGATTTATCTTTTATTATGTAAATATATCTTCTTTTATATGGAAACTTACGAAATAATATAATATTTTAAAGATTTTATGTAATTATCTAAATTTTTGTAATATTATTCAATACAACAGTAATATTCTATATATCGTGTTTAATAATATGTTTAATAATAATATGTTTAAACATATGTTTAATAATACAATTATAAAAAATATTTTTATATTATCGTTTTATAATTTTACATACATATTGTAAATTTATTTTTGCAATCAGCTTAATTACAAATGAAGAAATTAATTTTACTTGTATATACTGCAAATTTACAAACGCGTGGAAATTTACAACTATTATAGTGGGTCTTAAAATTACCCACTATAATAGTTGTAATTTTACACAAAATTTTTTTACAGTGTTCTTCGTCGACGATCGCCTCGTTACCCCGTACGGTGCCGAAATATATAATAAAAATCGTCGTTCGCGATTCCTCCGGAATGTAATTTCTTAATAGCGACGCAATCGCGATATTCCGCGCAGCGAAGAGGAAGATGCGCACAAACGATTCTCTTTCTCGGCCGCATCGACACATCGCGGGTCTGAGATTTCGCGAAACGAGATTCTGGCGATGTCCCATTCATTCCGGAAAATTGTACAGATATATCGACGCTTCGCCGATCAATCCGTAAGACGTGCTCTTTTCCTCTCTTTTGCTTTTTATATAAAATTCATATACCCGTGACGCGTCCTTTCATATCACACTTTTGCTTCTCTTAATATTCGCATTATTTAATAATAACATTTAATAATTATATAATAATTATATTTAAGGATTATATATAATAATTATATTTAATAATTGTAATATTTTTATGATTACTTTTAATAATATTATATATTATGAGAATTTAATAATATTTTATTTTACTTTTAATAATTGTAATATTTTTATTATTATCCGTATATATAATAGATGGTACGAAAATATCTTCAATATGAAAATATCTTGAATATTTAATTATTCTCGAGAACTTTAAGTAGCGCTTGTGAAAACTTCTCAATCTTGGATATCATTGTCACTATCGTAGACGAATCGGGACGTGCGCCAAATTCTCAGGAATATCTCTAGAGAAATTGTTATTTGCCATGTTTTTATCGCGATATGTGTATTATTATTAGCCCGACAGAGATTAGATATATTATATAGATTGTGTGTATATATAGATACATTTTCTAAGATAGAGACTCTCCTTCGCGCTCAAGGAACATCGTCGGCGCGTTTCTTCGTGACGAGCGGGCGATGCAATTTTTCGCGAGAGCAAGAATTCGTAACGGCACATCAACGATACCGATGCGATGTGCAACGCGATGCAAGTCGCGGACTAGCTATACGTACATATATATTTCGTTTTGAACCTATTAATAACTTGGGAACCGTAAATATCTCTCCGTCTCCGAGTGCCCCCTTTTCCTCTCTCTACTGCCGATTTTAATTGATTTGATCGAGATTTTGCAGAATTTTAATTTAATTTAATTCAATATAATATCTCTCATAAAGAGAGAGACGGGGGGAATAAATATTAAAAATGTAGAATTTTAAAATGATTGTTTTTCTTCGTTGATTTGTGAGATCAGCTGATTTGTTTTTATCGGGAATTAACTTTGATATCGTATAATCCGCGACGTATATCAATGTCATATCAGAGCGAGAAAGAAAAAAGCGAGGAGATAGATAATATATATATATATATATAAACGGGAAATATAATTTTTTTTCAACAATAATAATTTTAATCGATTTTTATTTTAAACTATACAGTGGAACAATGGAATCTTAAATTTCTCCGAAGCTATCCCGTTTAGAGACAACTATTTTACCCATCCTCTTGATATCCCAACTTTCTATGCCAAATAGTTTGTATACTTTCATTGCTCTTAGAATTTTGTAACGATATCCTGTAACAAGAAACGAAAACTTTTCTCAAATGTCTAAAAGTGTCTCGTATGCATTTTCCGATCGATACACAGTTAAGCGCACCTCGCGTTTTCCGACACGTATCTCACAACAATCTCTTTAATTTGAGATTGAGAAATTTTTTCCTTTCCCCTTTCTCACTCTCATTTAATGTGGATCAGATAACATCGGAGGAATTAAAGAGATATCGCTCGAATTTCGGGAAAGGATAGTGCAGTCGCGACACGTAAACAGAAATTGTAGGACATGGCGAAATGACGTCACATTGCATCATGCTGGTGCAACGAAATTTTCTAAAAATTGAATCTACATCCACAGTATGTAACTGCGAAGGAAATACAAGAGTCTTGAAAAAACAATCACTCTACATTATTAAAAATCTAATATAATAATGTATAAATAACATAATAACGATGACACAAAATATAAATATATGAAAGAAACGAAAAAAATTGATTAATTATATATGATCCAAAATTAATCAGAATCTTTAAATATTAATCTCGTTTATTTAAAAAAATCATGGGAAAAAGAGAGCAATTAATTCGACAGTTGATCCATAAGAAAATGAAATAGAGAAAAAGTCTAAAGAATATAGAAGCTCTATCTGTCATCGAGCTATCACCCAGTGTCTTTGGCCCTGCGCACAATAGGAAAAATATTAGGAATAAATATGAAATATTAGGAATAAGAATTATTTTAAAATAATTCTTATTCCTAATATTTCATATTTGTTCCTAATATTTTCTCTATTGTGCGCAAGGCCTTTCTCGTTTCTTATTTTTTTTCCCTCCCTTCCCTCGGATCGCGAAGCGGAGCGAGATTCTCGACGACGCGACGCGACCGCATTGATCTCTCGCGACCGCGATATCGCTCGCTCTCTCGCGGGTCTCCCTGATAAAGATAAGGAATAATAGAAGGCAATCTCGTATCGACGCGGCGACAAGGGGATCCTCGTCCCCCGCGTCTCTCGTCGCACATCGCATCGTTCGCGATTTGCGCACTTTGTTTACGACGCGCCCCCGCTATTTGTCTTCCGCGTTCGTTTGCAACACACGACGCGGTGAAATTTCGTTATATTACACACGGCTGCGTGCTGTGTATTTAAGGCGTATTCCCGAACCGATGTCCGTTTATTTTGCCGCTTTTGAGCCCGCAAATTCGTCGCACGCACCGAGCGGAGTCGGAGAAACGGAGCCAAGAGAGTCAATGCTTTGCACACGCACATATATGTATGTTGCATAGTTAGAAAGGATTGCACATGTCTCTTAATTATATAATAATTTTATTTAATGTGTCATTATTTAAAAAAAGATATATATAATTGACAAATTAAATTAAGAGATGTGCAATCGTTTCTATATATGTATGTATGTATTGAGAAAGATGTTAAATCTCATGGTAATTAATTCCAAAGTTAAGTAATAATAAGGTAATTAAGAAGCACTCTTCGGGATTTGAGAAAGCGCGTTTTAACTTTTAATAGGAAAATCCACGTCGAACGATAACGCTATTAAAGTATATTACCGCGACTTGTTTACAGTAACGTACTGCTTTACTGTAAAAGCAGTCTAATCTTACGTACAGTTAGCGATAAATTTATCGGTATGTCTAATTGATTCTTTTTCGCGCGATATTTTTAAATATTTTTTTTTTAATTCGTGCGAGATCATAAATATATAGAAGACGTGATCGAACAGATATTTTTTTAGCATCGATAAAGGATAACGTTTAATGTAAAAATAATTGCCGCAAGAATTAAGCTTTCTATTTATCTTTGGTCTTCGAAGTAACAAAGCTGGGTCGAACAAAACGGAAACTGAGAAAATAATAACATCTGAATTACAATGTTTGCGGTTTGGAATATAAAATGAAAACGGATCTCTTTCGCAGCGGCTATTTTAGCTACGTATTTTGTTCGCCGCGTACCTAGAGGACTAGTCCGGATTATACGAGTCGCAATTATTCACAAGGCTGTGTGTGTGTGTGTGTTCGTATTTTGCAGTTTAAGGCCCTGCGCACAATAAAAAAAAAATATAGGAATAAGAATAAATATTAAGCATTAAGCTTCCTGCACAATACAAAAGTACAAGCAATAGGAACAGAAAATAGAAAATATTCATCAATAGAGAAGCAAAGAATATCTATTGTTATCCCCTAATATCTAGCTGCTTCTGTTGCTGCATGGATATCTTTGTTCTCTGTTCTTATTGTCTATACTTTTGTATTGTGCAGTAGGCCTAATGCTTAATACTTATTCTTTTCCTAATATTTTTTCTATTGTGCGCAGGGTTTTAGGCCAAACGCAATCGCGTATATCTTAGTCGCATCGATAGCTATCGTTGAACCTGGCCGCCTTATTCGTTATCCCGTATAATTTTATGCAACGCCTTGCATATACTTCATGCGATAAGGCATGGAAGTTTGAAGAGCCGCCCCGCGATCTATGCATATACGGTGATTATTGATAAAAGCGCTTCTAGGCTTTATTTCAAGGACGCGCACAATGACGAAAGGACGTATCCCAATTTCGTGTAGACGAAGTAAAATAAACCCTCGCGCCGCACGCGAAATCCACGGACGAATTGATCATTTCTGGCGGAACGGCGAAAATGGAATGAAATCTATCTGCGTTTATTTTAGTTGCGAAAATCTGAAATTCTTATGCATTATGAATTGTTTTGATGAATTGTGAAATACAGAAATTTATTGGAAAATTTTAAAGATTTAAAATTAGAGAGAGAGAGAACGGGGGGAGAGAGAAAAAGATTAGGTAATTTTGTCGCAAAATCGAAATTTGAAGTTGAATTATAAATTATAATTATTCGATTTTTTAAACATTATTTTTTAACATTACTTTAAATATTTTACGCTTGCATAATTTTTGCATGCGCGATATGCGGAGATGCATATATCAAGCATTATATTTTGTTTATGGTATAGGTGCATCTCCTAATGCAATAATTTTGTTATTACATACATATATTGAACATTCATTTAAAAATTTATATATTCCATTAACATAAAAAGTGATGATCGATATCAAAATTACTAAATTCTTAAAAAAACAATCACATAAATATCTTTCAAAGAATATATGTATACAAGTCTATATATTATAATAAAATATATTTATATTCCACATTTTTTATGCATTCTTTCCACGAAATATCAATTTTAATTTGTTTTTGTTTCGCGGGAGAAATTAAAAGAAAACAAGTTTTTCAACCTCGATTGGCTTTAAATAAATAAATATTAAACACAAAGCACATTGAAAATTATAATTTTGTGACCTGTTATTATTGCAGTCTTTCTGTCTTTATCCTTTTTTTATTTCTTTATGCGAAATGAGCCCTTTCATTGTACATAGATCATGCGTACAATGATCATACATATCTCACAGACGTGAGTGAATTCATTGATTTATTTTTTAACATTGACAAGATGCAGCTATAACAACTGACCGAGTTAAAAAGATATACAAAAAGCAAGAATCAAGAGTGAAAAAATAATTTTTTTCGTTTGGAAACGAAACGAAAAAAATTATTTTTTCACTCTTCACTCAAAAAAATGGTTTTGCAATTGTAGCAAAAATTTTTTAGATGCAAAAAATTAACTGAGGTAGACAAATGATTAGCACATATTGCAATATCGTATATATTTTGCACGTAATCAATCTAAATGACAGAGACAGAACTAAAAAATTCTATCTGTGACAAACGATAATTCTATCTGTGACAAACGATATTCTATCAGATACAAAAAATAGCGATAATTTTTGTTGCGACATCTAGAAATTTTTTTGCGTGTTGGTTCTTGCTTTTTGTATATCTCTGCGTGTATGCGAGCGCACATATTTGTTTTATTTCTGCATATTTAATTACTTAAACAACCATAGATTGCGAAACATGAAACTTTGTTATCATTAATTATATTTCTCATCTTACATACGATCAAGCAACTCATTAGTTTAATGTGTTTCTTATAATATATTATACTGCATATAGTAGATACATGTACACATAGATATTACACTCGCACACATCATCTGCCGTTTCATCTGCCGAGATGAAACATTACGCTGAGAGGGAAAAAAAGGAAATTATTCGAGATTCATTCGGGAACAACTTACACTTGAAAATGTTTGTTGTTTAAACCTGGATCCAGTATGCGCCATCGCGCTTGTTTCCACTTTTATTAACTTCTTGATAATCAAGCGCATTTTGCGAGCGGGCTCTCGTTAAAAATGCAACGAAACACGAAACTCGAGAGCTTCGCAGAAAAAAAAATATTTGACCGGCGTAATTTCGACGAGATGATACACGCGTTCGCTTCTCTGTCGCGCTTTGTAGCTTTCAACGAAAATCAAACGCGAAATTACTCGGAGATAAAAAAAAGTTTCGCGCTAATTAATAAAGGATATGAGAGATCGCGATATACGTTCAATCGCACATTGATCAAACGATATACAGTCTGTTACATAAATCGGGTTGTTTGTCTATCTGATAGATTATCTTTGAAAACCTGAATGACGAATCGAAATTGGTATCTTTATACATATATATATATATATATATTAAAAACACATAATATATCATATGCATATATCATATGCATTTTTATTTACATGCAAAATTTTATATGTATATATTTAACTCTTTATACGGTTTGTTGTGTAAGTTTGTATGTTTTTTTAATAATATTTTTTATGCTTTGTAATAACAATGTACTAATAATATGTGCGTGTGATCATATAATTGGCAGCGCTTGCTTTGTATTCGAATACGACATTTACTTGCGAATTAACCAGTTGTGCATCACTTTCCAATTAGAATAATATGTCATCATTTGAATCCCGACTTTGCATACGCTATTGTTCACAGCGGGATGAATTAATTGGCGATTAGTATGTAGCGAAAGGAAGTCACGCATGTGTCGTAGGCGGTTTTCATAATTCAGAACATGTCATAGTTATTAGAGATGGTATATATATAATGACAAATTACAATAAATGCTAATTATACACATTATAATTAGTATTAAAATTTAAGCAAATAAAAGTCAGTATTCAATGTATTAAGCACTAAATTATCGTGCAACTAATTATCCGTGCAACTAAATTATCATATAGCCAGTAATAACCGATAGCGAGCAAGCCGAAAATTGAGAATTTCATTACAACGGTAACAACATAAGTCTATATAATTGATTAGATCCATTTCAATCGTAGTTAAATTTGACTTTACGTAATATAATTAATGGATGCGCGATTGGGGGATATAAAATTATACGTATCCTCGCTTTTGTGCTTTGTGAAAATCTCCAATTTCGAGCGTGCGAATTAAAAGAGTTCGTGATCGCGATTTCGCTCATCATCGGCGCGATGACACGTATTGGGATATGTTTTTTAGAAAAAAGTAAGTCTCCAACAATTAGGAGTGGGAGGAGGGGGCCAAGGGGTACTGGCGGTCGAGGAATCGGAAAAGGGAGGCGGCGGTACCGGTGGACAATGGTGGAAGCAGCAGCATCCATCCTATCATCACCATTATCATCATCATCATCATCAACAACACTATCATCATCAGGGCGGTTATTACACGTCGCAATCGCATACTCACAACCCTGTCACTACCATGAAGCAATCCTACATGCAGGTTAGTTGATCTCGAGAACTCTATCATCGGGCATGCAAGTTGCCAACGCTTAAGATCTTTACTATACAGAGGCGTCTCTTTCCTCCCCCGCGCCTTCTGCTTCCTCCCTCCTCCCCCTCGTGACTCCTCTCTTGCCATGAAAAGCTGTGTGTTCTCGATGACCCCTTTCCTCTTCCCTACCCTGTGTATGTGTCTGTATGTGTGTGAGTACACAACGGAGACGGAATGTCAGCTGTTCTCTGTAAACATTTGTCGGTCTTATATGAGCGATAACGCACGACCGCGATCCGCCTCGTCATATACATATATTCACGGTCATATACATATTTAATCACGTGTCTTTCGTTGCAGCTAACATGGGTGTTTCACGATGACGAGGCGCAGATTAACAAGAAACTGCCAAAAGAATTACTACTCAGGTACGACGATGTGTTAAGCTAGTCTTGACCTGATGCAAATTAGTCTTATCGCGCTGAGACTTCACACCATAGACCATTCGATTTCGGTTGTAAGAAAAATGACTCATTGTATATTTGATTTTGAATTGGATACTGCACGTGCTAGATTGATTCATATTTTATAAATTCAAAGATAATAATAAAGAAATATATAAATAATATAAATATAGAATTTTTTTTTATGAAAATTATATTTTTATTTAACTCGTGTTCCGCGCATTTATCCTTGTCTTTTAAAATTTGTTAATTTCCGAAGCGCGAGCACGATTTTTACACGAGACGTAAAATGTATTAACGTCCTATTAGCCCCGCGAAAAGTCCACACTCCTCCAAAGTTTGCCAAGTGATCGTGAAACGCGCTAACGAATCTCTGTGATCGACAGAATTTTTTCGTACCTCGATGTCGTATCGCTATGCCGTTGTGCCCAAGTAAGCAAGGCCTGGAACGTATTGGCGCTCGATGGGTCCAATTGGCAGAGGATCGATCTCTTCGATTTTCAACGAGACGTGGAGGTAAATACATAGAAAGGAGGATAAAAAGGACGATAAATAATCCTCGCGCTCTCACTAATCCCTTGATCAATGAGATCACTTTTGAGCCGCGATTATATATGATTAATGCGAGGGGTGGATGTGTTTATTTGTCGCTCAGGGATCGGTAATAGAAAATATCTCGAGGCGTTGCGGCGGATTCCTTAGGCAGCTCTCGCTCAAGGGATGCCAGAGCATCGGCAACAATTCGATGCGCACCCTAGCCCAATCATGTCCGAATATCGAGGAACTCAATCTAAGCCAGTGCAAGAGGATCTCGGATGCGACATGCGCCGCCCTGAGCAGTCATTGCCCCAAGCTTCAGCGACTGAATCTGGACTCGTGTCCCGAGATAACGGACATGTCCCTGAAGGATCTCGCGGCCGGCTGTCCGCTGCTCACTCACATCAATCTCTCGTGGTGCGAGCTGCTCACCGACAACGGGGTCGACGCGCTCGCCAAGGGTTGCCCGGAACTCCGCAGCTTCCTCAGCAAGGGCTGTCGCCAGCTCACCGACAAGGCTGTAATGTGTTTGGCGCGCAACTGTCCTAATCTCGAGGCGATCAATCTACACGAATGCAGGGTATTTATCTCAAAGCCGCATGTTACGCGAAGATAAACAATTGCGCGTCTTACCGCCGACGAGACATCATCGTTCATTGTGTTTTTCTCGAGATAAGGCTCGTTCTCGTCGTGTCGCGTTAAAAAAAGAATTGAATTTTTTTTCTTCTTTAAACCGACCGAGTTGAAAGACGAGTTTGCGCGAAATTAACTCTGCAGTTTGATTTAATAGCAGCTGTTTGTAAAAAAAAAAAAATACTAAAGGTTTTTATTTTTCAATAAGAAGCGAGATATATTAAAAGAGAAAACTCTTTTTCGTCGGTAATAAATCTTGCACAGAGTATATTTAATTTTAACTTTGTATACGACTTGATTAATGTCATTCGAGCATTATACTAGTAAGAAAAATGACTTTGTTGCAGAATATAACGGACGACGGAGTCAGAGAACTTAGCGAACGGTGTCCACGGCTGCATTACGTTTGCCTGTCGAATTGCCCCAATTTAACGGACGCGACGTTGATTAGCCTGGCACAACACTGTCCACTCCTCAATGTACTCGAGTGCGTCGCGTGCACCCATTTCACAGACACGGGCTTTCAGGCTCTCGCGAGAGTGAGTCGATAATAATCGCTAATCGTGATTTATTCGAATTTTCATTATTCGAACACGAGATCTGTCAAAGCCTCGTTCTTTCAGAATTGCAAATTACTCGAGAAGATGGATCTGGAAGAGTGCCTTTTAATCACCGACGCCACCCTAACTCACTTGGCGATGGGTTGTCCGAGATTGGAGAAACTGGTGAGTAACGATTCAATACATTAGCATTGTTAGATACGCGACAAAACGTGTTTAGCGTTCGCGCGTTTTATCAGGAGCTTTGATAACGGGAACACGGATAATGTATTTTGCAGAGTTTGTCGCATTGTGAGCTGATCACCGACGAAGGCCTCCGACAAATCGCGCTGTCGCCTTGCGCGGCCGAGCACCTAGCCGTCTTGGAGCTGGACAACTGCCCGAACATTTCGGACAACGGTCTGAATCATCTGATGCAGGCCTGTCACAATCTTGAACGTATCGAACTTTACGACTGCCTACACATTACCAGAGAGGGCATACGTAAACTCAGAGTACTGTGTCTCCCATTTATTTCCCCGATCGATCGATGTACGAATGTTGCGCGGAAAAAGCGATCCCGCGGCCGCGGAATATTGTTATTGTTAGCGTCGTTCGTAATATTTGCGTATATCACGCAACTGTTAATGAATTATAGATATTGCGCATTCCGTAAAAAATACTATCCCGATAATTACGATACTCCGTCCGACCGCGCAGTACAATTACTGCTTTTTCCGCCTAGCGATGAATCATGTTTATGAGGGACTCGCGAGCGCGGTTTATAATATGTAGATTACAGTTTGAAAACTCATCTTTTTTTCATTTGTTGACGAACGAACGAATCGTAATTTCTTACGTTATCGATAATTATACTAATCTATTCGTTCGCGAAAACGTGTCATCTGGTTATTAATACTCTACTAGTCTTCTTAATTTACATAGTTATCGTTTGTACTATTTTAGGCCCATCTACCCAACTTAAAGGTGCACGCGTATTTCGCACCGCCGACTCCGCCACCCAGCGCGGGAGCCTCGCGACAACGATATTGTCGGTGCTGCGTCATTCTGTGATTTTGCCTTCAACTCCTAACTCCGAAGTAAAAAATCGTCCGACATATATCCACGGGGGATTATTCAGTGGACCTTTATTGGTGATCGCCAGCTACTAGCTACGGCGATTATGGGACCTCTCTCTCTCGTGGTTACCGGAGGAGCGTTGTTCAGGTTGCCTATCACACATTGATAAGTGAGAACCGGGGACTCGGTCTTATCAATTGCAAATCGTTCAATCGATTCGAGCTCCGAGATGCGCAACGAGTGAAGTAACCGTCACCATCATCAACACAGCCACTGATGCTACTACTGCAATTACCACTATGACCTCTGCTGCTGCTGCTACTATTAATATCCTACTACCGCTGTTACTACTATACTTACTATCATTTTTTATTTGTACTCCGTTATCTCGATATAGTACGTGCATCGTTACTCGGTTATATTATGTGCGGGAAGTTAGTCTGCAAAGGAAAGAAATTCTCAGGTTTCCTTTAGCGATATCGTTTTTCTCTATGATCTTCATTTTAGCGTCGACGTTTGTCACGCGGATGGGAAAGAATGACACGCGTACTTTCAGAGCTACTCACGCTTATACCGAGCGTAATGTAGTTAAAAAGCGTGTAGCTTATTTTGATTAGCGTTTGGAGACGCGTATTTTCCTAGCGCTACGCAAGCAAGTTTATCGATTTACGTTGCTCGATAAACACGAGATACTTATTTTAAGATACGCGTAAATGTCTTATAAATATCTTAATGAGCACCCGCGCGCGCGTATTATCGAGGGGGCGAGGGAGAAAAAAAACGGTAGTTTTAGGGGCAATCAAGTCGAGCGTATAATGTATGGCAATTGTATCCAAGAAATCGAATTTCACACATACATATATACACATCTCGATGTGTAACTGTATAGCAGTTTCTCAACGAACACTGCCTATAATGCTATTGATAAACGAGAAAAAAGAAAAATAAAAAAAAAATAATACGGTATAACAATCGCGAAATCGAATCTCGTCGTAATGATATTTAGGATATTACTATCGTTTATCGTATAACGTAGACATATACGCACCGAAATAAAATAACGTTCGGTGAAAAATGTTTCTTCTCTGTGTCTGTTTAAAAAGTATTAACGGATCGCGTGTGTACGCGTGATTATTGAGCGACACCTACGAATTTCTTTCCTTTTGTGAAAAGAAAGAAAGAAAAAAAACGAAGAAGAACGCGTGTCGCGCGTTGTAATGCGAAATTTTTCGCATTAAGGGCGCACAATTCAATTTTAATGGCGGAAATTTTAACATATATTGTGATTATGGACACTTGTGTAAGACAGAGTGAGAAAGAGAGAGAGAAAGAAAGACGCTCGATTATCGTCTTTCAAGACTCGTCTTCGATCACTTTTAGCAGTGGTTACGCGAAAGATGCATTTTATATCGATTCGCGGCAAAAAACGGTAATCTGTCCGCGAATCGTATACCTTCGAGTCCTGCGTAAATGTAAAAAAAAACCACTTCTCCTCGACAGCCCGGACATCTATTCTCTTTTATTCTTTTCTCTGTTTTATTATCTTTTTTTTTTTCGTAACTTGTCATGGACTAGGAGAGCACAGACTGACAAAAACGAATCAAAGCGTTAATGTGTTAAACCGATTAACTTCGAGCTGGCGAAGAGCGCCGGCGTTTTTTACTTTTTAAGCCTAGGTTAAAAACAAAAAAACGGAATGGCGGCAGTATCATGAAGCCACGGGGGTATATCGCGAATTCGGCGATCTTAGCCAACCCTAGATCCTGAATCACTCCTCGTGACTACAGTGACGATGTGCCCGATGGTGAAAAGAACAAACAAACAAAGAAAAAAAAACAAACAAACAAAAATGTTTAACTATTTTGGTCAAGTGCTCGTAAAATTCGATCGTAAGATCGTAAGATTCAATCTTTCGATCGGGTCACAGTATATATTGTTCGATGAAGCAACCGACTTGTGCGGGACCTTTGCAGGCGCTATCAAGAGATGAAGTAATTCATTACGAGACGCGAAATATATTAAATATGGTTTCCCGAGGCTGCGAATAGATCGCGGGAAAAAATACGACAACTCCTATATATATATATATAAATATATATAAATATATATAAATAAATATATATATGTGTATATATATATGTGTGGATTTATATATACTATTTTCCATTTAATTGTACACGAGAAAATTCCACACTGCGTAGTTTCTCCGAAAAATTCTCGACGACGGAGCGGATTTGGGTTTTTGGAATAGACAAAATTTATTTTGAATATAAAAGACACAACACACATACACATACATACATACACACACATACATACACACACACACATACATACACACACACACATACATACATACATACATACATACATACATAAGCATTGGCTATATTTTTAGAAGTGTACTCTTGCCAGATTTTTACTCGAGAAGACGCCGAGGACGCATTTTGGACGCGTTAATGGCCGGTCGAAGACCAAAACGCGCGATATTTTTAAGCGGTCCAGTTTCGAAGTGCAATATCCGTCAGACGCGAGACGCGCCTCTACATTTTCCTTCCTCTGTCTTTGATTCGTGAATCGCGAATGTGTATATCTGGCTGACAACGTAACGACATAGCATGTGTCATTGAGAAGAGGGGGAAAAAAAAGGAAACACAATGAAATACCGATTGTTAATCCTTTGGTAGCACGTAAGGGACGTACCGCGTAAATATATATATATATATATATATATATATATATATATATATATATTTTGAGTATATAGCGTGTAACAGAAATAACGGATGCGGCAACCTAGGTATATAAAAAAAAATATATATATATAAATATATAAACAACAGTAAAAATAAATATATAGATAAGATATGTTTTATACGCTGCATGTCATCCCTTGAGGAATAACGTGATCATTGTAAACGTGTATCGTTTGAAGTCAGGTTAATAATTAATAAGCGATGTACGATTACGCATGACATAAAAAAATCAATGCAATGATGCAGTACATACACATAACACACACGTAAACACATATATTACACATCATCACACACGCTACCCGTGCAAGGCTTTCCGATTTTTCTCGCGAATCTCGATACGAGCGTATATATACATATGTATCTTTGCGTTATTTTTCTTCCAAAAAATTGCGAATTGATTTATGTACCTCGCATACGCGGCTCTTCGGGATTCAAACTCCGGCGATTCTCTCCTACGAGCCGGAAGGAAAGAAGCGAATTCTTTTGTATTGCGTTAATTTTTTGCGGCGCACGAATGAATGAGATTTTACGCGATGTTTGAAGAATGAAAAACTGACTGCACCTGACTGTCATCAGGATTTGCGCGAGTTAAACTCAAAATACAAAGTCAATCGCAGTGCCTGAAATGTTACAAGACTAATCTCTGTGTATATCTGGTGAAATTGTTGCGAACGAAATGACGTTCGCAGCGCGAACAAATTGTAACGCTCGTATAGAATGTTGTTTGGCTGAACCAAGGTTTAACTCGGCAACTCCGGGTGAAGGATAGATAAAGGCAGACCGCGAGGAAGATTTATAATAGTCGTTGATGATCGATCGAGGATCATCATTATTATTGTCATCGTTAATTACGTTGCGTTTATGCCGTGTAACGAATCGCGCAGTTTGATAACCGTAAGAGACCGCTTGTCGGGCAGGAATCCCTTTGATCTTTAAATCTTTAGGCGGAACTTGCTTTTGACGATTTTCGGATAAACGACATTTGCTTGAATTTCTGAGAAAAGAGACGAAGTACCATCACACACTCTCGATGATCGCCACTTACAATTTAATTAATTATAATAATCCGCAGTTGTCACCGTTTTTTGAATCGTGTGTTGTAAACGATAATTAAGAAAATAAGAGATCCAAGCGTTGATGCCGAATGATCGAGTAAATGTCTGGCTGTGCAAGAGGGAAGGCTGAGTAGGTCTGAATAGGAAGGCTGTGAATAGGAAGAGAAAGAAAGAAAAAGAGAGAGAGAGAGAGAAAGAGAAAACGCGAGCGAGAGTAAAGGGTGAAAGGGCGAGTGTACAATGAGCGTGTTTGTGTGTATGAGCATGTATGTGTGTGTAGAGAGAGAAAGATAAAGATTCAGATATTAATCGAAGTCAGCGAAAGTATCCCGATATCCGCTGCGTGTATCGATTAACACGATCAATCTCGTAATAGTCGTGATAAACCGAGGACGATTCGCCGAATTGATCGGATCAAGGCGGATCGGCCATTATCAATCAGCTGTTTTAAGAAATAACGGAAACTCCAAAAAATGTTTATCGTGCAACATCCATGGTCTACACGTGTCGGCCTACACGTGCCTCCCGACAACCTCGAAAGACCTTGGCTATCGAGAGGACGTCGTCGAACAAAAGAAAAAAAGAAAAAAAATAAATAAACAGATTCGCATACGAATGTAGCTAATTATATTGACACTTCGCTGCTTCGAGAAGCTGCAGTCTACCATGTATATATTTTCAATAATGTATGTATAATAAAATATATTCGAGACAAACTATCAAGATTCTCTTATTTTGTATTGTACACACTACATTTTTCGCTCATAAGTTAAATATTGCAAAATAAATCTAGAAATTCAGAATATTTGAAATTGTATTAATTGTAAAAAAAAATTAGGGAGAAGTTTTATATTTATAAAAAATTCGAAAACTGCGTAATATTAAAGATGATTATTAAAAGCACACGCGATCTTTTACAGCATTAAAATTGTTATATATGTGTGTGCTCATTTTTGAAATAAAAAAATAGATATTAGGTATATATATAAAAACTTAATGTTTATAATAATGTGTACTATAAACAGAAGTTTTATATATACACACACATCGTTTTCCACCTAAGTTATATACATATATGTATATACGCGAATATTAAATTGCATTTTAAAATAATCAAGCACGGGCTGATAATTGCTAATATGCGTAATTTATTATCATGTAATCAAAGAAAAATCAAAGTGACAAATTCTCAAATTATAAATTATCATTCTGTGACAATCTTTACGGACAATAATTATTTTTTTTAAAGATATTTAGAAATATATTTCGTCTGATGCTTTATCATTCGATTTCTCGACGATCTAACAATAAATACAATTCAGATTGAGAACACGCAAATAAAATAATCGAATTGCAGATTCAAGTAAATAAATAAAGTAACGATAAACTCCGTGATATACATTAATAATCGTCTAATAAATAATTAATCTCTATACTTTAATTTAAAATATTTATATAATTTAATATTCCCTGTATATACATATATAATAATTCTAATTCCATAAAATTGTTGTAAACCGTAATTATATAGTGAGAAAGCACTTGACCGAACCCGTCGAAAAGATTGAATGCTCATCTCGAGAAGATTTTAAAATCCACTAGAGACGAGCTGAATCGTCTTAAGAGCGGATAAAAGTGAACAATACTTTCAATTAGGAACGTCAAGCAATCGAATCATGGATCATTTCACCTATACTCCGAAGAACGTTAATGAAATGGAAAATGGAAACGAAGACGTTCAATGAGAGTTTTTCGTGATTGACAAACGAGTTCCGTGGAAACGAAGCGCAATTGATCTGTCCCATTTACGGACTTTTAAATCCTCTCTCTGCTTCCGAAGAGCAGGAAATGGGATACGACGGATTCTTACCGGATCCTCTCGAAACGCGCGGGGCGGAAACGGATACCGGAAGCACATTGACGGTATTCAACGAGGATACGAAGGATTGGCTCGCACGAATGTTATCCGAATCAAATTACCATTTATTTTATCATTTTATTTTCCGTCCTCTCTTTTTCACATATAAAATATAAAATCAAATATAAAAAGATAATGTTTTGCGCGTTTCTCAAATTTTTAGATTTTGTAATCTTAATCAGATGTGTTTATTTTTTAATAACATATAAAATATATTTACTCGAATTTAAATACTTTACGTAGCGTGAGTCGAACTTTGCGATTCTATCGATTTCTTATTCATTAATAATTTTTTTAATCCGCGTTTTCATTAAAAGAAAGTCACGCAGGTAACATGACTCGCATTATTAATCGCATATTATACGGTATTCCTTTTGTATCTAATACTTCCGTTTGCATCTCTTCTCGAATATATTGCACATGTGAGTGTGATGCATAAAATGGCAAGCAGCATCTTTAATATCATTTGTCAGCTAATGGATGGAAGTAATAAACTTGCGCATAAAGCAATTACTGCAATAAATTTGCGCATAAAGTAAATTAACAACAAACTATATATTTATATTTTACAGAACCTGATTTTACCTGACGGGGATACTAGGAGTCTACAAAACGCTTGGGAGAACAAGAAAATGATCATGTTTTCGCAGTGGATTAACGGATAGTTACATGCGCACAAAATCAACAGATGGTTACGTGCATGAAGAATCAACAGGTAGTCACGTATGCGCAGAATCAACAGGTAGTCGTATATGCATTAATCATCTTGTAGGAATAGATTGTAAGAAATAATATTAAAAAGAAAAAATGGAAGCAAAGATATAAATTATCGAACAAATTTAATATTTATATTTAATCTAATAAACAATCTCTTTAATTCATTCTTTTATATCAAATCTCTCTCGTTCTTAATGTTAGTTCAAAAAATTGTTGCGAATTGTTTCCAAAAAACTATCTCGAATTGCCTTTCTAGCTATATACATCCCTTTCTAAAAAAAAGCAAATTAACTCTTTAATCAGCTGATTTCTGTCAAAAAATATTCATAAGGTGTTAATTTGTTAAATTTTAAAATGAAAATATTTATAAAAATTAATATAATATAATACGTTTTAAATAATATGTTATAATTCTCGTTTAAACTCGATTCATATTTTTGACAGTTATCAGCTGATTTCTGTCTAAAAAATATTAATCGCGGATAAAATATTATAACATATTATTTAAAACATATTACTATTTTAAAATTTTCAACATAACACTGACGAGATATCGAGATTAAATCGATTAAAAATGAATAAGCAATATCATTGTGCACTTTTCAAGAATTGACATTTTATCTTATAGTTTATATTATTAATATTTCATTTATAAAGTCTTGTATATTATCTCATCTTCTATAAGTTATTCATGAAAAAAAGTGTAAGATTGAATTCTAAGGGGCTGCGCACAATAAAAGAAATAAGAAATAGGGAATATAAAATAGAAAATAAAAATAGGGAATAGGGAACAGTTTAATATAAAACATATGAAATATAATTTAGTAATGCAGAATAGAGGAACAGAAGAATAGTGCTAAAGTGATGGAATTGTCTATTCTATATGTTATTAAATTACATTTTATATGTTTTATATTGAACTGTTTCCTATTTTCTGTTCCTGTTTTCTGTTCTCGATTTCTTGTTTCTTTTATTGTGCGCAGTTATTTTTGTATATTTTAATATATAACACAAAAATTATAGCCAAAAGGTTTTTATCATGTTCATGAATATGTAAATGCACATGAACCTAAAAACGAGAATTTTGATACTTTTATTTACTTGGCATATATTTTTTAGTTTTTTAAAGAAAATTATTTAATTCATTGTTTTAATGAAAAAGTTAACATATAATTTCTTAACTCTTTTTTCTAGATTTGCGCTCTAGTTAATTTTTGATGATTAATACATATACAGTTAATGTTATATATATGTATTATATATATGCAATACACTCACCGATACGATGTGCAACGGCGGAGCTCTATAGTACAAAGCGTTGATCTATAACATATAAAAAACACAAATTATATGTATACAAAATAGTTTTCAAAATAATTAATATTTGAAAAAGTCAGTAATGCAACTTTTATTCGTATCGTAAAATATATTTAATAAATTATTAAATTTTTATTTTTTTAGATCTAAAAATTTATATAAAATATAATAAAATTTAATTTTTAAAAAGTAAGTTAAATAACTATAAATTGTATAAATAATATTAAAATTATATATATGTGTATGTATATATATATATTTTATTATTAATAATCTAATAATTATTGGGTTGTTCGGAAAGTCATTTCGTTTTTTTCACATACAATTTGTATGTGAGAAAAACGAAATGACTTTCCGAACAACCTAATATAATAAAATTTAATGTAATATTTTTTTTATTTTTCTATAAATTACCTTAAATATCCATATTTATTTTTTTTGCAAATTATTTTTTAAAAATTTTATTCCAAATTTATTCTTAATATTAACTTATTTTCGATTTTATTTGAATAAAAATTTAAATAATAAATTGATATAAAATATATATATAATTATATAAATTACATATAAATTATATATATATATATATATATATATATATATATAAAATTATATATTTATATAATATTAATTTATATAGATTTGTTTTAATTATAACATGTTTACCGCATGGTTGCTCTTCCGTTGCCCGATGCCTTCCCGGACTTCCTCTTTTTTTTCCTCTTTTCTGCGTACTTAGCGTCTTTTTGGCACTTACACAGCACACGCTCGCGAAAATACGATCACGCGCGCGCATTAATTAGAAAAATAAAATCGCACGACAATTTGTGTGAACGACACTTCCGACGTTAATCGCGTACGTTCCGATTTTAATCGCGTGATACTTTATGCGGAATTCCCGACATTCGTACGTAAATTCATACGACACTCTCCATTTTAATCGTACGCTTTTGTTAATTATACGCGACGCATATTTAAGAAAACAGCACGCGATAATTACAATTATACGAAGCTACGATCCGCGCGGCTCGACGCATGAAAATTTACGCGGATATCGCCGCAGTGATGCCACCTGTATAAAAAAAAAATTATAAAGATTAGTCTTTCGCGATTAATTGAATAAATTATGTATAACTTATACATATAAATTATATTTCGTCGAATAAATTAGATCTAAAAAATATATAAAATATGATAAAATATAATTTTCATATAAAAAGTTGTGTGTATTATTATGAGAATTTTATTATAATTTATTTATTAAAAATTATTAAAAGTTATTGAAAGTTTTGAAAAGTAAAATATCCAAAATCCATCCTATGCATTACATACATTATACATTTATGTAAGATGAATCGTTATCGCGGAGATAAACGGGTAATTATTATAATTTTACAAGTATATATATATATATATAAAATAAATAATAAATGAAATAAAAGTTATAATCTACTTACAAGGCTGCTTCGCTGTTGCTCGATGTCTCCCTAGCCTCCTTCTCTTTTACTTCGTACTCTATATGGAGTCTTTATGCGCTCTTTCAATAATACACGCTCGCGAAAACATGATTAATTACAACAATACATGCGCATTTATTAACAAAATAAAACAATCGCACTTAAGCGGCACTCCCGATATTAATCGTACGCGGCTCTTTATCCGGTACTTCTGATCTTAATTATGCGCGATACTTTGTGCGGAAATCCCGACATTCGTACGTGACTACTTTTCACACAGTACTCCAGCTTCTAATTGTACGCATATTTGAGAGAATAGCACGCGATAATTACTTATAATTATACGAAGAGCGAAGAGCTACGGTCCGCGCGGCGCGACGCACGTAATTTACGCGGGGTGACGCCGCAATAATGCCAACTGTCACAAAATACGCGGGAAGTCGCCGCAGTGACACCAACTGTCTAATTAGAAATTACCAGTCTTTCGAGATTAATCGATCATTGAAAAGATCGATTAACACAGAGCGCTTTACTCGAATATTTCTTTCTTCTTCTGAGAAAGAAATATATAATTCTAATCCGGTGTACGTGTACGTATTTAATATATATATATATTATATATTATATATACATGTTTAATATACATATATTAAAATTTTTTATTATTAATAATAAAATATAATTATATATAATTAATAATTAATAATAATATATAATTCTAATCCGGTGTATGTGTACGTATTTAATATATATATATATATTATATATACATGTTTAATATACATATATTAAAATTTTTTATTATTAATAATAAAATATAATAATTATATATAATTAATAATATATAATTTTTAATATTGTTTACACACAATTTATAGTTATTTAACTTACTTTTTAAAAATTAAATTTTATTATATTTTATATAAATTTAGATCTAAAAAAATAAAAGTTCAATTGCGCATTATTAACTTTTTCAAATATTAATTATTTTGAAAACTATGTTGTATATATATATATATAATTTGTTTTTTTATATATAATAGATCAATGCTTTGTACTATAAAGCTCCGCTGTTGCACATCATATCGGTGAATGTATTGCATGTATACATATATAACATTAACTGTATGTATTAATCACCAAAAATTAACTAGAGCACAATTCAGAAAAAAAGTTAAGAAATTATATGTTAACTTTTTCATAAAAACAATGAATTACATAATTTTCTTTAAAAAATTAAAAAATATATGCCAAGCAAATAAAAGTATTAAAAATTCTCGTTTTTTTGTTCATGTACATTTACATTATCATGACCATGATAAAAACTTTTTGGCGATTATTTTTGTGTTATATATTAAATACACAAATATAGGAGCTGCGCACAATAAAAAGAATAAGAAACAAGAAATAAAGAACAAAAAACAGGAAATAGAGAATAGTTCAATATAAAACATATAAAATGTAATTTAATAACACAGAATAGATAAATTTCATCACTTTAGCACTATTTCTCTGTTTTTTTATTCTACATTACTAAATTATATTTCATATATTTTATATTAAACTGTTCCCTATTCTCTGTTCTTATTTTCTATTCTTTATTACCTGTTCCTTATTTCTTTTATTGTGCGCAGTCTCTAAATGTTAATTATGTTTACATTTTTGACATAAATCAATCGATAAAAACATCGGTCGAAATACATTTGCGACTCTAATTGAGATTAAAGAAATAATTATTGTCCTTAAAGCTATAAAACTCAAATTTTTAACTGCATTTATATCTCTCTTTCATTCTTATTCTTTTTCGATTAAATAAAAATATTATACAAAAAATGCGTCATCATCGCGATATATGTAATTACACATTAACTGTAAAAGTTAATAACTAATAATAATTTTGTCATAGAAAATAGTTTTCTGATATCGATCTGATAATGATTGCATATAAAGGATATTTTTTTACAATTAATTCGTAACTACATAGTCTTACACAATGAAAAATTTCAAAATGCAGTTTTACTGCGCATTCTCAATTCGAAATATAGTTAGACCATCAAAAAATATATATTTGTGCTGGACGAAATATATTTGTGACTCTAATTAAAATTAAAGAAATATATATTATAAGATTGCTACGAAATCTAAACTGAAAAGTAATAAGATAATAGCGACTTATGACTTCAGTATTCGATAGAAACTATCGGAGAGCAATAGTTTATGTTCCCTGACTTTCCTATCCAGAAATTGTCTCAATTCCAGTTAACTGCATTTCACAGCGACCTTACAATCACTCATAATGTCATTTTGCGTCGTAAAATAATCGGTGGAGTGTGCATCACTTCTGCCAAATCTTGCAAAGCCTATTCATCTATAATTCAACTCTAATTAGTGACAATCTCACTGTGTGATTACTTCATGATAATAATAACGCTGAATATATACTTACTTTAGCCTGCAAGAAAATCGTTGCGTGTATAATCGGCGTGACATTTATGTCCAAGTTTCTATCTTTTGTTGGATCGAGATACTTGAATATTTCGATCGCGGCGATGTAAGCCTTCACTATATCCGAAGTGTTCACGCCTCGTTTCCTGAAGATTCTTAACCAGGACCTTCCATTGATCAGTTCTTTCCAGGCAAATTCGGAGATCACTCATCACAGGTTGCGACTCTGGATATTCTGGAAAAAATAGAGCATGGAAACATATTATTATAAATAAAATATAAAAATATATATGTATATATGTATGACGTTTATACCTATTATTATGTTGAATAGATGATCGATCTTTATCTTGATGTATATGTCATATAAAAAAAGATAATTTTTTTCTGTTCAAATTTATTTATGGCACTACAGATTTCATCACTAATTGTAAGTATAACAATTTTCGAAAAACCACCAGAATATATTCTTATTCGCAAACAAACTCATGCCAACAGTTTCGAGAGCCACTATAAAAAATCAAATCACACATATAAATATCATTATAAATATTATTTATAATAAGATTAATAAAGAAAGAAAGATAAAAATTGACATACGTTTTCTAATGAAATCTATTATGACATGTCAAATGTTACGTTGCATGTTTTTTGAATTACATAATTCTTGATACGAATATGAATTAATGATGTGTAAGTACATTTCATACGAGTCTCTCCAATAACTTCAGCTCAATTATTTTTCTATTTGTCTCATGAAACATATAAACAATCACGTAGCTGACACTTGTCGACTCCCTGGATACATCCAATGCACTATGCATTGGATCTCAGATTAATAGATATATCTGTTTTAAAATATATATTTCTGTATATATCACATAAGTATTGGATAAATCGCAAATGTGAATACAATAAGATGAATATTTACCTTGCAACCAGTTGTCTGAATTGCAGAATACATTATAAAGGCAATTTTATATAACTGCTCTATAATACATTCGTGACACAGAGGTAATAGGCTCGACTACATAACTCTCAAGAGAAGCTTGAATCGTGCTTCAATATCATTTTCGGCTTGATGGATCGTAGCCGCATCTGTGTTTTGTCTTAAATATTCCAACATTTTTAGAACAGGTAGAAACTCCGTGAACATAATGTACAGATCATCAACAGCAGACTAGAACAATTCCCGGTTGGCCATCCTCTGTATTCTCGAATAATTCCCAGAACGCTGATGCCACATGCCAATGGATGTGGTTTTATTGGATAAATAATAATGTCCTCAACGAATTATGACAGCTTTAAAACTCACATCTTTCACAGGATTAGCAAACTTTTCCTCCATGCATTCTTCTTCAAGCTGCGAAAAAGAGAAAATAATAATAAATATAAATATATATTTTATATAAATTTTAATAAATATAAATATAAATATATATATAACTTTAGACATGACATTTGTACCTATTATTATAATCAAATGTTTTGTCGCATGTTTGAATCACATGATTCTTGATACAAGTATGAATTAATGATATGAGTGCATTTCCTACGAGTCTCTCCAATAATTTTAACTCAATTAGTTTTCTGTTTGTCTCGTGAAACATATAAACAATCCATTTAGCTGAGTTGTTGACTCCATGGATACATCCAATGCACTGGATCTTTGATTAACTGATATATCTATTTTAAAACATATAATTCTGTATATATCTCATAAGTATTGAATAAATCACAAATCTGAACACATCAAGATAAAAGTTTACCTTGTGGCGAGTTGTCTGAATTGCAGGATACATTAAAGGCAATTTTATATAACTGCTCTATAATACATTCGTGACACAGAAGTAATAGGCTGGACTACATAGCTGTCAAGATAAGCTTGAATCGTGCTTCCATATCATTTTCGGCTTGATGGATCGTAGCTGCACATCTTTGTTTTGTCTTAAATATTCCAACATTTTTAGAACAGATAGAAATTCTGTAAACATAATGTAGATCATCCACAGCAGACTTGAACAATTCCCCGTTGGCTGTCCTCATTCTCTAATTTTTCCCAGAACGCTGATGCCACATGCCAATGGATGTATTTTTCTATATAATATGGATAACAATATCCTCGACGAACTGTGACAGCTTCAAAACTCTCACATCTTTCGCAAGATTCGTAAATTCTTCCTCCGTGCATTCTTCTTCAGTCTGCGAATAAAAAAAACATTTTCAAAATAAAAAAATAAATAGTCATCAAATATTCGGTTTTGCTATCATAAATAGCAGTTGAGTGTTAGATAAGTCTTTGCGATTGAATATTTGATAAAAAAATAATTGTGCCCAAATCTAACCTTGTGCCCTAACCAAGTAAAAAGTCACGTGGGAACTTGAGATGAAAAGCGAACCATGCTCGTAAATAGGCCTGAATTAAAACCTCTTCGGGAGATATATTCTCCTAATTTCATGCCTCTTCGCGAAGTGTTCTCCGTGTCATATCTCGCCTGAGTTAATAGCAAAACATCTGATGCAAAGAGGTATGCATTAGGAGATTATATTGAAGAAAGAAGTATTAAAATTCAGGCGATTTCAAAAGGTACATTTGTAAACTATATTATCGACATCGACTAAAGACAACTAGAAAAGTGTTGCCAACTTCAGGTCGCGCAACCATAGAATGTATAATATAATATTAGAGCGGCGCAAGTCGATGTGCGCGGCGCGTTCGACTTTTAACCTTCAAGTGGCGCTGCGTGAACGCGTTGGAATTCGTCCGCGGAGTGGGGGACGTGGTGGGGGGACTGTGTGGTGGGGGGATGCGCGCCGCGTCGCGCGCGCATCCCCCCACCACACAGTCCCCCCACCACGTCCCCCACTCTTCACATCGAATTCCACAGCGCGCGCCACAAGCCACAAGGTCAAAATCGATTCAAAGTCGAACGCGCCGCGCACCCGCGCACATCGACACACGCGCTCTCTCTTTCTCTCTCTCCCGTGTTGCGGGGATTGATTGAAATTGGCAACACTGAACTAGAATCGATCCTTGTTTTCCCTCGTTCTCCGCAAACGGCGTTACGGTATATCGCACTTCCGGTTGCCAATCTATCTGATTTTCGTCTCCCGCGTCGTTTCTCGTTGGCAATATCGGAAAAAGTGGGTGTTGCTTTCGTCGTTATTAGCTCGCGATTGCCTGTAATCAGGGTGTCGCGCCATATCTTGAAGGGCGGTTACGAGGAATTGTAGACGGAATCATCCTCGAGGTGTCATGTGTAAGTGAAACTCCAGATCTTCTTCGACGCCGGCGTCTCGATGACGTTTCTTCATCGAGCGCCACGATTTGGCCGCGAAGAGCCACATTCGATCGATATTAACCGTTCGCAAGACGTATCGGACAGACGGACAGCTCCAAGTGTCATTTAAGAAACGGGACGTTTATTTCGACCTTACTTGCCTACTTGCATTAGTCGTGAAAGACGCCCTTTACCTCTTATTAAAGGCTTCTCCTTGAGCGATGTGCGAGACTTATGATTTTTCCTTGCATTCTTTTAAGTGAAGGATTATCAGATTGTTATATTTTTACTGTACTCTGCGATTCTGTAGTATTTGTCAAAAATCTGGAAGAATATTATCTCTAATATTAATATATAAAATATCTCTAATCTAAATATTGTAGATTTATTAACTGATTATTTTTTGAAAATTAAATTCAGTTATATAGAAACAATTTAATTATGCAATTATTTGTTATGTAATAGGAATTTATTATTTTAAAATTACTAAGTATATTTTTTATTGTCACTCATATTTTGTTTCTTCTTGCAGATTGATTTTGGGTCGATAGGCTAACTAGCCTTCATCAAAATGATAGGAGGTCTGTTCGTTTACAATCATAAGGGAGAGGTGCTGATCTCTCGAGTGTATCGGGATGATATTGGCCGGAATGCAGTGGATGCATTTCGCGTCAATGTCATCCATGCACGACAGCAAGTACGCTCGCCAGTAACCAACATTGCCAGAACATCGTTTTTCCATATAAAGCGTGCTAATATTTGGTTAGCTGCTGTCACCAAGCAAAATGTCAACGCAGCTATGGTATTTGAATTGTTGCTGAAAATCATAGATGTTATGCAGTCATATTTTGGCAAGATATCGGAAGAGAACATCAAGAATAATTTTGTGCTTATTTACGAGCTGCTTGACGGTTAGTATACAATTTTTGATACATCAATAGGTCTGTTCTTTTTAGCTGAACTTGGCTGAACTGGCTGCACTAATTCAGAGGGTATCTTTTTCACTCTATATTTGAAGGAAAAAGATAAACTCTGAACTAGTACAGCCAGTTCAGCCAAAAAGAACAGACCTAATAATTATGTGTGATCTTTTTCTCAACTTTCATTATCTTCTTGCAGAGATACTCGACTTTGGATATCCACAGAATTGTGACACAGGAGTGTTGAAAACGTTTATCACTCAACAAGGAGTGAAGTCAGCCACCAAGGAGGAACAGTCTCAAATAACATCGCAAGTCACTGGTCAGATTGGATGGAGACGAGAGGGCATTAAGTACAGACGCAATGAACTCTTCCTGGATGTGCTTGAATACGTGAATTTATTGATGAGTCCTCAGGGTCAGGTTCTTAGCGCACACGTTGCTGGAAAGGTAAATCATTTACATTAAAAAATTTAATTATTATTTAAAATTATTGTAAACTTCTAATGAAAAATCTTTCGCTCAGGTTGTAATGAAATCCTACTTATCTGGTATGCCGGAATGCAAGTTTGGAATCAACGACAAGATCGTCATGGAATCTAAGGGAATGAAAGGAGGCGGCGGACTCGGGGGCGGAGGCGATGATCCTACAGGCGCTAGATCCGGCAAACCGGTTGTCGTTATCGATGACTGCCAATTTCATCAGTGCGTTAAGCTTAGCAAATTTGAAACCGAACATTCCATTAGTTTTATACCGCCGGATGGTGAGTTCGAGTTGATGAGGTGAGACAATCAAGAAGATATATAAAACAATTCAAACGATTTTCGTGATATAATAATAACGTATATTTTGTCATCTTTATTACAGATATCGTACCACGAAAGATATATCATTGCCCTTCCGCGTGATACCATTAGTGCGCGAGGTAGGCCGAACGAAGATGGAGGTCAAGGCGGTTTTGAAATCGAACTTCAAGCCATCATTGCTAGGGCAGAAGATCGAGGTACGCGTACCGACGCCATTGAACACTGCCGGTGTGCAGTTGATATGTCTGAAGGGTAAGGCAAAGTACAAGGCGTCGGAGAATGCGATCGTGTGGAAGATCAAGCGTATGGCCGGCATGAAGGAGACGCAGCTGTCCGCCGAGATCGATCTGTTGGAGACGGACACGAAGAAGAAATGGACGAGGCCGCCGATATCGATGAACTTTGAGGTTCCGTTCGCGCCATCCGGCTTCAAAGTGCGCTACTTGAAAGTATTCGAGTCCAAATTGAATTACTCCGATCACGATGTGATCAAATGGGTCCGTTATATAGGACGCAGCGGATTGTACGAGACACGGTGTTAATAATAGCTCCGAATAATGTTGAACGGGCATAAATAATTGTAAAGGAGTAAATCTCAATACGGAAATCGCGACCGTGAGTATCGATATTGAATGTTATTTCATTGTAGCGCATAATTGAAGCGAAACAATCTGTCAAAAAAGAAAATGTTCGAAATTCTAATTTCGAATTGTATACAACACGTAGCGAAATGACGAACCAGGTATCAATGTAACAATGTGGAGGACGAATTCTGTTATGTTAGCACAGGATTTAAAACCGTAAGAAATTTTGTTATGCATTACGTATTAGCGTAAGAAGTTTATTTAAATTGTCCTCATTTGGCTATATCAATTTAATGTATCGAGAGAAAATACATTTTCCAATGCAAAATAGATTCTCTAAACTGGAAATATTAAGCAATTAATGATGATATCAAATAGGTTATTTTTTTTGTGCCAATTTTTCATATCCATTTTTTTCGTATTAATTGATTTTACAACTTAGTCACTCATCGCACCATGCAAACTGGATTTTATGAATCATAATAAGAATTTTAATGCAAAATTTGTTGCTGAAGATAATTATTATTAAGTATGATCATGAGCTTATATATCTTAAACCATTCTAATGAACTTTTATCTGTTCTTACTTCTTTTACGCCAAAGCAATAATAAGAATGGTAAATATGTTATATTATTTTTAGATAGATGATAAACAAATTTTGATTTGTCTCTGGAATTCAATACAATACGATGATCTACGTTTTTGAAATAAACGTATTTGTAGGATATAAATATTATTATATATAAAGAATGCTTTTTTTTAATATATCATGATAATGAATTTTTGTATTATAATATGTTGATATATACATGAATTTTTAAGTACTCATTTCTTATATGATTAATTATACATACATACATACATATAGAGAGAGTTATGGGGTACCAGAGATTGAGCGAAATTCGGCAAATCTGTATGTCGCAGATCACTTGTATAAGATTGCGATGCGCTCAATGAAATGTACGATACTGATAATCTGTTATCTATGCATGAGAATAGAAAGAAGCATTAATTAATCGATTACACCGACGTAATTGACTTTGTCTCTCTAAAAGAACGCTCGCATGCGTAAATATATGTGTAAAATAAATTACTGCCCATGCGTGAATTTAATTATATTGCTCTCCTTGAAATTATACAATCCAGTATATATCATACGCAATAAAATTAGCTCGAGAAAATAATTTGCTAAGGCAGTGAAATATTATAGTTTAATATGATATTATAATTTAATATTGTATTATAATTTAATTTGTGAATTCTGCATGAAATTATGTTCTGCTTTTTATATTAATGAGAAACTTATAGAATTACATGAGCTGTGCTTGAATAATGTAAAAAAAAAATAGTAAAAAAACAAGTCATTCATGCGTCCAATTAGAGATAAAAGCGCGATAATCAGAGCGTTTAATATAGAACACTCGTCTTTAATCAATAATTAATCAACGATCAATAAAACGATAATTACACGACGAGTCTTCAGATTCGAAAAATTTCCAAGATATAGTATTAAAAATACGAAATGATTCAAGTTTTGTAACAATGTAAGAAAGAGATGTTAAAGATAGCGAAGGATATATATATATATATATATATGTCAATGTGTGTCAATGTACGCCATTTTTTAAATTGAGCGTCTATCGAGATATATCGATGCGCGCTCCAATCGAGATATATCGATACGCGCGCAATCTCTCGCTCGAGCGACACGCGACGAGTTCATTTCAAATTACGACGGCAACGATGAAGGACGCAGGGAAGCTGACCGCATTGATTTTATAATCGATAAGCTATCAAGATTTCATTAAGATATATAATATCAAGATGAAATAACAGACCTACTCTTTCTCGGTACGTTCTTTCTACATTTTCTTTACCTTAGTGTCGCTCGAATATATATATATATATATATTAATCTGATGAAGTACATCACGATATTGATTCAATACAAGCGCGACATTTTTCGACGAAACGATATTCGTTGACATCCTGGGAGGGGAGGGGGTGGGGGAGGGGTAAGACAATGATATTTCTCTTTAACAGTTGATATATATTATGGCAAGAATCTAAGTAACCTTTTGCGATTACAGGTTATACATAAAGATTCGTCGTGGAGAAATATCTGCGCCTCACTTCACAGATATATCACCCTCTCGGAATAAGGGGCGAAAAGTGAGGTGGCGGGAACGCTTTGAACCTCGCCTTTCCGCGAGGTTTCTCGTCTACGTGCCGGGCGTGTTATTCGCGACGACACACAGCGCGATGACTTTCCGTCCCGGCTTGGCGCATGCGGTCCACGCTCGCGCCTGGCACCGCTCTCCGTGCAACGTATCGCTCTGTGTACCTGTCATGGATTCCGAGGATCGACCGCGGCCGCCGCGGGCACGCGTGATCGCGCGACTCCCTGCGTGAGTTTGTCATCACGCATCGCACACACATACACACGTCGAGGCCACGTACGCGACGTGCACGAGGAAGCGAGGAAACGAGACGCGAGATCGTCGTCGTCAGTCATGAGCGTCATCGCGATGTCGTCGCGCCGAGGAAGGTGCCGTCGTCGTTGGTGAACGAGGCTGGGGAAGACGACGCCAGGAGAAACGCGCCAACGCGCACCGGGAAGCCGAAATGATCGCCCTCGACGACGGACCATCTGTTCTCATTCGGAGCACGGACCTCGTGAGTAGCCTCTATATATATATATATCTTTCTCTTGAGAGAGAGAATTCGACGCTTCTTTTTGCGCGTTTCATAAATAATCCAGAATATTTCTGTGATATAGACAGCTGGAAAATATATACACGTAGAAATTACTTATAAATATATACATACATATATATAATGTATCATATAATATATCATATCATATATATAATATAATAATAATAAGTTTACTATAATATATAATAATTTTATATATAAAATATACATAAAAAAAATAAAAAAATATATAACATATATAATAAATGTATGTAATATATGAATTACAATATATAGATACATGTATGTATGTGTGTGTGTATTTAAGTAAGAACATGTTTCTAAAATACAAAAGATATGATGAGCAAATATGCGATGTGTATCGTCGTGATCCACGCGAATTCGCGTGGTCCTCGCGAGCGCGAACAGTTTTATGGGTGCTGCTATTTTTAGCGCAACACACCCGTAAAACCCGCGGCGCGGCTCTCTCGCCGCCATCCGTAAGGGAGGAATCTCGCGCTTTATTTGCACGTGCGGCGGACGTCCGAGCGGATTCGAGGCGGATGCCTCGCGGAATCGCGGATAACGATCGCGACAGATAACTCTTCATCCTCCTCCGCGCTTTTGCCGGAAATACCGATGAATCGTTTAACGCGAAATTCATTTTCACGGCGCGATAGATTTATTCGATTTTGATCGATCCGAGAGAGCAATCAAGTTTGATTAATCGGGAACTTATTGCAACGCCGTATTTTCTGCTCTTTATCCGCGCGAAATGTATTTGTGTATTAAAATAGATATTATTTCGAATTAAAAGGTATAAAATGAGAAATTAAAAATGTGTAGAGCATTCGTTTTTTTTTTGTAAATAGATTAAATATCTTTCTATTTTAAAAAATCAATTTATGAAGACTTTTAATAGCACTCGTTCCGATTAAGAATTGAAAATATTAGTAATATCGTGTTGTGTTCAGTTTGATATTGAATTGATGCCCAAGATACAATGGTGGTATTTCGCGAAATTTACACATGGGATTTTATTTGTCAAGGATGAGCACGTTGACTTTTTTGAAAGATAATTCCCAATGAAAAATTAAAGTCATGTCTCAGCTTTAAAAGAGCTTCGCGTGTAAGCTCGAAATCTTATCGTTGGTTTAATTTCGGAGAACTTAATTTTCAAGGCTACTCAGATAATGAAAAATAGATAAGGAAAATAAACATTATATACATTTCATCGCGTTTTTATTATTCCAGAAACGAATTTATATGTGGAAATAAATAAAACAAGTTACAGATTTTTTATCTATAGATTTATATCACACCGCGATATACAATATATTTTCCAGAAAAATATTTGACAATTGTTTTAGATTATATACCATATTTTTAGAGATTAAAAGGAAAATGCATTTATCTGTCGACAATTTTTTTATTTAATTTCGCTCGAAAAATTATGCTTTTCGAACTCTCGATCGCAAATAGATATAAACATTTTTTACGCTTTTTACTTGAAATTCAAACTCATTTTATCTTCTTTTTCTCCTCTGATAATTTCCGTGTTAATGTTTGGTAATTTGACGAAGATTAATTCCTTTAATCTATGAGAAATCTGCCCCGTTGCCATCTTCATAATGCAAACGTCACAAATGTTAACGCAGAGGCGACGTAATCTCCCCTTATAGCAGTTGCGTTATAGATACATCCCTTAAGGGCTCTGAAAGACCTCTGAAGGATAATATTTTCACACAAGGTTAGTCCCTTGGTCTTATACTACCTTGACTTATTGAAGCGAGAATTCTTTTCTCGGGTCTTTGTGCTGCGTAAATCTCTCGGATCGATATGAAAGGGTGGTTGAGAATGAAACATTTGTAGAAAAATTAACTTTTATTTAGCAGCTGTTCTCATTTAAATTTGCAATCAAATACACACGTTTATCAGTCACTTTTGAACGAGAATGAAGCTTAAAAATATCGATGATATCGATACGCATTAATGTAATAATATCAATGCCTAAACCGTGTTCGTTATCTTGACTAGCTCATCGTAATCAGCTGTTATCAAGAGTGGCATACCGTGCGTTTCCTGCCGCCTGGGATTCTGACGGCACGTTCGAAAACGATAGTAACTAGTTGCATAACTAGAACCATGTCCGGGAACACATCACTTTAGAATACATCTGACTCCTAACTAACTGTTTGGAAACTAATGTTCACTCTCGAATACAACATCAAAAGTAACACGCGGCTGTTGATTACGCTAAATCCCTAATGTTTAGGAAGATATTTTGCAACGAAATGCTACCTCTTTCCATAATAAAATAACATGTTCTTTAAAGTGAATATAAGATAGAGTTTTTTTCAATATATACTTATGAAATTACAAAAAAAAATTATAAATATCGATTTTGTCATTAAAAAATTATTTTATCGTAATTTTTTACTTGTCCAATATTTTTCTTCGCGTAAAATTTATATTATACTTTAAGATTAATAAGAAAAAGATTTACGTAAGCAAATAGAATATTCTTTAAGTTAGTAGAAAAAAAATTTGTCGTGAAAAGCGATATTCAAAATATTTAAATGGACATTTTCTAGTCGACCTTTTCGATGCGCACGTCATGTTTTTTTTTTAACTTGTCACTCGCGTGCGTATTTTAATGTCATATTCGATAAATGTCAAATTGCGATGATTCCCGAAGCGCGATTTCGCTTTTGGAAGATGGGCGCAACATATGGACACCTTGAGATCGATCGATCTAAACGCGTATACCTACGTGGCCATCTATAGTCGCGCGATTTCCTGGTTAACGGTATATCAGCACGAAACTGATATGCGTGGCACGCTATGCCTAAAGAATTTTCTACGTCAATTGTGAAAGCGTTATGAGAGAACGTGTCGCATATTCTCTTTATATCTATATGTTATTATTGACGTGTTAGATTTTATTCATCGATTGGTATTCTTTTTTTTCATTCACGTCGTTCCTGACATGTTAGATTTTATTCCATACGAAGAAAGCCATCCCAGAAACGAGAAAATTCTGTATTATTTCTACAATACGCTTTTACATAATGAATGAATTTAATCAAGTCAGGTTTGTTTTTGTCGTGTATTGACGTAACATTGACGTGAGAGAAATCTTTTCTTCATTTTAATTTTTAAATATTACTTTTTTTTGCAAAATAAAATATTTCCATCATCTTGGGTGGTAATTTAACTTGGAAAGCATGGTTTACAGATAATAAATCCTAGGATTACACATGACACAGCACAGTCTGGCAAAGGATTACATATGACAAGTGTAATCCACAGCGTGTATTAACAGGTACCATTTAATCTTGTTCATATAAGACAGCTATTCAGTCCCGAAAAGAAACTTTTACATAGGGATTTTGTACATTTTTTTCACATATAATAGCAATTTATTAAACCATTTAGGTGTGTTTCACGTTTAAAAGAATCGCGTAAATATCACTTAATAATTACACGAAAAAAATGTACTTTTGCGCTGTTTTTTTCGTTGCTATTATTTTACTAGAAATTTTCAAAAATAAATTTAAAAACATTAGAAAAATTCAAATTTACGTCTTTATGAAATACACAGTTGGAAAATTTGTGTTTTCTTGTTAAAAACGGTCCCCGTTAAAATTTTTGTGTTAAATATTTAACACATTCATGTGTTAATTTAACATATTGCTGTTATGTTAATTGGACTCAAATGTTAAATTATTAAAACAACTAAAAAAAAGTGTAAAAATAACACAATGTATATCTATTTTTAATTTTACACAATAAATATGTTCCGTATTATTAGTGACAAGATTTATCTGTTAAAATTTACAGGAAAAAAATGTTAATTTTACTTTATAATATAAGTGGGGGTGATAAAATGTAAAATTAACAATTTTTTTAGTTAAATTTTACATTAAAACTATGTTAATTTTACACAAAATTTATTTTAAGTTTATTTGAAGTTTGCATTTATTTTATGTTAAAATATTAACACAATATTCGTGTCACCATTTAACATATCCGTATTATGTTAAATTAACACAAAAATTTCTGTGGACCGTTTGGGACAGGTGATATTTGTTAAATTTAACACAAATTTTTCAACTGTGTATTCAAGCACAAGAGAAAATTGTATATCATTTAAAAAGCTAAGTGGCTTAAATTTTTTTTAGAAAAGATTTCTCCGCAGAGTGTTCTTTATCACATCTTGCATATTCTTCTCGAGTTAATATACCGAATCCGTGAATTTCCAGCGTCTCCTTCCGATCATTGTGCAAATGATTGCGCGATTCGAGATTGAGGACGACTCGGTTTCGTTCGCGAATATGGGACTTTGGATCGACCGATTAAACGGGTGTCCTAATCCCCATAACAATCGATAAACGTAAGTCTATACGGTGAAAGTTGCTCAACTTTTGCTGTAGGCTAGCACCAGGCAAGGCATCCTCCGCGTGTGAATGCACCGACGACGCGACGGTTCTATTATTACTGCCGCACGTGCCGTCGTACCGGCAAGATATCCGCTACGCGCGCACTCGATACGGCTCCATACATGAATGGCCGCGATAGTTTTTTTTTTTTACTCGCCTTTAACATTCACTCTGTATATTTAATATCTATTGAAGGTACGCCAAGCGAATGACATTAATTCTTACTAAAATACATACAGCGTGCATTTATCACGGATATAGAGTGCGTGACGAGATCATCGAGTGCGTCATTGCTGCTAAAACGCTTGATCGGTTTATCTCGTGTATCTCATATAGCACAGTTTCTATCTTTGAAAAAAAAAATATTAAAATGAAGTACAACAAACAAATCTAAAATTTATATTTTTATTATTTTATACGCTTGTGCAGAGATATGATATGTTCGTCATTTTCTAATCATTTAATCCATACAGAAGGAATAAGGATTGCTTATAATAAACGTATGGCAAGCTATATGATATAGAATACGAATGGAAGATATATAGATAAAGACCTTTTTTTATTTTTTCTTTATTTTCATATGCGATAGATATTATCGTGGGAGTTTTCTTTTTTGTGAATCGTTAGAATTGTTGCATGTGTTGGAATTGGCAACGATGCAGTTTAAGCTTCTGTTTGCCGAGTAAACCAATGACAGTGGCCAAGAAATCCATTTATGACAATGCATGCCAACTTAAGTGGTTCCGCGAAGTCTAGGAAGATGAATAATCTTGCTGTCTCACGTGAAAATTCGTGTACGATCATTCAAATGAGAGTAAATTTTCAAAATTTTGTCAGCTGAATTTTCGGTAATTTCAAGCTTTTAGTTTTTTCTCGCGACGAATTAATTGCTGGAAAATCATTCTCATTCTCACGAAGATTAGTCGAATGAGATATAAATTATAGCTCTTTTTCATTTGAGATCACTATCATAATAATGTTTGGACAAGTTCCAAATTGTAGATGTTGTTTGTTTCTTATTTTGTATTGCTACAGAGACAGAATCAGCAACGACGAATAGTTTTGTAAAAACGTATGTTTGTGAGCGTTCCTAATTTATTAATTCTCTACAATATTAACTATTTTATCAATTTAATTTCGAATAATTTGTTTTATATGTATATCTTTATATAATTTCTATTTTCTTTCTTCTTTGTTACTTATTTTAATATCTTTAAAATTTATTATCATTCAAACGTTGTAGATAATTCACGAAGTAAACCACGCATTAACGATGTTTTTTCTAAATTTAAGAAGCTATGCTTTTAGAAAAATAAGTCTTATTAAGAAATATTGTCTTTTTAACGCTGTTATCAGTTCCTCACAAACTTTCATCTCACGGCGTATCATGACACCGAGCACAAATGGTTTTGAACAAAACTCATCCAATTTTAAGCCGCGATCCCTTCGAGATCTCCTGTTGCTACAAACTCGGAGATCTTATGAAAACAAATCCCTTCGCTCGAATGAGCCGAGAAAATGAGAAAATCGTGCTGGACTTTAAACTAGGATGACAAAATTGTAACAGTTCGAAGCCAATAACGTTTTGCTCGTCCCATGCAATATAATAGATATATCTATAAATAGATCTAAAAATATTTTAGATTTTTATCATCTCTCTTCTCTCTCTCCTCTTTCTACATGCTCCTTTTTTATAAAAAAAAAAAAAAAATTAAAAATAATAACAGTTAATCTATGAATATTACTATAAACGTAGAGACTAAAATTAAACGAATTTTTTTTCATTCAAATTTAGTTAATTTAGAAATCTTTTCTTCCTTATACGGCTTTCCTTATACTCGTTAACGCGAATTAAAAACTGTGAAGCGGCAAAGTCATTCAACGATGGCGAGTCTTTAAATTAAATTTGTCGGACAAGATTGATCGATCTTCCACTACGAATATAAAAACGCTGTAAGAAACGGGATACATATTATAGAGTATTGAACGTGCGACGAGCCATTATCTAAAACCCGGCAGCTTCTGGAGCCTACCCTTACTTTAAACCGCGCATCCGCCCGTCACTTTGTCTCTCAGCTTGTCTCTACCGTGAGAGTTACCTATTGAAAAAGAGGCAGAGAGAGGAGAGAGAGAGAGAGTAACCGGGCCGTTCGTCGACGTTGTTGGCAGAAATAATCCCATCGATTCGCCTTCCGGAAGAAGCCACGCCGGTACGCTCTTGGGTTCACGCGGTTACGAACGAAGGCGGACGTGTAGATCCGCTCCGAATGGCGGCGCGAAAGAATGGGGGAGAAAACGGACGGGCGGGTAGGATCATCCCTTAAAACGACAGCTTTAATATCCAGCCTGGATGTGTTTGTGTGCGCGCAGGAGGAGCAGGCGGTAGCGGACGGGTGGGAGCTTTAAGAGTCGAGGAACGTGTCGTGCTGGAGAACGACGCGCTTAACGTCGCCGTCGCCGTCGTCGTCGTTGTCGACGAGCAGACGAGAGGAAGAGGAGGAGAAGGAGGAAGAGAGTGCGCTCTCTCGCATTCGGCAGACCGGCAACCACCGGGTGTCACCGGGCGACGAGGATGAGGCAGGTGGTCGTGCTGGAGCCGGCTGGCAGCGTGCTGGTAATCAGGCAGACCTCCCTGGGCAGCGGCAGCGGAAACGTCGGCAGCAATTCAACAGGCACCAACGACACCCACACCCTGGTCAATCACGCCGCCGTCCCCACGATCGGCTCCAACGATCACAATCAGAACAGGATCGTCGTGGTGCGCTCGTCTACCTCGTCCACCTGCATGACCAACTCGGTGAGAGATACGATCTTTACACGTGTATATAATCGACGAATCGCGAGGCTGAAGACTGGTTTAGTTTGTTCGTGGAGGCTTTGTTTATATTTACCTTGCGTGAGTTTGTTGCAATGCGGATTCTGCTTTTGTACACCAACTGTGAAACTGTTGGGAAATTGAATTTATATGTATTATGTTGAAATCTATCTTATTTTTACGCGCGAGTTGAGATTAATTTGAACACATAGAGTTAAAATATATCCGAGTGTTTAATTGTTCTAGAAATTTTATTTTATCGTGATAAAGACTTGACCGCGTTTCTCGGCATGAGAATGTTTTGTTTGGGATTTTACATTCAAGTATACGCGCGCGACAGTGCTATTTCCGAGGCTGCACAACGTGGCTATTCAATACGGGACTGCAAATCGATTAATTAATTCTCATTCGCTATCTGGTAAATTGGTCGACGATGTTACCTCGATTTAACTGCCTAGATTAAACGTGGAAGTCGTATTAGGAAAGTTCCTGCTGAACATTTCGACGATAAAAGGTCAAATAATCGTCGCATGCCGGGTCGAAAGTGCGAAAGAAAGGCAGGAGAGAGACGAGTACGTATCTCTCGTTCCTTCTCAGCCTAGGACAGATGTCTTTGCAGTTAGTCTTGCAACGAAGTACTTACAGGAATAAAAGGCTTGCCTTTCCAGCCAGCGTAACGCGAGAAAAAAAGCACCGTCGCCTATATAGCTTTACAATACGAAACGAGACAACTTCAATTACAGCTGGGAATGGGTGGCAGGTGGTACCACGAGCCTCGCCTCGTTTCAATGTAAAGGGTTAAAGAGGATAGATCGCTCCTCGCCGCGAAGGACGCGACACTGAATCGTGGCGCGATTTCATGTGTAACATCTACGTTATTTATACGCTCATTAATGTCGCATTTATTTTTCCATTAGAATTATAGAATAAAACGGGGATTAATAGTCACGCTTGTTGATAAATTTTGTACAAAAGCACGCTGCTTTGATTTATTTTTCAGCATAATTTTACATCTCTTTTAATCCAAATCAAAGAGTCATCAAAAGAGATGCTCTATTCATAAACTTAACTCAATTTCTAATTTTTTCAAATCTTTTCCTTTAGTTTCCAGTATGTGTGTATGCGTGTATTCAATTATTCTAGATTTATTTATCAACTAAATCACTGTATTATCTTTCCAATATCAATTCTCGCGACTGACACAGTCGATCGCTAAAATAGTCTATACTCGTTACGCTTTACGATCGCTTTGTACATCGTTTAGGCCGACAATCACGCATCGACCAACGGTAATAGCAACATCAACGTTAACGCAAACATCAATGGGAACCCGGGCGGCATCAACTGCAAGCCATCGTCGAAGGTCGGGGTCTGCAAGTCGAACGAGAGAAACGATCATCTACGGAACGAGCACAAGAGCCAGGACGGGATCGTCAACGGCAACGAGACGAATCCCGCTGGATTTCGTCCAAGGACGAGCAAGGAAGCCGCTCATGAGTACGTCGCCTCCGACAGGAAGCTCGATGGCGCGGATCCCATCTCCGGTGAGTACTTGTATGCCATTACTCATACCTGTACCTTTGACAACCCGGAAAGATAGTCTCGTAAATTATTTACCCTCGCATCTGGTTAGGAAGGGTTCCGATAATGCGATACGATATGCCCTTGCATTCTCCTCTTTATATGACAAATGTGTACTCATATATTCGAACGAAAACACAGCTGATATCAGTTATGATTTATTATGAAACGGATAAAAAAGAAAATATTGAATGGTCAAATAATTATTATGGAATATAATATTGTGACGAGGATAAAGTTATATTATTTGTGAGAAGGAAACTGGAAAAATTTTATACAATTTAAAGCAAAACAGAAATAACACAATTTCACTACAGCATCAATGTCGCGGTAGGGTTCTCGCGATTATTTGTGTCGTTAGGAAAAGTTTTCAGGCTCGCCTGTCCAAGGCAGCTTTAAGTAGTTCTCGAAAATTATGGCGCTCCCGCACGAAGAGCTAAAACGGGTGAAACGGGCGAAGAATTAGCCCCCGCGCGTTGAGACTCCGAAGAAAATCGCAATGAAGTTTAAAACAAACGCCAGTGTTTTAAGGGCGGTACGGTTACAGTGCCGCATGAGAACGGTGGCACCGGAACGGAGAGAAGCCTGACCAAAGTTTCCACTCATCACGATGGAAACGGAAACTGCACACAAACTGCACTCGAGTTTCGCACGGAATGACTTCGGGGCCCGTAAACCACGCGATTAGCAACGAACGGCTCTGTATGAGGGAACGATAAACTATCGGTCCGACAACTTTTACAGTTTGTAGCTTCCCGTGTAAATTGGCTAAGGAGCAGTAACTACTCCTTAAGGCCATTATCGCGCAAATAATTGAGCGAGATAAGAATATGGCCAGTTAAATTTAACACGAATTTTCGTATTAAATTCGGCTCTCTCTCTTTCTCCCGAAAAACGCACGAGGATAAAATATTCTTCAAATCGATAATTATCGATAAATATTTCGATTTTTCTTTGGATCTTAAAATCCTTCTATTCACGTAAATTTTACATTTTCGAATATACCTCGATATTTTCAGATATTTGATTTTTTAGTCGATAAATATGGATTTATCTTTTAGAGGTTTTTTTTAGATTTTTGGTCGTCAATAGTTTCTATCTGTGCTGTGAGAATTTTTATTTTTTTAGATTTTTTTCAAATATCGATTTATATCTCGAATGAAACTCGTATGTGCAATTAGTGTCGCAACGTAACATCGTTGTAACATCATTTTTCCACGTAATTAAATAGTCGCACTTTTTTACAGCTTGTTAAATTGTTTCGTCCAGTTGCAAATGAATTAAACTGTCGTTGCACATCGGAAAACAGTGGTCCGTGTATATATATATATATATAGCAGCGTTGATCCTCTCGATAATATGTAACGTCGATATTTTTCGCATGCTATATATACATATAGGATATATCTCTATAGCTAAGGGATAAAAACGAAATGTGTAGTTGAAAACCAAATGTAGAAAGCAAATATCCACAATTCACTGAGCCGGATTATTCATTTCCTATCTAGAAAGATTGCGAAAACAGCATCGATCGATATGCACTGAAAATCCGCTCTGCAAAGGGGAGATCCAGAACATTCCTAAATCGTCCCACTTATCGTCGTACTCATTTTTCGAGAATCGCGATCTTTTCCAGAGTGAGAATTATCGATCTGCATTACGAAAGCACGTGAAAGGAATCGTCAATGAAGTAGTTCGAATTTTTAATGAAAAAGCACATACATTTTCTATTCACAAATTATTTTACGAATTATTTTACTTTAAATAATTTTAGAAAAATTGCAGAGCGATTTTTATCTTCTAACTTTATTATTAATTTAATTTTGCTATTAATTTTAACCTTTGTATTTGAATATTGAAATTTTTGCACTACTTTTCCACGAAGTATATACGAGAAAACTATCACGTACAACATTTTGATGCGAGATTTCCGTACTTTTCTTGAAAACGAATTTTTCCGTCTACGATTTCGTTATGTTTTTTTCGTTTTTACGAGGACCTTATATATCCTTTCACGTACATCTGTCCCCTGCCGCGAAAAAAGGTTTCGGCTCATTTCCAGAATCGGCTTCACCGCGCAAAGATGCACATGCATTTCGACTCGCGTGGCATATATGTATGCATAGCCATCGGGCTGCAGACACAGTAGTCGGTTCCTCTCTATTCTTTGAGCAACATTTTCCATAAAGAGTACCCGTGCATGAATCCGATTCCGAATATAAATAGAAGGAGCGAGTTGAAAAATAGAGAGCCGCGGAAAGTAGTTATATCGTTTTTGACGTGCGGTAAGTACAAGACGCGGATGCTAGCACTAAAACGTCGCGCAAATTTCGAGAGATGACAGTTTTTACGATCGCCAAGTTCTAACGATACGATGAAACTTGGCGACAATCCGCGAAAGCGGTTAGCCGTGTATAGGAAAAAAAAAAAAGAAAATTGAACGCCTATTGCAACTTTGCGCTTAACGCAGTTAGTTAATATAAAGTTTAATCGAAATTTTAATTGAAAATGTAAGTAAACGTTCCCCATCACAATGTCCGATACACACGCAGATCACGTTTGACGTTGTAAAAATATTTATCCGATAAAAATCCGATTAAAATCCGATGTAAAATTGTAAAAATATTTCTAAAAAAAAGATGTTGACTTTTTCTTGTAAATTAATTAAATATTGTATTTAAGCTTGAACTTTTTTTTAATCGAATATAAATTATTACAGTGATAGGTATTATCGGAGCTATTTATACGAACATATTTAATTAATTAATTCGTTTCTTCGACAATCAATATGGGAAGTCGCAAATTATTTTTCGACTGTTCCTAATACTTTTTTGTAAAAATTTGATGAATGTATGGTTGGGCATTTTCTGTATCGTGACCGGCTTTTGTGACGCACGAGACCTTCTCTATCGTGTCCCTTATTTATTACCGACCTTGTTATTTATTGTTAGTGCCACATAGGCCGGGAAAGTTTCTCTTAGGATCTATGGTTTTCCGATCGTGCACACGTAGACTTTAACCCTTCATAGTTTGCGTCGCGTTTTCCTCTGAGGTATGTTCATCACTGGATAATGAATCGAAATCATTACAATCGAAAAAAATATTAAAGGCTAAAAATAATGTCTTTAAATTATTTTAAATATTTTATTTTTTAAATATTTTATATATTTAGATGATATATATATATTATAATAATGTGTCGTACGAAAATAGCATCTCTTCAAGTGATATAAAAATTGCTTCTATTTTCCTCCTTTATGAATTGTAGAATAATTATATTAAGATATACCTATATACACTAGCGGATCCTGACGTCGATAATGGGGGGGGGGGGGCAAAATTATTTTATTTAATATTTTTGGGGTTTCATGATTAGCTTCTATTCCAGGATCAACGACGTCGATAGCTCTTTAATGTTTGTTTTTTTTTATTTATATTTTTAAAACAAATTCAGCAAAACTGTTTCTTTTAATTTGCAAGGGGGTTTACCCCCCCCCCCCCCGCCAATGTGTGTGTATATATATATATATATATATATTATATAGATATAAAGAATTTCTCGCCTAATTATTTTCATGCAATGAAATTATCTCATTATTTCATCCTATTTCTGACTTAATCTACACTTAACTCCTTGAATGCGTAATGAGTATAATTTACAATGTATCTTATACATACATATTGTATATATTATATAGATATAAAGAATTTCGCCTAATTATTTTCATGCAACGAAATTATCTCATTATTTCGTCCTATGTCTGACTTAATCTACACTTAACTCCTTGAATGCGTAATGAGTATAATTTACAGTGTATCTTATACTTTTATATATATATATATATATATATATATTTATATATATATAAAGAATTTCGCCTAATTATTTTCATGCAACGAAATTATCTCATCATTTCGTCCTATGTCTGACTTAATCTAAACTTAACTCCTTGAATGCGTAATGAGTATAATTTACAGTGTATCTTATACTTTTATATATATATATTTTATATATATATTTTATATATATTATAAAATATATATATATAAAAGTATAAGATACACTGTAAATTATACTCATTACGCATTCAAGGAGTTAAGTTTAGATTAAGTCAGACATAGGACGAAATGATGAGATAATTTCGTTGCACGAAAATAATTAGGCAAAATTCTTTATATCTATATAATATATACAATATGTATGTATAAGATATACTGTAAATTATACTCATTACGCATTCAAGGAGTTAAGTGTAGATTAAGTCAGACATAGGACGAAATGATGAGATAATTTGGTTGTACAAAAATAATTAGGCGAAATTTTTTGTATCTATGTAATATATATTATATAGATATAATATATATTATATATATGTATATTATATAGATATAAAGAATTTCACCTAATTATTTTCGTGCAATGAAATTATCTCATCATTTCGTCCTATGTCTGACTTAATCTATACTTAACTCCTTGAATGCGTAATGAGTATAATTTACAGTGTATCTTATACTTATATAATATATACTAGCGGATCCTGACGTCGATATCTCTTTAATGTTTGTTTTTCTTTATTTATATTTTTTAAACAAATTCAGCAAAACTGTTTCTTTTAATTTGCAAGGGGTGGGTTTTAACCCCCCAGGATCCGCCAGTGCCTATATATTATTAGATAAGTTAGCGTCTATGCAATCTTAATTTTTCTTTCTTTTTTTCTTTAGTTCATCTAATATTTTTTTTTAATAATTCATCTTGTATATTTTATACAAATGTGAATTGCAGTTTGTGCGGAATTATTTCTAGCATCACGAGTCGAGTATTGGAAAAAAATAATTGAAAAAATTTGTGAAATTATTAATATATTTCCATTGTGTATTATTACAAATCTCATAACTGTGAAATGAGGATTCATATAATTTTGATGCGAACGTTCAATTTTAATATCTATTTTCTTCATCATCTCAGTAACAATAGAAAATAAAAAGAATCACGTTCTGATACAATAGTGCAGAAGTATTATAATACATAGCGCAAGGACGAAAACTTTGAGACACTTCCTTCAGGAAGTCGAATTTGGTGGTGTTCCTTATCGACGCGAAATTTCATATCTGGAATCACACGCGTTGTCATTCCGGAAGGGACATCGGCGTCGTAACGCTCCGTTCGAGCTTACGAAGAAATGCATCCCGGCGACACGGGGGTGTAATTCCTAGTTCCGGCAATATCCGCCAGAGCGGCGATCGTGCGGCCTTAACCCCCGCTCGTGCACCCTTTTCATCGCCCGTCCCCTCTCGCCTCGGCAACCCCTTTTATGTCACGCGGCCCAGTATCCACTGACATCCCCTCTGGCTCTATCCCGTTTTATCTTGACCTATCCGATTACCTATCCGGTGACTAGACCAGGTATCGACTCCCCGAAAAGCAGGTCCTTCCCCGCGGGAACGCTCGCAACCCCTTTAATCTCGCCCCATCGCTCCCCTACCTCGTCTTACGAGCAGATTCTAATTCGGCGTTTCGCATTCAAGGATAAGACCTGATGACTTAGTTCGTGAAACGCGTGTCTCCTCGCGTGGCCTGGCAGGAAGTGTACCGAACTTATTCGGCGAATCCGGGCTCGAGTTCCTTCGGACCTGGCAATCTTATTGATTGTCTTAGCTCTCCTGCCGTGACTCCTCTCGCTCTCTCCCTTTTTCCCCCTCCTTCACTCTTATTCTCTCTAATCCTTTGCTTTCGTCTTTCTCTTTCTAGTTGCTTACAATCCCCGTGCCGCCTACATCCCCTGTCACCCATCCCACCCTGCCTATCCTTTCTCTGTTGTAAACCGACCTTCCCTTCTATGTCTGACTCTCTTTCTCTCTATCTATTTCTCTTTTCTACTATCATACCCGTTACCACATTGACAACGAGCTATCGCCGAAAAACGACTAACGACTTACGTGTTCGAGTAGTTTGGTCCCTCCGCCCGAAAAAGGCCGGGGTGAGAAACTATCTACGTAACACGCGGAGAAGGGAGGATCGAGAGAAGGGAGGGAAATAAAGAGAGATGACGAGGATCGAAAGAGGAAGGAACGAACGAGAGGGTAGTTGGACATGAACCCCCCGACATTCTATTTAAAACCGCGCGTGTAGTGGTAACAGAGCGAGCTAGCTTCGTTGAGCTACAGCTAGCTAGCTAGCTAGATAGCTAACTGCTAATTTACGAGCTTTTACCAAAAAGTTGGACACCTACGGCGATGGCTCCGCACTTTGACACGTGACCCACTTTTATTGAGTTACGTAATTGATCGCCCCGCGCCTGCTTCATGTTAGCGTGACCTCCCTTCTCTCTTCTACCTATTGTGTCCACTCGTATAATCCTGGCTCTTTCCCTTCCTTTTCTTGCGCGGTCCTTTTCCACCAATCCCTCGAAAAAGCGCACGAAAATGCTCTTGCTATCTGCGATCGTTGGAGGTAACATATGGTGCCGCCGTGTATTCCGTTTCAAAAATGACAAAAAAGTTAAATATCAAAAAATAACGAGCACGAAAAATGTGGCATAATCTTTACAAAAAAATTATGTGTTTTAATCTTCTCTGTGTTGAACATATTTTTCTGCATTCGTTATTTTTAAGATTATAGATATTTAATAGATAAGATTAATGGAATGGGGACAATAATTGGGAGAATAATTTTACGATATCAACATTGATATTATAAGATTTTCAAACAGCTAATATAAAATTGCAATGATTTATAATTACTGATAATTCTTAATGATTATTAGATAATATTTAAAAGTGTTACTTAATTACGTATTATAATTTATTAGATTTATTTTGCAGAATATTAATTGACAGTTACCTTTGTCAAATAGTATGTATTTATGATTGGATGAAAACTTAATTAGTAGTTAGTGACAAATTACATATTCATTTGAAACTGGAGACGGAATTATCAAAATCTGAATAGTCCCGATAGCGCAAATGCTATCTCCGTTATCTGCTCCTGGTTCATTAATGGCTATCGTTATCAATGGCAGATGATGCTGAACCCGGAATGCATTGTTCGCATTAACCCAGGGGTGTCGTTTCCAGAATTTAGCGACATGCGATCGGAGACCCAGTTACTTGTTCCCGCGCGTTCCTCATTCATTCGTAGGTTGAGTGATCGAGAACTATTTTCGAGAATTATTCTACTCTGACAGTTATTTTTAGCGTCGAAAGGATTAAGCGCGAAAGGGACACGTTGAAAAATAATAAGGAATAGGAATAAATTTTCGACAAAAGGAGCATGCCACTAATTGTTATGCGTAAATCCACTATATTTTATCGCAAGGTAATAATTAACCAAGACCGTCAATAAAGGGTTGCGTGTGTACTAGTCTCTAGTATTAACTCTTTAAATATGTACGCGACGAAATCACTGAAATCCTTCGCAGGTATGCCTTATGTCGCGATACCATCGATGAATACGAATTGTTATCGTATTCCTAGTACCGTAATTTATTTTAAACTTATTCATGCGCTGTATTTGAACCATTTTCACTATGTTATCTCGATGCTGATAAGCAAGGATTGATTTATTAACGATTCAACGAAAAAAAAATTTTTTTGATGTTTAAAGTAAAATATTAGAGCAACACCGACACATGAAAGATATTTATTTACACAAATTTTTCGAAAAAGCTATAAAATTCAACGCATGTCGGATCGTATAGTGTTGCTGCATCCTCGCAGTTTCGCAACAAAAAATTGGCGCGTGTATGATTGTGTATGATCCCTAAAACTATTTCGGTTACTTTGGAGCTATTTAGAGGTACGGTATGTGAGGTGACGAAGAAGGTGGCCGCGAGCGGCGGATAGAACGCAAATTTAATGGCGAGGGAAAGATTGCAAGACCGTTATGCCGGAGAGAGCGTGTTTGCTGATATAAATGACGAGGTTAATTGTCGCGATTATATCTTAGTACATGCTATTAATTTATTTGTGGGAATATTAATGCGCTTGCATTTTGACTTACAAGTGTACACACTATGTGGTAACTTTTATGCGACAGCCATTATTTAACGCTGTCTAGATTATCTAGAGAGGGTGCGGGCGAAAAAATTATATAAATTTTATATAAACATATTTTTTCATTTTCTTATTTTTATATTAATTATATTAATATTTTTTATATCAATTGTATTGTTAAATAAGATTGCTAGAACATATTAGGCGATCGAGATTGGCGATCTGATCGAGATTAAATGATGGGCGTTTGATCTCGTACATGCAATAAAATTCTACGGCATCACAAAGACAGATTGTTGACGGATTTATTTCGCATTCGCGACTCGGACATTCAATAACGTTTCACGTCACGTTTTCGGGGTGAAGTATCGTCGCGCGAGAACGAGAGATTTTCATGGTAACAATGTTTTTTTTTCTTTTTTTATAGCGAATGACAAATTACATTACTTAAATGTTTGACACGTTGGTTACACGTGAAACGATAACTCTTTTCACCGGAAATATTTTTTCGTATATAATATGAACAAATAATTGCTACGTGTAAAAGTTTCATGATATCGCGGGATTTAAATTAACAATTGTAGAACACAAAAATACACGTTTAAAAAAATTTCTAGACATGTATAAGATAAGAATTGTCAAATTTATCAAAATTGTACAAGAAAACTATTTTTTATAACTTTAATAAGTATAAGCGCGTCTTGAAGCGATTTTTATTTACCTTTATTTTTTTTCACGTAGTTTAAATTATGACAGATGATAGAGAATTATTGCTTCACCGTGTATCATCACTTTATTTCGGCGGCCCGTTGTTTTTTGCCGTAGAAACGTCAGTCCCGTAGCCGTTTGCGAAATCCACGGCGTTTTTGTATCGCGGTAGCCATAAATCAGAGTGAAACAAAATGGACTATACGTAACGCTCCGTTTCGATGGCCGAGTCGTCGGATATCGTATAGCCACGACAAGGCGCGAGTGAACTCGGCACGGGCCCAAAAATTAGCTGGCAGATCGGCTCCAAGGAATCCCAATTGTAATCATTTCTGACCATATGTCGGCTACGGTTAGAAATCATCTCGCACGTGCGTTCCACTTCCGCTTCGCGAACACTAGAACGTGTAATCGCGAATGATGTATGTAGCTTAATATGTGTTTACTTTGTCAACACGGTCGAACCATCAGCAACGCGAATGCGAAGTTTAACACAGTGTGCCACATGAATATGGAAGTCACTTGGCGAACTTGTTTGTCGAGATAAATAAATTTTTACGTTTAATAGAGAACTATCGTTTTGATGAATCGAGCGAAACAATGTAAACACATTGATAATATACATATATGAAACATCTGTGTGTGTGATGATTTTATCGAATTTCTAGATATCGAAAAATTATCCAGGTCTGGATGACTGGATAAAGGGACTAATGAAGTCCCGACAAATTAAAGCGCGACAAAACTGCGTCGTGTCGAAAATGCATAATGGCGATTGAATTCGAATGGGGTATCGCGACCCCGATATGACGTGCACGCGGATTCTGCGTCGCGCGGAAGCAAATAAATCGAGGGTGGCTTCGCGAGGGTCGGAAGGCCGGGAGGGCGCGAGCTCGTTTCATTTCGCCGACATGAGATTCGCTCAATTAACAGACCGCGGATAAATTACGAGTTTAACGCGACGGAAGCCACGTGCGATCGGAAGCCATTCGGACGCCAGGAACAGATTTGCACGAAAGCTAATCGAAATTTAAGCAATCACAATCGCTCCGTCAATTTTTAACAATTATAAGAGAGTGACGCGCACACAAAGCCGTATAATTGTTAAATATAATAATCTAATCTTGAAAATATATTAGTTTCCAAATAAAGCTAATTTTTCGACTTTTTGTCAAATTATAAAAAAATATTCAGGATATTAAATTAAATGCTTTAAATTAAATTTTTTATTTTAAGATGAGTATAATATGTTGAAGAATTAATTATCCCTCAATTGATTATGCTCCTTTTATAGAGTTTCAAAAATGTATAGAGTCGCGAAGATCATTTTGCCTCTGCTTGATTCATCAAGCTGCATCAGCATACACGTGCACGCGTGCCCTCGTGGTTGTGCTCGTCAATTTAGCGAAGTTCTAAAGCTACGTGCTCGTCGTACAGGCACGCTTAAATCCGTATAAATACCTCATGAATCTATCCATTAATCAGATTGGCGATAGGAGCTCGACGCCTGAGTGATTTCAACCCTCCCCGTCATTCCCGGGGGTGTTCTTCTTTTTTTCTTCTTTCGCGAACCTCTTCCACAGGAAGGACTGCCTCCAGTAGTCTGGCTGCAGAGGTCACTAGAAGGTGGCAGCACTTCCATTAAAATTCGACACGAACCTTCTGCGAGAATCCGATGTGTGCTGTGTCATGCCCTGCTTATATATATATATATATATATATATATATATATATATATATATATGTACCGTTGTACATGCACGTACACTACATGTACTTGCTACGTCTAGGTATATAGCTGCAAACGTACGATTCTCGTGGCACGAGCGAGTTCAGCGTTCACTTGTGTAGGTGCGAAGTCGGGGAGGACTTGGCCTGCGTTTCGTGGATTGTGAGAGAAATATCGTTTAGCCGGGTTAGCGAAGGGTTGAGAAGACGTGCGCGGAAGTGCCGGAGCCAATTCCGATCATTTCCGCTGCTTACGATGATATTTTTAATGTCCGCTAACGAATCTTTACAATTGCGAAGATCCTCTCTGCTTCCTCCTCTTATTTTCTAATATTTCTCAATCTCTCTTCTCAAAATTCGGCGATCCGAATCTTCAAAATTTTTCTCGTTTATCAGCGATGAAAAATGAATACGTGTTGCCTTCGTCGTTCATTTATAGATTTTTAAAGTTTTGACGTTAAATATCTTCGCAAGTGAAGTCTTCCATTAAAAACCTATTGAGATAAAATCTCTTTGAAATTAATTAAGAAATTTCACACGTTGTTTTTATAGGACAATCCCTTCCTTTTATTTATAAGACAGAAAGCCCGGTCATTCTTCTGTTTATTACTTTTTTGTTGAAAATAAATTTCGAATAGTATCTTGCAATTGTTCGGTAGATTTAAGCTACTTTCGCGGTGTAAAATGCCGAGTTGGTCGTTTCAGTCCGCGCATTTACGAGTCGCAGTCCCGAATAATGTATAATCTTGTAAATTACTTTCTTGGATGCGGAACTGCGCGTGTATCCTTTCCCCCAAAAGAATCGTGCGGTTTTCTTTAATGCCGTCAGCAGCGGCAGCAAAGATAAAGTTTATCTTCGCTGGGCGAATTATTCGCGCAACCGCGACAGACTGCTACATCAAGTAGTTTACGATTTTCACGGGCTTGCATGCTAACGATGCTCTCCATATGGTTTGTCATGAAGCCCCTTATCTATAGAACAGTGTAAACTTTACACTGTAAAGTTACTTAACAGTGGCTGACATTACACGTTTCAATGTTCGTTCGTATAATTGGGTTTCCTTGTTCTACGCGTTGCAACTTTAAACTGTGTCCTGTAATATTAACAGCTTAATATTAAAGGGTAAAGAAAATATTATTTCGCCTTTCATCAAATCGAAAAGAGAGAGATTCGAATCATCTATATAATATATATTTAACAATTATCCCATTTTTTTACACGTCAAATAATTTCATTTTTTTGTTCTCTCTAATGCATTTTACTTTAAATCACGTGTGCACGTCGTTACTTTGCCATTTTCCTTTTCCAAATCTAGACGTATCGCGTTCAAGGTTACGCCTCGCATGCAAATGCGCGATTACTTCGCGCAACTCTCGTCCATCTCTTCCGCGAGACTGCCGCGAATTTATCGGCCCTGACGACAGAGGCGTTAGACGTACGAGCGTCGATTTGTCGACGATGAGAATTATTTGGCACGGCTGGTGGAACGAATCCGCGGAGGACCGGGTAACGGATGATTATCTCGCGAGCTCGGTGCGCACTTTGTTCGCTCTCGCAACGGCAACAAACGGATGATCCCCGAACGCGATCCTCTCTCCTACAGAGAGCTGTACCTTGACATTAATTTGCATTTACGGGATAATCCTTAATTTACAACTCTGACGAGTTCTCCGGGGGTACGTTAGGTAACCAGCCAGCTAGGTAGACACGTAGGTAGGTAGGTAGGTAAGCAACGAACAGCACCATCGGTAGCTTCGCACAGAAATTGGCACGGTGGTGCACCCACACCGCCAAGCGTAAAAGTGGTAAGTAGACGTAGGTGAGGAAGTCGCGAGAGTAAGGGAGAAAGAGAGGGAGGAAGAGAAAGAGATAGAGAGTGGAAACGCGAGAGGGATGGCAGCGGATAGAAGAAAACAGAGGAGGGTAAGTGGCGAACGAGGGGTTGGTGAGGGTGAGGATTCGGCAGACACCGCGGCCAGAGACAGGGATGGGGGTTGTAGGGGCTGTGGCTGGGGCCGGATAGTCGGACCTCACCTAGAGATAGATGGAGAGAGAGAGAGAGAAAAAGAGAGAAAGAGAGGGAGAGCAATCGCTCTCAGGGGTGGTTGGTGGTGCTGGTAGGGGCTGGAGGACTCCGGGATAGCCGCGTAGAGGGGACGTAGAGGGATGAAGAAGGGAGGAGAGCGGCGACGAGAAGGGAGGACGGAGGTCGAGAGTCGCGGGCTGCCTCACTCTGCGGCTCCCGCCGCTCGGGAGCAGACACGCGGGGCCAAAGACTAATTTGAACTATTTTATTAACAAAAACAATACATATTTGTAAATAACACTAACTAACAACTGTAAACACGAAACAGTAACAACAGCAACAACACATTTCTCCTATAAGGACCTCTCTTTAAAACCTTACCTTAAGACCTTAAGACAACCGTCTGTAAAAAAAGGAGGGTAAAAAAGGGAAGGAAGACATACACGAAGTGAACGAGAGCGCGTGGTCAGAGAGAGAGAGAGAGAGAGAGAGAGAGATAGAGAGAAAGCGAGAGCGAGAGAGCGAGAGAGAGAGAGAGAGAGTGAGTGAGAAAGTGAGAGAGGAAGGAGAGGGAGACGTACGACGAGGTAATTCCATTTCCGGTTTCTTTTTTCCAAAGTAAACGTGTTTGCAACACACGCAATACACACAAAGCAATACACAGTAAACAAGAAACAAACTACAAAAGAGTCGAACGATAGAAAAATCTATTTTCTGAAGTTATTCCTCGTTCGGACGGGTGCATGACGCGGCGGAAGTGAAGAGAGGACGAAACGAAAATATAAAACGCGAGAGAGAAGGGAGGAGAGGAGAAAAGAAATCGACAGGCGAGGTCGTAAAATAGCGCGCGTCGGCTTCTACGGGACGGGATAATCGCATTTTAAGTTCTCTCTATACTCTGTGTGACCCTTACATTATTTTGTCCCTCCGATGGGGACGGGTTCAGTGTTGTAACTTAGGATATAAGAAGACTAAAAAGAGCTCCGGAGCGCACAACAAAAAGGGAGAGCAAGGAGAAATTGGAATTCTGGAAGAAATAAGAAGAGAGATATATTATATATATATACATACATTGAAAGAGAAAAGAAAAGAGTGTGTGGTCGTGACCGGAAACGCGTCCACGTTCAGGGAAACGTTCACGAAAACGAGGAGAAGAGGATCGGGGATCAAGGCGTAATCAACAATCAAGGGAGGGAGAAGGAAGCGACCGGAAGAAGGAAGATTCACGAAGGGGGATGGCTCCGGGCGTCGTATAGAAAAAAAAAAAAAAAAACAATGGAGCTCCAATTTTTTATACTAGAAGAAGAATCAAACAAAAAAGCGTGAGAGAGAGTAAGAGAGAAGACGAAAGTCGAGGAAAGTACGAAAGGAGGCCAGAGGATCGATCCCCTGTTTGTGTTTCCGCGTGCACTTCCACGTGTATCCTTCGGTTATATACGACGAAACTGCGAGAACTTTAATCCTTGACCTCTTTGGAAATCTGTCTGTGCGAAGGGGATAAAGGGCGATCGTCGATCAGGAGGATCCAGAAGACTGAATCGTGAAGACATCCGGAAATATTGCGGCACCGTTCGATCCGACATCCGGTCCGAAATCACGTGAATCCGGTACTCGCGGTGCACGCTCCCTTGGGAGGATATGTCTTGCCGTTCCAGAGGTAGTCGTCATTCGGGAGAGCAATCCTCACAACGTCGGGAACAACGTCGTGCCGAGTGCCATCCTTACGTCCTGGAAGCCGCGAGCGGCAAGCTGTCCTGACGAAAAGAGGGCCGTCCCCTCAGCTCGTCCCGACCGAAGGAGCGCGATCATCATCGGCAGACCGCCGTCATATCAGGTACGCGATCGTCCACCATCATCAGGCACGGCACGGGGCCGCCGCGAAGAAAAGCCCGTTCGGGGATGCCCTCCAGGGCCCAACTACGCTCCCGTCTCCCCTACGTTCAAGAACGATGACGATCGGCCACGGCGATCGGTAAGATCCGAGCAGTGCGTACACGCGCGACCACCACCGCGGAGATGGCGGGCTACAATCATTCGAATCCACAGCGTGTCGTCTACCACGCGACCTACCCGACGCCTCTCGCTCCAAGTGAGTTTATCAGCTATTTATGCACCCGGTAGAGAGAACTCCACGACGCGCGGGACACTTCATTCTTCGACTTGTCACCGGTGGTTGGAATTTGTTTCGAATATATATCATTGCCGGTTGGGAATACAACACACACAAAGAGATTGTATGAGAGAGTTTAAGAGTTGTTTTTATTTATGTTGTTATTCAGGAAAAACTAAATTTATTTAAAAAAAAACAGGGGATTTCTTTTTTCGAAATAATTGCGTTAATTTTTTTAATATTTATCGATCAATGTGCGCGCCTCAAAGAAATTTTATTTTAATTTATCAAAGTAATTTCTCTCTCAGATTTGTGCGAAATTCTGTATTAAACTTTGTAGATGATAATCTCTTTAATTTCTTTGTTAATTTTATCTTTGATTATAAATTGGATGATTTATTAAGTTTCTCTATCCGCATAGTGTTCAGAGATTATTCTTTCATAATTATTCAGAGGCAAGATTACGAAAAAATGTATGAAATTATGATGTGAAATATTTATATTGCACTTACGGTGTAACGATATTCTTAATTAAGTAACGTCGTGACGTTAAAAAAGTTTCAGGCAAACAGACATGATTTCGTTACTACGAAATATCTAGAGGACCGCGGCGACTAAACTTAAGTATCGTACTTATGATTGAAAGTTTAGTTAATAGCGCCTAGTTTCGGGCGAGTTTGACGAATCGATGAATATTGCACAGGCTATAAGCGGCCGAAAGCTAAGTCAGTCATTAGATAAATATTTGATTTTCTTAGATAATTTTCTCCGCTAACTCTGGAATAGGAATTTCCGACAAACGTTTCGCTCAGGACGAAACTTTGTTCGAACTAAAGTTAAAACGTAGTAATTTGCCATATCTATGGGAAGAACTGCATGAAAGTAAGCTACCGAACAGATGTGTAAGCTCGTCGATACGACACATATTGATTTATACGATGTATGGGTTTTTTAATCGTGCGAAAAAATTTTTATCAAAATTTCCTCACGTGAGAGAAATATACGCTTGAGCGACGAATTTATTCGTGCAGGTAATTAAAGCATAACAAGGTTACTGTAAATTATATGACCATAAAAAAAAACTTCCCGATCGCGATCGTGGCTCAAGTTGATACATATGACACGATTTCTGACGTTTCAGAAAAAAATATATACGGTATATAAGCCGTATTTGCCCTCATTTTTCTGCCATTATTTTTTCCCTGCACGCGGTTTGTGCTTCTTTTTTTCCTGAAGTTTCTCCGTGAAGGCACTTCTCCCGGAGACGCTGTAACAAAGTCTTGCCTCAAAGATCATGTTAAAGAATAAATTGTATTATTTTTACGACGGCTATTACGGCTTCTGGTCTTTTCAATTTCGTGTAATGCATTGAACGCGTAGAAGGGATGTTTGATTACAACGGGGTACAGATTTATATCACATGTTTCGTATTTATGCTATAAAAGATTTAAGAATACACGATGCATAATATCGCAGATATATCATATTGCTTAGCGAGAAAGCACAGATGTCTTCTATGCGTATAATATCAATAATATCGAGAGGAAATGCAAGTTGCGAAACGCGAGCATTTTGTCGAGCGAATAGCAACTCGCTTGATGCCTCGATATAGAAATGCATTCCGGATAACCAATAATTCAAGAATACAATGCATACATTCTGATTTTACGATATTTGTTGGAGTGGCGCGTTTTATTTTCCCTTTGTTTAAAATCTATCGTAAAATAAATTTTATTTTTATAGTATGAATCTTCTTAGAAAGGAGATAATAATCTTTATTATAAATAAATAACGAATATAAATCTTTGCTAAATGCTATTACGGATAATAATAAGTGAGTGATATAATATTGATTAAACATTTCCTTTCTTAGATACTCTTGCAAAGTTTTTTTACAGCACTCTTGTAGAACAAATTTATATCAATGCATATATGAATAATTTTTATATATACATATTTAAATAATTTTTAAAATAATATTGAATTACTATGTATTTTTTTCTAACTTTTTAAGGCTCTGACTATATCGCTGTTTTTTTGATAACAAACTATTCTCTGACTTTTTCTGTATAAAGAGGAGAATGTTTCTCGAGCGTATTTAAAAAAGTAAATTGTTCAAATAGCGTGCAAAAATTCTCTCGGCAAAAGAATCTTTAGACTGTCGAGTTTTTGCATTCTAACGCTAGTAGGTAACGTTCGTGGAAGGTGCAATCTATTACGAGTGCTATTTTATGGCAGCATATACATATATAAGCTGGGGGGGTAGATCGATGGAACTTTTCGATCGGTTGTGTATAAACAGAGCTAATGACACATGCACATAATGTTAAAGTTGCCGAGTGTGAGCGGGCAACTCGCTAATGCTCATTGCTCATGACACAATAACGATTCGCTTATCGATCCGCGAGTAAAATTGTCACGATTGATCAACATGCACGCACGTCAACGGCATAAATTTAGACTCTCCGTTAAGTAATGTAACGGGTAACACGGAACAAATCGTTTTTAAAATTTATGCTTTCTACGATCCCCACATTTTCTCTCTCTCTCTAGCGAGAACAGCTATTAATTGAGATAATTTATCACCACAGACGGCGACCCGATAAAGCTTCCCGAAAATCTGGAAACCTTGCCGCGAGCTGAACACTTTCCAACTCAGAGGCATCGATGGAACACTAACGAGGTAAGTTGCTTACTTATATTCCCTTATATTCGTTAGACACGAATATATTAAATTCGCGGGTCAATAGAAAACACACGTAACCTAAATATTCATGCAAAAAGACCCGATGTCGATGTCATATATTTCTCGATCGCATGACATCGCGTTAATATCACACTTTCGAACTGCAATTTCGCATGATGCACAAGTCGGCGACAATTATGGGCAACGTGAAGATACGAAAAATTAAATATTTGGATTAAATATACGAAATAGAAATTAAATGTCAAATAATATTTTAAAAGTTAGGAAGTAAAGAATATTAAAAAAAATATATACATCTTATATTCAATAAAAAAAAAATATATATATATATGTGTGCACACTATGACGATTCTCTTGATGGATATCTAAACGTTTGCCCCGCTATATCCAACGTCCGACTACTTAACAAATAGTTTCACCGCTAACCTGGATCATTATCAAACGGTAATCAGACATGTGATGTCCGGAATTTAACAACTGGCTACATTGCGGAATGAAACGGGACCAAAGTATAAATAATGCATCTTACATCCGGAGTTGCACTCGCGTTCTTGGAGCTCTTCTTCGGAAAGTATCCCTCTTTGTCGCGAACACGTGCCCCGACACCGCGGATTCCGGCGTTGGCGAGTCGATCCGGGTATTACCGGAATTCCGATGGACCGTTTCGCTCGCCGAGCATCTCTTTTTTTTCCGGCGTGAATTTTATCGCGACCTCGCCGGATGTATATATTTACGCAAGGCTGCGAGAAGTAAAGTGATAGCGCGAGCTTAGAAAGGATAGTTGCAGTCAATGCAGCCCTCGTTTGTGTGCAACGTCGTCCAGGATCGTCATTAGAAGCGAGATTGCTCGATTGCTCGTGGTAATGAGATCTTAGGGGTGGCAAATTTCAATAAAATGTCAATAATTAATTAATTATAATATTACGTTGCGTAAAAGATTAAAAATAGAAGCTCTTCCATGTTTTTGAAATGTGCGCGATTGCTCTCGAAAAATATTTTGCCCTCATAATCTTGCGTTTTTATGAAAATATATTCCAAAAGTTTTTAAATATAAAATATAAAAGTGATATTAAAAAATATTTTTATATCATAATTATAATTTATTTATTATTCATAATTATATATTCGTCTATGCGTCGTGTGTATACAGCATACGTGTGTCGATTGCATTGATAATTTCGGAGCTTTCGCCGGATTGCTTAAAATATCGCGAGGCCGGGAGATGGGGGTGCTATTTCAGCGTTTCGCCCAAGAGGACGAAATTCCTGGTCACGATCCTGGCGACGTCGATGTGTGCAGCGGCGCGGTCTCGTGCCGGTGTGTGCAGCAGGGGTGCACGTGCCACGTACACGTTGCACACGTAGACAGCTTGCACTGATGCCAGTCCACACCGCTACACTCTGACCCAGGTCGGTCGGCCTCCGATCAATAGCTGGAGCCAGCGAGAGCTCGCAGCCGGCGGCGCTGAGCTTTTCAGTATCGTCGAACCGAACTCGATTGCGATTTCCCCGCGCCCGACGACTATCATTGTAAACGATAAGGCGATCGTTCTTTCCTCCCCCCGTTTCCATCCCTCAATTCTCGTCCTCGTCCACCGCACCGCTTGTTACCTTCCCGGGTCGTCCTCCCTCCGGTAAGTACCGGAAATTAAAAGTTCCTGGAAGGAGAGAGAGTCGTCGACATCGCCTTCTCGAGGAGTCCTCGGAGTGACGAAGCTAGGACGCCTCTTTATCTCCTTTCATCCCCTTTCGGGATGCCCTGTCCCGTTCTCCACTATTCCTCGTTAGTCGATTTCTTTTTCTTTTTTTGCCCAGCTTTCGGGCGACGAAAATTGGCCTTCTTCTCTATCTGGCGAATCTATTAAATTTCTGCACGATATATTCCGTCGCGCTCCAGCGATTTTGTCTTTGTTCCGATTTCAGCTGTTGTTATTCCAATGATTGATAAAATGCACAGATCGACCGAAGGCAGATTTGATTTTAAAACGATTGCATGCGCGCATTTTAAGTTTGTCAGATATATATCAGGAGGATATTTAACAATACAATACAATATTCAAACGCGAGACAAACGTGGCACCATGTGTATCGCTAATGAGGTCAACGCAGATGGGAGACGAGTATTATCACGATGTTCGTCTTATTCAATAATATCTATATACTATCATCAAGTCAGAGTCCTTCGAGAATTATCGATTACGCGAGCCAACAAATTTGAGCTTTGTTGAAGAACAGAAATCACGCAAAGTGATTTATATCAATATTGATACGTTCCCCGAAAATAGAACTGACAACTTTTTATCTTACGGTTTACATAATCTATTTTAATTTTATTTTTCTAATCATTGATTAAATATTTTGTTTGCCAATTTCACATAGATAGAACAACACTCTCGGAAAAATGATAAAACTTTCCTCTCCTCTCGTATAAACATCTATCTTCTTAAAGAGAACTTTAGACATATTTACACACATGTACACTTTTTCATTACCGTTTAGAAACCCATAATTTAACGTATAAATTTTCTCGATAGAATTTAAATCTCTCTCTGTTCTATATTTAATTCATCAATAATATTACTTGATAATTATTCTTATCAATCAATGTTCTCCGACATCCTGTCGTCCGCGATTGCGCGCGAATTCTCGGGCATGATGACTTTGCCGCATTTGGTAAGAGCAGAATATATTCGTTCGCATCTAGCGTCTGAAGCTTCCATATCTTTTTTCGCTCATCTAGATTCGCGCATTAAATCGGCGCGCGGCGCGAGTTCAATCTTATTTACATTTGTCAACGTCCCGGCGGCGTTATCCCGCTGTATACCCCAGGATTTATGGAACCACTCAGAGCGCCCGGTCGATTCATTTTGCGCAAAACTGGCTCGGAGGAAGAAGTTCGCGGACAGGTAACGGAGTAAATTCTCGCGCGCGCGGTTTCCCCGGAAAGTTTATAAATCCCTTGTGCACATACTGTGTGTGCCGCCCGGATAAAATGCCGCCGCTTCTCCAGGAGGAGATTCCTCCTCCTTCAACGTGATCTTGTTTTCTCGCGGCGCGGCTTTCCCTGCTCCCTTGTAACTTCGCCAACCCACTGCTTGCTTCGCCTCTCCGTCATGTCACCTCTACGCTTCTCTACGAGCCATTTTTCACGCGAGTTCCGACGGCATACGTTGATGTAAGTGGGATATTTCGCACTTTCTCATGCCGAGCCCTCTCGACGACGACGACGAGTCGGCGATCAAAGTGTCCCAAGGATGCCCAAGTGATTTATTTATCGTGCGCTAGTTGTAACGCGTTGTTCGCTTGCCCGTTCGACTGGAAATCACTTTCAAAGCGGGCATATAAAGCGCGAATTAAAGTAATAACTGCGGTGTGCCCAAGGTTGTTTTTACACGCACTGTTTCACGATTCGTTTGTCGTGCTTATCTCGATAGGTGCGAGCATTAAATGCGATAGATTAATGCTTCCGCGTGTGCATTAAACTCGATTGCAACGGAGATGTGCGAATGTCGTCTTTAAAGGCTGGGTGTGCTCTGAATAAATATCTTTTGAAAAAGAGAAAGAGATCTTTGATTTAAAAAATTATTTTCAATTATTTATAAAATTCAAGATACATATCTATGTGTTTAAATTAACATTGTATTTATTTCGTCATTCTTAAATGATTATAAATAATGTCTATTTTATCGCAATGCATCGGAATTATCACTGTTGATTACTTCCTGCGCAGGAAATTTCGCTATATATACGGAAAAAATATTCTCTCCTATTTTTCCATTTCAACGCCAATAATTTTTAAGATTTCTGACATGCCTCTCCGTTCTTATTACCGTCGCCTGATGAAATCCCATTTGTACCGAAACGGGGCAATGTTGAATACATACGTAGGAAGGTATTACAGTAATATGTTTTAACACATACCTACAGGCGAGCGCGTTTTACACTTTTAGCATTCATATAATCTTGATATGTACATATATATATATGAAATACTGAGTCATTAAATAATCTTCTCTACTGTAGTTAAATAAGGATACTGGGATAAAAAGTCTTTTACATTACCAGGCATCCTAATTTAATGTTGTAAATACGTCTGTGCAAATTGCAGTCGCTTATGAATTTACAAAGTCTCGTTGAAAACTTTTTTCTGTGAGAAATATTTACGATTATAAATAAACTTATAAATACATCTTTTTTATATTAAATTAATTTAAAATAAAAGCTTTTGTCTTGAATTAAATACTTTTTAGGATAATTAAATATAATATATTTATTCAAAAATTTTATACATTATTTTTGGTTGTGAAGAAGTAGCTTTAGAATTTTGCAAGTAAAGATAAAGATAATATTTCTGACTTATCGCTTGCCAAGTACATCGGACTTAATTAATCGATGAGAGGATTGATATGGTTTATATCTGTAAATATATCTCGAAACGAAGATTGCTCTGAAAACAACTCTTTCAGTTTGCTTATTGATTTCCGATTGCATGCGAGAGTGGAAACACGGTCACTAAATCGCTTGGATTCGCAAAGGTATATCGCAATGGAGGTCGTTATAATTAAACACCGCTTTAGATCATTTGCCGTGCACCTTTTAATTAAAAGACATTTCCGAGGAAACCCGTTATCTAAATATATCGCGCAGTTTTTGTTAATTATAGTATTTTACATACACAGTTTTATTACTAAAGTCACGATGAGTTTAAGATAACTTCGGTATACGTATAATTATTACACGAATATTTAATCTCGTATATCATGACTATTTATAATAAATAAAATAATTAGACATAAAATAAAATAATTAAAATAACAAGTAACTTGGATATATGTACATTTTTATATAATTTTATTATTTTATTCATTTAAATCTTTCAAGAATTAAGAGTTTATATAAAATCCTTTTACTATTTCTCATTCTATTGTGCAGTATATTTTTTTACGATATTAAAACCTTTTATTAATATCTCAACAATTCAAAAACAGCCGGCGCAAAAATTCGATATAGATATGATAAGAAAATACGCGCGGAAAAATAACCTTGGAGAGGAAGAAATAAAAGCCGAATAAATAAGTCGTCGTGACTTGGAAAAGATTCGCTGATCCAAAAAGTTCGCAAAAACCGTAATAACGTAGATACACATGCGCACATACTCGCACGTACTGCTGTCTAAAATTGCATTGCCCTCGATTCACAAAATCGCTTCATTGAGAATAGAGGCACGGCGTCGTATCCGAAGTGCATCTCAGAAATAGGATGCGTTTCGCATCGACGTTCTCTGAATAGTTTCCTCTGTCATCACGGAAAAATTAACCAATTTCCTAGGTCCTTTGTGCGACGCTGAATGGTCGTGGCGATACAATATAGTCGCAAGTCGATTCAATGCCACAGCCGGCATCGATATTTCATTGCTGTTCTCTCAATTGCCGATGCCGTGCGACTATAATGATAATGATTACGAGTAGCAATTAATCTGCAATAACGCGATTATTAATATCCCGTTAAATACTGCTGCTGCGTGTAAATACGTGCAAATGAGAAATTTGAGAAATAAAATTAGTATTCCCCAAATTTCTAGAAACTATACTTTTGATTATTTATATGTATATATTTTTTAATAATTAATAAAAATAAATGTGTACGCATGATGAACACTTTTAAATAGATGTGATAATGAAAAAATTTATATTATTGATTTTAGTATTGAAAATAATTTGTTTTTATTTATTTTTATTTATGAAATGTCATAAATCTCTTTGAGAAAGATAAATTTAAAATAAATAAAATATTACGCTATAAATATATTTGTTTGTGTATGTTTTGGCGGGATATCAAGTATATATTGTCGAGATCAAAATATTAATTTTTTTAATCGAAGAAGCCCACTTTTATTTAAGGTTTTCTCTGTTGAAAGCGACGATTTATCGACAGAATTCCGATACTCGCGCGCGTGAGTTACGAACGTAGAAAGGACGCACCATCTTCGTCCTCGGCGTCGGAAGGAGACTCGATTTATCGCTCCTTTTGCATTCGTAAATCAGGGAGAGTACATCCCTTCCGGTAGCACGTGAGACAGAAAGTGTTATACGTTTATGTACCCGTTAAGCCGAAGCTAGGAATCTATTGCCGTTCTCTCTTTCATTGTACTTCTGAAGATCGATAATTTTTGTTTAATGATTCTATATGTTCTTAATGACTCTTGTCCTTGTTATCTAAAAAAAACATTATTAAAGGTACCAATATTTGATATGTCGAAAATTCAATCGCGTTAATTAGTTTTTGTGTGAAATGAAAGATAATGATTTAAGAAGAAGAAAAAGAATAAAGAAGAGAGCTAAAGAAGTAAAGATTTTAGGCAAAAGAACAATTTATTAATAGAAGAGCATAATTTTTCGCAAGATTTTAATGTGATATTTTTATATTACGTGACATATGAAATTTATAGCGATTTTGTTAAAATAGCATTGAGTATATTTGCAATTAAAATTTGTGTACGCTTAAGATATGAATATTTGTATAAAAGGGCGCGTTTTTTTTCCGAGAACTAATTTTTCTGTCGTTGTAATTCGTAATCGATAATCGCGTTTATATTTTATGAGTTTCTTTTATCACGTATGCATATGTGAGAATATCATAAGCTAAAATATTCCATGCGCTGCTTGACCTATTTCACGATCAGCGCGAAACACAACATACACACAGGAAAATATACAAGTGCGCATCAGGAATTTGCAAGGAATCTCACAAAATTTATTATTAATGAGTCAGTATGTTCCTCGAGCATCATTATGCGAAGAATCTCGTGGAAAAATAGGAGAGATATTGCGTTATGAGAAAACGCGCTCTAAATTTTACTACTTACATATACGATGTTAATACGGTATTAAATGAACATCGTAGACCTCAAGTCCACTTTATTTATGATTCGTAATTCGTGATAAAATTCTATTTATTCACAATTTTATGTGTCGTGCGTAGGGAATATATTCGAGGAAATAAAACATATACATATATATATATATATACAAAATATATATCAAGATACATATCATATTAGAAATGTGCGGGGCATAAAATTATAAATAGATTTCTATCTTGAATTTTGTCGCGCGAATCGTCCAAATAGACTTGCAAGGTGCAAATATTAAACAGGGTAAAATTTATATTTAAAAAATTACATTTGTAATTCTGTCACAAATTAATTCCTGCATAATTTGTATTATATAATAAGTGATCCTTTGTTAAATTATTATGATAAATATAAATAATATCGCTTAATTCTGTTTTTGACTAAAAAAAAACATAATACATTTACATCTCTGAAAAAATCATGTTTTTAAATGACAAAGGAAATGACATCTCGACAAACGACGTACTGTGGGCGTCAACACATATAAGTAATGTATAGGATTAATCGACGTATACGCGAGGTTCGCGCGTGAGCTCGTGATAGAGCTCGCCTGGTAGCTTAACCTAATTTTTGCCCGGACACCCTCCGCGATTAATCAAGGCAAATGGACGTAACGGCATGCGGGGAAGTTGTAGCGAAGGGATGAATGCATGAATGCTCGGTAAAGCCCGAGGTCGCCGCGAGTTTTGGAGTCTCGTCGCGTCGGCGAAACGTCGCGGCTTACGACGGCAAGCACGAGGCATCCTCGCTAGAATGCAAATGATCAATTAACCAGTTGTAAATCACTACATGAGGGAGGCTTTATCTAGCCCGTCTAATAGCCGCGAAGCCATCATCGGTTTCCCACACATCCATAATTTTCGTACAAATTCTCCCCTCGACAGATTTCGCTATATAAAATGCCCCAGATAAATAATACGATATCGAGGAAAGAAACTTTTTTTTCTTTACCTTATTTTAACGAGAATTTAATATCCCTCTTATTATCTAGTTTAATTTAATATACTATTGATATACCCCATTTAAATGTAATAATAATTATACTCTGCTACATATCTCAGTTACGTTCGTATAAGGGTACTTTACGAGAAGAGATAGAGAGAGAGTAAAGGGAGACTCAAGCAGTAAAATTATACCGTTTTATCATGCGCAACATTATATTATAACAATACTACTATTACTATTATTATCACTGTTATTATATGCCATTATTATTTTCATTATACTATTAAATGTAAACTACCCTGTATAGTTGCCGCTATCCTCGCTTGTCCATTGATTTTTCGTCGAGGATATTTATTATCGAGGCCACGAGAATATTTATTATCAGGCTGGGGAACCTTTTGAAAGTTGAAGGCGAAATCCATGGGACGGCACGAAGGTATTTAGTAGCCTCCGAAAAATTGGCGACCGCGATTAACATTTCGAATGGGAAAGAGATGTATTCTGTGGATTAATAATTCGGTAATGAGCTAATATATTATCGCAACGTATCATCAAGCTTATATACCATTCTTTTGGACAAGAAAATATCTTCACGTAAATTATTTCAGATAAATTACGAATGTCGATTGTTCGATGTAGGACGATGAAAATTACGATTCAATTTTGTAAGGCAAGATAAAAATGCAAATATCGCTCGAATAAAATTCAGTGGACAAAAATGGATGAAAAATGTGTCTCTTTTCTTTAAATCCAATCGCGTATCTCTCGCGATATCTACGCAATCATATTTAGCTTGGGAATTCGAGTCTTACGGTATCTCATTTAAAATGAAAAGCGTGCGGGTCCGGTTCAAATGGAGCGCGAATCCAATCAAAAGCCAAGTCCTGTCACTGCAAAATGTGCGCAAGATACGTCGCACTCGACTGCACATGCCTGTTTCTCTATGTGTGTCGTATGGTATTCGGGTTATCCTCAATATCGCGTGGAAGATAGCCGCAGAATCTCGCGGGAATTTAATTTGTACTTGGCGGATGGATGTTGCTTCATGTATAAACGCGGACCGCAGCCATTCCGGCCGACGTGATGAATGTTCGTACTTGCAATTCACATTTCGGTTATCAAATGCTTCGCACACACAGACACACGCGCGTATGTGCAGCTAAATACACGATTGAAAAAAAGGTATAATTTGTCATTGTTATATATTATACAGGCAGAATATTTAGCGTTATTATAATTCCGAACCACGTTTCGTATTTTTGAATAAATATTAGAGATGCGTCGGGGAGATAAAATCATAAGATGTTGTCCCTGCCTAAAATATTGCGCCCCAGATACATGTGATCTATATGATTCGACGCGAGATCACGGCCAACAAATTTAATGGACAGTAGAGACCGAGAGAGAGAGAGAGAGAGATAACCCGGGCGAGGAAAGGGAAATTTGGTGCGGTGTTCCTGACAAAGGCTCTAATGACGTATGATAGTAACCTTCGTGAGGAGCGCGATACATATTCAGGCTGACATGCATATTTAGTATCGTTCTATAATTCTCTCTCTCTAGAACGGGGCACGTTGCCAAATCAACCAAATTGAATCGGAAGAAAATTTTTAGAGGCGAAGCGCTTTATTACGTTATTATATTTAGATTCGTCGAGGTGGCCACTTTCTCGCGATCGTTTTATTTTATTTCCATAGTATAGCTCTTGATTAGAATATCGCGAGAATTGCGTACATTTATTTCGTTCGCCTACATTATGTGTCCCGTCGCTCTAACAACAACAATGTTAAATAAGCACACTTGTGCTATGACGCACGATATTTTTTCCGTGTGCGTTTATAAAATGACGTATCGAGCTGAATTTAAATTTTAATTATACAAAATGCGCGAGAGATATAATTTAATTTTCAGTTTCTGTAAATTATTAGGATTAATAATTAATTTATCTAATTTTAATTATCGGACAAATTATTAATAATCGCCGTCATATGTCTCTTTTTTCTGTATCGTCTTGAGAAACCTTTACTAATGGTCTCGAAATCGCGGGGCACTTTATATACATTGCTGGCCATTGTTAAGTGCTTCGGATCGGTCAAATCTGCCACGTGCATTATTCGATTTGCATTATTGCACGTTAGGTCGCGTGTCGCGCTCGCTCCTGGCTACCTTTTATTTACAGCACCCATCGGGGTGTTAAATATTTTTTTTTCGCGCACGCCGCGGGAGACGCCTTTCTCCCTTTATGTCCTCAAGTAGCCTGAATCGCCGATAAGCATCGCGAGTTGTACTACGAATATTTATAGAAGCAGTTTATAGTTTTGCATTTTTACATTCTGATTATGCACATCGCGCGGACTCGGCTAAATGCCGATTGTTGCGTGTCATGTTTTGTGGCGCGTAACGTAAGGGCTGAAGAATGATGAAAGGAGGAATGAGGGGAAAAAGAGCCGGGAGAGGATAATAGGTCTGTGATACGACATCAAAAATCCCCCCACCGCGCGGTACAATTATACTTTTTTAACATTATAACTGGCGTTATTTCCTCTCCTTTAATAATGCCGTACTATCGCACTTAAAATTATACCGTCGAGCGGTTCCTCGCAGCAGAAATCAATAATGAACCGTAATATAATGGCGCTGTTATTGTTAGCGGCGTGTAAATGCGAATATATGCAAACATGCACACACATCTCGAGCACCCCCTACCTATAGTAGTATAGTCGTATCACGCGTGAGATGTAAAGTATACGGATGAGATATCCGACCCGAAGACAGTTTCTCCATTTTTCATACGCGAAGTACTGTCGGCGTATATCGTATGTGTTTCCACTGAATTATTCATCATGTTAAGCATTTTTGATCTGAAGCAGTCGAAAAAGAGAAAAATCGCATGTTTTCTTCAGAGAGAGAGAGAGAAAAAGAAAGAGAAAAACTTATTTTATTCAAAGATTCGAGATTAAGAATAATTTGTATTTGCCTTTTCGACTTGTTGATTATATCACGTGGGTTAGATATAATCAACATACATAAACAGTAGAATCTTGCTTCGAATGTGTGTGTAACTTTTACCTCATTTTTATTTATTTTTTTTTTTAATCGATGAATTCTTAACGTGATTGTTTTATAATATTAAATAGTAATTATTGTATAAATAAGAAATGCCAGTAAATATTTTAATACATCAATGTTGCTATGAATAAAACATTCTCTTGAATCATAAAAATATTATCCCAGATCACATTAAAATTCTTTACAAGAATACACTTTTAAATGCGTCTATGCAAATTTATCAATGATACAATATCAATTTTACAGTTCAACGATTGTGTGTGTTTGCGATAAATTGTAATTCTGTTTCTTCTCAAAGATGAAAACGCAGATAGATCAGAGATATGTCGATGTAATTTTCCGACAGAAGCCAAATTTTTAAAAATGTCAGCGGAAATTTTTTATTTAAAGTATATTCCACAGACTACTATATACATTTTTAATCGCGTCTTTTTATCTATTTTAATATTTGATCAATGTGAATAAATTTAATTGGATGATTAAATTAAATGCAGCATGATACATGATAATAATATATTAATAATATAAGATATACTAATATATTTTATATAAGATATGTTATCGGAATTATATGTCAAAGCATAGCATTACATGCAGTTAATTTTTTTATTTTTTTATTTTTAGGAAATCGCCGCCATTCTAATCAGTTTTCAGAGACACGCCGAATGGCAAAGTCGGGAGGTGAAAGTACGACCACGAAGTGGTTCAATGTTACTGTACTCGAGAAAGAAAGTACGTTACCGGCGAGACGGTTACTGCTGGAAGAAGAGAAAAGACGGAAAGACTACACGGGAGGATCACATGAAACTGAAGGTAATTTTAAAATAAAAAAGGAGAATATTATGACATTGACAAGAAATTGATAAAGAGTAACAATATATTTCAATAAATTTTGTTATTAAAATTTACGGAAGGAGTTTTTACACACATTTGCTGCTATTTACGACACAATCTAATCATATAGGTCCAGGGAGTCGAGTGCATCTATGGCTGTTACGTGCACTCGGCTATTCTTCCGACGTTTCATCGCCGGTGTTACTGGCTACTACAGAATCCGGATGTTGTTCTTGTCCACTATCTGAACGTTCCTTATCCGGACGGCGATGCGAAGCTGGCGGCCCTGCCACCTTGCCTTGCGCTGCCGCCAGACAAGAAGGAATGGACGCGAGACGAGCTAGCGTCGCAATTAAGGCCCATGTTTCTCGGCGGAGATGATGATCCGAACAATCCTCATCTCACGCAGCACTCGAACCATCCTGTCGACATGATAGTCACTCAGCTGCTCGACAGGCAGAGGGCATCTTCCACTTCCACCACCAGCAGCACTCAACTCGCACCTAGGAGACTTACGCCCGACAATCAAGTATTAAACCTTTTGACATCAAGATAAATATTAATTTTTGCGGAATTTATAACTTGTAAACATTAATTTGCCTCATAATAATTTAGAATTTTTTATAGCGAAAGCTTTCTATAACATTATTGTTTAATACGATTGTATGGTTAAGTCAACTCTTCAGCATATGCATTATTATTCGAAATAGGTCTCTTCGACAACGGGAGGTCAGCAACCGTCGACGACAGCGGCTCCGGCTCCCCGTGTGTACTCAAGACATTCCCATTCCACTCAGAGCCAACAGCCGGCTCCTCTAGTTTTAAGTTTGCAACAAATTCAAGGCGGTGGTGGTCTTCTGATACTCAATAGTCAACCATATCATCATCAGCAACAGCAGCAGCAGCAACCGCAGCAGCAGCAGCCGCAGCAACAGCAGCAGCAGCAGCAGTCGCAACAGCAGCAGCAGCCGCAGCAGCAGAGTCAGCAAGTGGAGATGCAACAGGTCACTGAGCAACAACTAGTGCCGCAGACGAGCGTAGATCGAGAACAGCAGACGCAACAAGATATCGAGGCACAGGAGAATATAGACAGATCCGTCGTGCAATCTCTGCCGATCGGCGGTTCCGGCTCCGAGGTGACCGATTTTGCCGAAACGCTGGATCTCAGTCAAGAGGACATTCAGAGGACACTGTCGGCTAACATGGTACCACCGTCGCCGTCGCCGTCGCCGGCGGACAACAGCATGATCAATCCGATGGACTTTATCGATTCGTCGGATGACGTGCTGGTCAATCTAGACGCGTTCGACGTGTTTGGCGATTTGCCGGAGCTGCACGACTTCGAGGCCGATCAAACGAAGCACGAGGAACAGCGAAGCGGTCCCGAGAACGACGTCGGATGTCATCCTGGTACAACCGTCCATATTGCAGAGTATAGTCCTGAATGGAGTTACACCGAGGGTGGTGTAAAAGTGAGTTTAAATATTTGCAGCTAATTTTTCTCTTTTACATTCACAGAATTTTATATCCATTTTTTATACATTATATTTTATTTATCTTTCGAGAAAAAAAATATATTTTTAATATTTAAAAATAATTATATTTAATAAATTAAATTGAAAATTTTATATTATTTAAAAAATATAATAATGTGATAAAATAAAAATATAATAATATGATAATATGAAAAAATATAATAATATAATAATTGATCTTTATAAAAGAGAGAATAATATTTCTATAAAAATATATCATGTATTCAAGAATTATCTTACGATAATTCATTTTATAACATTCTTCAGGTATTAGTTGCTGGTCCCTGGACCGGCGGTAGTGGTTCCCAATCGTATTCGGTACTTTTCGACGCGGAACCGGTTGAGGCGTGCCTCGTGCAACCAGGTGTACTGCGCTGTCGATGTCCCGCGCACGCACCAGGAATAGCGTCCCTCCAGGTAGCGTGCGACGGTTTCGTCGTGTCCGATAGCGTTGCCTTCGAGTATCGTAGAGCGCCGACAAGCGAACCTAGCCCAGAGAAAGCTCTGCTGGATCGTCTCGCGGACGTCGAGGCCCGTTTGCAGGGTCCCGGTCCGCCGTCTCCCGCAGCACATCTGGAAGAGCGACTGGTTGCTTATTGCCAGGTACTTTATTCGATATTTCCACGTCGATCATTGAGAGCTCTAATTTTACTCTTAGACACACTAGGTATAACTTAATAAGTTACAGCGTAAAGTTTCGGCGTGAATTATTGCAGGATGCTGTTGTCCGTCCTTGGCGAGCTGGAGCGGAACCTCTTCAATCCGGTGGGCCTACTCTTTTGCATCTGGCAGCCGGATTGGGATACTCCAGGTTAGCCTGTGCACTCCTTCACTGGAGAGCGGAAAATCCTAGTAGCGTTTTGGATGCCGAAGTCGATGCTCTTAGGCAGGATAGCGCCGGCCTTACGCCGCTTGCTTGGGCTTGCGCGGCAGGACATGCCGACACCGCTAGGATTCTTTACAGGTTCGTAAAAAAATCATATTTGTCTTGGAACAACATTTAACGTTGTTAATGTACTTACTATTAATTATAATAATAATAGACTCGCTATGGATTTACGACGAAAAGTGCGATTTGTGCGATTCGCAAAAGCCTTACATATCATTAAAGTAATTTTTAATAAATGTTTCTCGTTGACACTGTCTTTCGTAGATGGAACGCTATGGCGCTTCGCGTGAGGGATTGTCAGAATAGAACGGCGACCGAACTGGCCGCGGAGAACGGCCACGCGGTGATTGCCGAAGAACTGAATCAGCTCGAAGTCCGAAGGCAAGACGAGAGGCTCTTCTTGCGACCCGCCAGCCCTAGCCCCAGGAGGCCATCTCAAGACAGCGGTCTCGATTTGGCGTTGTGTTAGTTTCGTTTGTTATTATACTGCCCTCTCTTCCGTATATATACACGCGCACGTACAAAGACACACACACATTCACGTATCTAAACACGTATATTCACACTCTTCCCTTTTTTCGCTAGCCCCTTTATATACCGTCACTATATTCCCTCTCCTTCTTCCTTCATCCAGTAAAGATAATAGAGTCACAAAAAAGGCCGTAAGTCATGCGAGCGTAATAAATTAGGCAACGTGTATTAGCATTAAGTGGGGTTTATCGAAAAATACACAGGTGGCTCGCCGCTGCTGGACAACATGGAGTTGTTGCAAGAGGATGAGTCGTCTTTAGGCCTCAGCGAACAGGGAATGGAGAGCGCTCCGACCCCTCAGGAGACCGTAGGTCCGTACCTTCCTCGTTTTCCTCTTCTATTTGTCTGTCTGTCTGCCTGTCTGTAAAAAACTATCCGTAACTCTGTCTATTCTCTGTGACACACTACCGATAGAGCAAATCGGCCTAGACGTATATATACTACTACAATTACGCGGACTGCGTAGAGATCCTAGTTGCGTCCCTCGTTCGCAGACACACACACACACTTTTTACACGAACACACATATACGCGTACAACAGTGTTCTCTTTCTCTCTCTGTGTGTGCGGTCGACAATCACGCTGCCTATCTCTAACTCTTCTGAACTCTTGCAGCTTGACAAATTTTTGGTGTTGCTTGGCCTTCGTAACCGCTGATGTTAAATGAATCGCTGTATAATATCTAAACTTTCTTAGCCACTGCCTATTATCTGGCTATTGAAGCCTGTCCTCGAGCGACGATAATCTCAAATGCGTGCAATCTTTAAAAAAAAAAAAAAAAAAAAAAAAAAATGGCAGTACAGCGATTACTTGAACAGACGCGCGATCTGTTCAGTCAACCAATGTGGACGTATGGCTGCCTCAAATTAAAAAGACTTCCAACGAGTAGATAATTATTCACTGGCGACTTGTCTAATTCGACCTGTCAATTCGTGTCATAGCAGCGCAGTTGTTGGTGTTAAGCATTTTAATCTGACATTGCGACAGCAACATCCCGGTGTGGATCGTAGAACACGCTCACGGCTTTTAAACTGTCAGTGTTGTGATCGATGTGATTTCGGCGGTCCGCCACCACGAACTTTTCGAGTTTGGCTAGGGTGGTGATTCCTTTTTATAGGGGAGGAAGACGCGAGGGTGCTGACATTGGCAGAGCAAATTATAGCGGCGCTCCCGGAAAGGATCAAGAGGGCGGAGGGTGATTCTCCGTCTTCTTCCTCGCCACCGCCACCCACGGCACCTCTGTCACCCTTGGAGGACGCTCTGATGGAACAAATGGTGAGTGTATTGCACATTAATTTTGTTAATTAATAATCGAAACGTTTTCCTTTTACGTCGAAATAATATTTCATCATAAACTTCATTAACATTATTTCAAATTATAATCTACCGATTTCCAAATAGATTAAGTAAGCACGTAAATCGGAATTGTACAGATGATTAATTGGAACATTAAAACTTGCCCGGGTATGGTAAAATCTTCGCACGTTCTACGATCAAAGGAACAGTAGAGCGCGCGATCATTAGATCTCCCTCCTGAATCATAATTAAGAGCAAAACTTTGAGCCTTGACAAATGGGACGCCGAGGCGTCTGGGGGAGAGAGTTTTCCTACCGCGTAAAACTCAATTTCCATGCTAATCCTGCTTATAGCCTCTCGACTCCGGAGAACTGTTCGACTCGTATCGCGACTGCAACGGCGGCGCCGCGTCGATCTCGGACGCCGACGCCGACGCGAGTCCCTCGAGTCCCTCCAGCAGCTGCCTGACACCGGACTCGCCTTCCCCGCCACCCACCACGGCCGACTTCTGCGAGTTTCTGCAGCTGCAGCTGCATCTCGACGGCAACGGCAATGCACACAACGGTCATACGTACTATTCCGGCGAGCGCAGATTGAACGGCATGATCGGTTCCGGGGCTTTGGCGGCTACGGGCGACAGCGAGGCGGATCTGAGCAGATTGACGCTGTCCGATCGCGAGCAGAGGGAACTCTACCACGCCGCCAGGATGATTCAGAAGGCGTACAGGAACTACAAGGGTCGCCAGAGGCAGGAGGAGGCCGAGAGACACGCCGCCGTTCTGATCCAGCAATACTATCGTCGTCATAAACAGTGCGCTTATCACAGGTGAGTCTCGTTAATCGCGTCTGCAAGATATTCTTAGAGTCTATGTGTGTGAATTGGCAGATTTTATTAATATATTTTATATTATATATTTTTTTATATTCACATATATATTCACAAAATGAATCAGCAGTTTAGATATATTTCACGCATCTCGATAATTGTCTTCCTTTTTTGTCATTTTGCGTGCTATCGAACTTCCTTCATTTAGAAAGTTTTCCTTAAGAACGGCGAATGAATCACTCGTTGTCGGACTATAATAGTACTACTTCATGCGATGCATGCAACGTTTAGATACAGATCGTCCAAGTTTGTACGGGCGCGTGTTATCAGGTTGAACTCAAGGTTCTTAAGTATGACAGATCGTTATCTCGCATCGCGCAGACATCGCCAAATAGCTTCGAACTTACAAAGTTAAATTTCCATCGATATTCCGTTGGTCGATGAAAGAAGGGGGAGGGGGAAGGGGACATCTTAATAAGCGACAATTAATAACCGGGAGAGACAAGACGTACCATTGCGGGCCAACTTAATGACCTCCGACTGAATTAGACTGATGCCACCAAAGTTCGACTCGTGTACCTTTCTCTTTCTCTCTCCCTCTCTCAGAGCGAACTTTTAATTGGCATCGTAAATAATTCGAAAACTTTGCGGACTTCTCTGCTTTCGTTACGGTGGCCTGAATACAGAATTAACTTGGCATTAAATTAATACGACTTTTGTTGAAGATGGAGACCGGTATATTCCCCCGTTCCTCATCCCTCTCTTCGCGTTCGCTGCAAGTTATATACGTAGCAATTCAAACTTCCCAGTGTAATGTCTCCGAAATTAGTGACACAATCAGCAGACTATACATTATCATTGTAGAATCTTCACGGAAACACAGGAAGAAATTAGGAGAAATAACGATAGATATCGAGCGCGCGGCCAACTTTGGGAATATCATTTGTCGAAGAGCAAAGAGGAAACGCGTTAATTTAACAAAAAAGTTTCTACCTTTTCGAGAGAAGCTTTTTTTATTTTACTGCATTTATTTGACGAAACTTTTCTAAAATTGTTATATGCGACTTACTTTTATCGAAGCTTGAATCGTGATCTCGCAATGTGTTCTCTATTGACGAATTATCTTTTCGAATATTTGCATTCTTTACGCCGTGTCTTTTGACGCAGGCAAGCGACGAGGGCGGCTCTGGTGATTCAGAACAACTATCGAAATTATCGCGCCCGGCCAGGCTCGACCAGCATCAGGCAACAGGCGGTCCATCAGCAGGCGGCTCATCAGGCCGCGCGGAAGATCCAGCAGTTCATGCGACAATCCAAAATCAAGTTAGTATCCCTATACGTGTGTGTGTACAGTGCTGCATTTCCTGTTGCAACGATGTGCACGCACATTAGTTACGTAGTAGAGACTTCTTGTTAGCACACGAAAGGCTTTATCGTACCGAAAAAGAAAAAGACAAGTGTAAAAGTTCTAAAGTCTCCCTCTTCTGTGTGTCACTTATGCAGCTTGTCGTGGGACGATTCACGACCGGTAAGTAACGTATCTCATAGTAGGGCGTTTTCGTTTTCGGTAAAACAAAAGTGCTCGTTTATCTCTCGCTCCTGTCTCTTCTGTGCCGGAGGGAATTAAATGCGCTTTCGTCGTTACGTGTTTCCTTTTCTTTCTCTATCTCTCTCTTTCTCTCTCTCTCTCTCTCTCTTTCCTTCCCCCTTCTATCTCTTTCTCTTTCTCTTTTTCACTTTCTCTCTGTCTTTCTATTTTGATTTGCACCCTGTTTTTACAACACACGAATTAACGAGTTACATGTCTATATATCGAAACCGTGCTTCACTTCACGTTTGACGATGCTTCGTGTTTATTGTTTGAATGTCTCGTCGGTATATATATATATATTCTCTGTCTTTGTACAATGAAACCGTGTATTTGTTGCTTAATTAATTATAATATAGAATTACCGAGTTCCTCGATTACCACTTTGTCAATCAGTTCTCCTGATAAATACATCAAATATATTGCATATTAATTATAAATTATTATTGCATATATTTATTGCATATTATCTATTGCGAATAATTGAAAAACCAACATTTGTATTCCGCTATAACTTTTGCACATTTTATTTTTGAATAATTCAAACGTTCATACATATAGCTTTGAAGAGAATCGAAATTAAATTATATTTATTTTTCGATACTTATGCATATTCATTGGCTAATTAAAAAAAAACTTTATTTACGAATATTTAATCAAGTTTTTAATTTGTACACATATTGATATTAAAAAAAAATAATTTCAATATATGAGTTTACATATTTACTAGAACAACACAAGCGTGCTCTACGCGCGCGCCACTCCTCGATTTTATATAAAAAGGAATTATATTTTTATATAAAATTTGTTTAAACAGAATTAATATTTTTTGACAGAAATCAGCTGATAACTGTCAAAAATATTAATCGAGTTTAAAGAATTATGACATATTATTTAAAACATATTATTATTTTAATTTTCATAACATCTAATTATTTTAAAAATTAATTAGCAAATTAACTCTATAGTCAGTTGATTTCTGTCAAAAAATTTTAATAAAGCGTTAATTTGCTAATTAAATTTTAAAATAATAATTTGTTATAAAATGTAAAATAGTAATATGTTGTAAATAATGTTATGATTTATCTACGATTAATATTTTTTGATGAAAATCAGCTGATAACTGTCAAAAATATTAATCGAGTTTAAAGAATTACGACATATTATTTAAAACATATTATTATTTTAATTTTTATAACATCTAATTATTTTAAAAATTAATTAGCAACTATTAGGTACTATATAACATATTATTTACAGCATATTACAATTTTAAATTTTATAATCTATTATTATTTTAAAGTTTAATTAGTAATTCAACGCTTTATTAACATTTTTTGACAGAAATCAGCTAATTAAAGCATTAATTTGCTAATTAAATTTTAAAATAATGTTATAAAAATTAAAATACTAATATGTTTTAAATAATATGTTATAGTACTTAAACTTTAAAATTTTTTGACAGTTATCAGCTGATTTCTGTATCCTTTTTAACATAAAATCGAGTAATGGCTTTCGCGCTTGTGTTGTTCTAATCTCTTCTCTTTCTGAAAAAGGCATGTTTCGATTCTCGCAAGTATTGTTTCCGCTTTTTCGCGATGTTGATTAGCTGACTCGATTTACGTTGTACGTTATATTTATAGCATCGAGAGACTGTCATCGCGAGGGTTAGCAGTTTGACAGTTTGTCCAAAATAAAATTAAATAAAATAATAATATGTTTTAATACTTTAAATTCGATTAATATTTTTGACAGTTATCAGCTGATTTCTGTCAAAAAATATTAATCGCGGACAAATAAGTATATGTTATAATACTTTATCCGCGATTAATATTTGTTGACAGAAATCAGCTGATAACTGTCAAAAATATTAATCGAGTTTAAAGTATTATAATATATTATTTAAAACATAATATATATTATTTTATTTAATTTTATTTTGGACAAACTATTAAACTGTTAATCCTCGCGATGACAACGTTCGATGCTATAAATATAACGGACAACGTGAATCGAAACAGCCAATCAGCATCACGGAAAAGCGACAACAATGTTAATAACATACTTTTTTTTTTTAGAAAGGTATTATTTTAAAAGATGAATGATGCATTCACAAAATATCCGAGTAATAAAATTTCTAACACAGTAGGAACTATTAAGCGCTTGTTATTAAAGAGGATTTAACTCGGGATTGGCGCAAAGTGTTGAACGGGGAATCCGCTTAGATGCGACTGTTTGTTTCTGACTGAGTACCGGATTACAAAACTGCCTGATCATTCGGTGTCATGTGTGCACTCACACCGCGCGAGCGATACATCCGGATATACGCTCATCTTATATAAAGCGTACGTCTTTCTGCCTTGTGAATCAGACTGCAGAACGCCAGGGCCGTCGCAAACGGGAACGGGAGGCCGCCAGTGGTCACTTCACGGGCGGCTGCTGTCCCCCAAAGCTCGCCCTCATCTAGCCCAGGGGCCAGCCTAGTAGCCGCCAGCCAGGAGGTCACCTAGTTGACTGTCAGTCCAAGGGCGTGCAGAACGGCGACGACAGTTCGGTAGCGAAATAACATGCACGGTTATGAGGAGAGAATGAGAGAGAGTGAGAGAGAGGGAGAGAGTGAAAGAGAGAAAATGAGTTGATGAACGAGATGAATTGCGGACGTCGCATCCTACGATCTTGACGAGCGAGATCGTTAGTGACCACTACGACTACAACTACTGAGAAAGAGGGTACCAGACGCTCACGACACGGATGATACGCTTTATTCTCTGCGTCTCCATGATTTGCGTACCCCAAAAGTGGTTGACCTATCTATCTATCTATCTATCTATCAATCAATCTAACTATCTATCTATCTATCTATCTAAAAATTTATCTCATATAATTTTGACTTTTTGTCCCTCACACTGATGAGTTAAGCACTTGGAGCACCGCGATTTTATATCCTCGACTGCTCGTTCGTTTCGCTTGTACTATCTTTACACTACTACCGCATTTTCTCCACGCGTTCCTGTATCCTCCTCCGATCGACATGAGCCAGCATCGGAAGAACGTCGGATGGACCAGGCGAACCTAACCGACCGGATGGATTTGCGAAGAATCCGCACGCAATCGATCGATTCGAGAAGCATGTTTGTATAGAATACACGGTTTTATCTTCTCTGCTTGTAACGTGTAAGATTTATCTTAACGTGTCTCGCGTCTACGAGAAACGATGAGAGAAGTATATGTACGTCCGGCACGTACGTTGATTCCTTGCGACAGCATCGAAGTCGACGAACCGTTCCCGTGATATTTTATTGACATATTGGCTGCATCGAGTTGAATCGCACAAAAATCGTTGTCGCTTTCGTATAAGCTCGGATAGCTCGCGAGCTTTTTACCACCGACAGATTCTACCGATACGTAGATCTGAAATGAAATATTTCTTCGACACACTTCGAGGCTCTTTGCAGCTGTAGACACGTTTCTTCTTTGATGACGCGTTAGTCGACAAATTCGAAATCTTTTTGAGAATAAAGAATTAAATAGATATATATATATATATATATATAAATTAAATTGAGATCGAGAATTTTATATGTTTACATTTCTGAAAGTTAAATGTCGTCGTGCTCGTCCTATTTACGTTGCAATTTACAATTTTGCATTCTGAATCTATATTAAAAGATTAGATTAATATAAAAATCTCGTAATTTTTACATTAAATATAAATAAATACTTTAAAAGTAACGACAATTAAAGCTTTCTTTGCCTGAAAAATTTCGTCGACTCGTGTCAATTACGAGCATTATTACTGTTCACGTCGACGTAGTTTTATCACGAAGAAATATTCAAGCAGAGATTATTACATTAATTTTTTTCGATGCGATGGCATCTATCGATCACCGTGTAATTTCACTTTGCAGTAGGGAACAATTAATCTTTTCTATTTTTCTTTACTAATACGTTTATCAATTTTTGCTCCCGAGTTTACCATAATTGATTTTTAGACAATGCTGTGGCTAGATTTGCACCGATAAAAAAAACAGAGAGTCTGCGACGAAAAAGAGAAAAAAAGAGCGAGCTTGAAGTTCTTCGAACTTATTTTATATGTTTATTTTATATGTTTATTCGCATGTTGACTTCGGAGTCGGTTGATGTTAATGGATGTCGATTGACAGATGAATGAGCGAATAAAAAAGAATGGTACGAAATCGATTCTAGAGATAGAATAGTGGATTATATTTTAATTTTGGCGACGGATAAAATAAGACTTGAATACATACAGGGCAAAGATAAAAATTTGAGTATTTGGCACGAATTGGAATAACACAATTAGAGTATTGACGCTTTGCGATATTAGATTTTTGATTTTCAATCGGGATGAAGCTGAACATTGCATTTTCAGCTATAAAAGCGTCGAGACTCCATTCTATGTATGTATTAGATGCGAAAATATTGACTCGTTCATTACGTGGTAGAAAACCGACGTTTTGTATCTTTCGTGTACAAAATTCAGTTTACTCGAGAGACGAAAAATGAACGAAAAAGAAAAAAAAGAAGATGATATACTTTGAAGAATTTCAGGAAAAGGGCGAGAGAAAAAGAAAACGGGGGAGAAACGGGACGAGGAGAAAGCGGCAGTATATATACACGAACGAGGTAGCTACTAGTAGGCGAATGGGGGAAAGGAGAAGAAAATTAAAACAAAGAAAAAAAATAGAAAAAAGAGGAAAAAAAAATAAACAGACCCTTTGTCTAAAGGGTCTCGCAACTTCATCCACGGGCTGTGCTAGTCACAGTATAATCAACTTTGTAGAGTTACTTTATAGAATGTAAGCTAGTCGATTACACATTGTTACAAAAACTACCTACCTACCGTTTCTCTCTCCGATAGGGGATTTTTTTAAAGGTTCTCTAGCGATATAAAATAATTAGCGATTAATTAAGGGCATAGTTGATTGCGGACGCGTGCGAAAAGAGCGGCGCACAAGCCGCGGTTGTCCCGCGTTCAAAGTCTTGATCGAGAGGACAAACGTTTCATTGTGATAAATTAATGGTGATCCAAGAAAGTATTTCCGCGCAATTGGGGGACAGGAGGAAACGGAAGAAAAAAAAAGGGAAAAGAAACATACACGTACGTCTCGCGTGTGACGATTCTCGCTGAGACGAAGATAAACAGACAGACAGATAGACGAGAGATCCGAAGAGAGATGAATTTAAATGGCGAATCGCGAGAAAGATTATTGCCGCGCGATATCTCAGGGGAGTTATGTGTCGATACTATGTATGCGCGTAACGTAAAGGGGTACTATGCGAATCTGAATTGCCGAATTTCTCCGAGAGAGTAATTAACCCATATCGACTCTCTCCCCTTGGGGTATTTTACGCAGAATCACAGCAGGTTGTGAGATTTAATAAGTGCGACATAAGTGCAAAGCGCGCGAGAGGCGGTATATTGCAATATGTACATATATATACATATATATATATATATATATATATATATATTGTATTTGTATATATATTTACATATATATTGTACACACGAGTCAATTCCAACGAGCATTTTCATGCCATTAAGCTTAAAAAAATTTTATTAGTTAGTAAAATGATACGAGAGAGAGGCGTGCGCGCGGAAAGGGTTGAAGATTGAAGGCGGGGAAGGGAGGATTAACAAATTCTTACACTCTTTTAATCATTGTTAATTAATTAAAATAATCACGATCCTATCGAAAAATATTTAAACAAAAAAAATGAGTAAAATAATATAATTATTATATACACAAAACTATTATATTATAAATATATATATTCATATTTTTGCTTATTACATATTTAAGAATCTAATTATAAACAAGTGCTAGCGATTATAACGTAGCGGGCACGAGAGCATTGACAATGAGGCGCGAAGGACAAAGAAGTCTCAAGTTAGGAATATATTTGTCGGATCAGCTTGTCGTTGTGCGTGGGACAATTTAAAGAATTCCGAAAATTCGAGGATGAAAGGCGAAGATTTTTTTCTTTTCGGTAAAAAAAAAAATACGCGCGCGATCTCACAGCGAAGAGGACGAGGTCCTCGGTGCAAATTTCACCGAGGACAGAGTGCACTGTCGCTTTTCCGTGGTTTCAACGAGACTTTATCGAATGCAGTATTTTTTACCCCGTAGAACGGCGGACAAAAAGTGGCCGATACCGCGCGAATTTTTCATAGGCTTCGCCGTATCGTTCGTATATTTGCACAATTAACCACGTACAGTACGAACAAGCTAAGCTAAGGGTACTCGTTAGGCTGAGGGTCGAAAAAAGGGAGGAGAAGAAGAAGGGAGGCAGACCGCTGGAAAAAAATAATCTTAATTAAAAAGACATCGCTAGGATAGACGCTTCGAAGAATACATAACTTTAAAAAAAGGTCATTTAATACAAATTATTCTCAAAATATAAAGAAGTTTAATAAAAAAAAAAGAAAAAAAAGTAAAGAAAAATTTTTAAATTCTACGTAAGAAAGCCAAGAGTCAAAGACGACTAGATGATAGGAGCCGCATGGCCTAACTGCTGCCACTTTAATTAATTAAATAATTAATTATAACTTTATTACTTAATTAATCTCGATACAACACAGAAATGGGAAATGACAAAATGAGAAAAAAAAGAGATCTATAACACACTACAGACACACACTATCTCTCACGCCACTTTTTAAACTACTCTCTAGACGCAGAGACGAATCAGTAGGTAATATATTTAATAGCGGACTATTAAGCAAGAGATTATAAAAAGAATTAACTTCTCTCCTAAACCAAAAATAAAGAAAAAGAAAAAAAAATGGGAAACGAGATCGAGATTTGCGCTTTACAGATTCGAGATATATTTCCAATTGTCCAGTCTTCAGAATCGCGGGCGCGATTTTATGCGAGATTCGCGACTTCCGTCGTCGCGAGCCCCGCTGATATATATCGCTGAACGTCCCGCCAAATCGCTCGTTTCGAGAATCGTATTTCCGGAATATTCCCGAGGGATACACACGAGCCGGAAGTGCGCTTCGGCAAAACGGAATATCAAGATTTTCGAGAGAAAATCGGCGCGGGCGCGCGAGTCATCGGAGCGAAAACCGCGCGGCTCGCGCGGACGCGATATATCTCGCCGATATATACATATATCTCGCGGAAATCTCTTTCCGTATATTTTTTACAAAATAGTGAAGAAAAAAAAACGAAAAAAATCTGGCACACACGCGGTCATCCGGAAGCTTATCGCGCGCGTGTCCGCCTCTCGACGACGACGCGATGCGGCGGGGGGCGCGAGAGAGGGTTACATTTACACGGGGGGGCGAGACATGGGATAGAGCGATCGCGCGAATACACACGTCACGATGTCGAAAGGGTCGAAACGATCGGGTCGGTGCTCCCTCATGTTCGTATATACAGATACGGATGTGAGGAACACAGATGTATATACATCACGCAGTGACGTTTCAGAGTTACAGTCATACACACGCAAACACAGAGACATACGCAGAGGGAGAGAGAATTATGAAAAAAAAAAAAAAAAATACATGTATTTACACGGAATATACATATACAGAATACAAGCCAAAGACCCCAGAGACACGCATTGTTCCTTCGTCGAGACGGTCACTTTGTACCTGCTTGCTGCCTGCCTGATCCTGAAATACGACGCAACTCCTAGTCTCGCGTGGCGGCGTTCACCAAAAAACCCGAAACACACATACACGCACACATATACACACACAACCCCATTTACTCGACTCGATTGATAACGTCCAAGTATGTATGCTATGAGTACTTTCGTTGTGATAATCCGGTTTGCGCGCTTGCGAGGATTATTCGCTCGCGAGAACGTCGAGAATCGAGATGATTTACCATTCGTTGTTCAGTCCCGTCGTTGATTTTTTTTCGCGATAGGGAAGAAAAAGAGAGAGAGAGAGAGAGAAAGAGAGAGCGCGATTCTCTCCCCCGGAATGTTGATGTGATTCGACGGCTGTTTCGACATCAATCCGCTCTATAACGACGTTTCCGCGTTCCAAAATTCGGGGACGATTTTTACGCGGGGGGACCTCGCGAAAAAAAAGGAATCTAAAAAATATCGCACCCGCAAAATCGATCGCGTCAGAAAATTTTGGAACGAGGACGGCGTGGCACGCGTAACGTGCTAGATTTTATTAGTGAAAACGAATAACGATATAAAAAAAAGGCTCCATCTCTCTTGTAATATTTTTATTATCGCAAGCGTATAATATATATTATATATATATATATATATATAATTAAATTATATATATTATCAAAATAAAGGGATTATGCCACTGTTTATTATTTATTGACTAACGTTCGACTAATATTGTAAATAATAACGAAAATATTTTATCTATATTTCCGATCTCCGGGGGGCGTCGGGCGGGGGACGACGTATTATCTCTTGTCCGTCTCTTTGCGGCTTCCAACACCGGTCGCCGTTTTCGCCCGCCCCTCTATTGTTACACCATTTCATCATTGCATTTAATAAATTATATATTTATTGACTCACTCACCTTTTCACTTGCGGCCCCATTCCCTCTCTGCGATCTCTCTGCGATCATCTCGCCTCCCTTATGTCCTTCCTGAATATTTTTATTATAATATTGTCGGCTTTAGATGTCTAATTACATCGCTAATGGTTATTAGTCTCGGAATATTTATAAAAGAAATATAAGAAAGAACCGTAGAAAATTATAGTAATTTTTTAAATTAATTATAAATAATAATTTATTTGTATAAAAAAAAGAGATACTTTGTTGATTTGATAAATAGAGAAAGAGAGTTCGATAAATAGAAGAATAAGTCTAAGTTATGTTTGTCAGTAATTGGCTTAGCTAATCAATTTGCAATAAAATACTGATTGCGAGCTAATTTAATATAAGTGTTGGATGTTGTAGTTGCGTTTAAACTGAATAGTAACACAATTACGGCAAGTTAAGGAATACCCAGGCGAATAATGATCTTAGGATACGTCGCTGAAGTCGCTTGCAGAGCTTCTATTGATGCGAAGAGCTCAAAGTTCCTGTTCCAACTGTTCGTCAAGTCGAACTAGGACTTTATTAGAACCGCTAAATTTAACGACCGTATTCATAACGCGGAATTAATCCTTTCTCGTTTTGTATCTAACGTTTGAAGTATCTGTATATCTCGTATAAGGAACGCTGACTAAATAATAATATCGCGAGAAAAAATGATACCCGAAGAGATGGAGGCAAATGATTCGGGAGAAATTTACTTATCGTCTTCCTTCCGCAACAGTTTATTTAAAGCATACAAACGGTACAAACTTTACTTGCTCTGTCGCTTTGAGTACAAATTAAATTTGGTCGCTCAATTACCGTGCTCAATTATACGAGAAGGAGAGTTAGAGATTGGGAGTGAGAGATGTAAAAAGATAAAAAAAATATGTATTTCCGAAACTACCGAGGAAATCGAGCGGAGGAAATCGAGTCCAAGATTTTTCTCGAGAATTCGAAATTCGCCGATTCCATTCACGCGTCGTTGTGCTCATTTATGTGATTGCTTTTGCAAATTTCCTTTCTTCTGCTATTTTCTTCCGGTGTCGCTTCAAATGAATGCAACATTCATCGAAGCGATGCGAAAAACGATCGCACAACAAATCACAAAAAAATCGGTGACAGATCTATGTGTGTTTCCGGAAATAGAAACGAAAACATTCAAATGGCATTTCTGAAAAATTTTGACGATAGAAAGAAATTGGTTTAAAGTACAAAAAAAAAAAAAAAAAATTTCAAATGTTTTTTATTTGGTTAATTTTGCAGGTCTACATTTTTATATATATCATCGATTCTAACCAGAATAAAAAAAAAGAAAAAAGTAAAGTAAATTAAAATTTAAAAAACTTGCTTTTGGATTTCATTTTTTTTTCATAGCTAAAATTCAGCTTTGCATAAAAATTGGTAAAGACAAGTAATGAGTTTTATTATGAATTTTTAATGCCAATAGAGACATATTAAATTAAACGCGAATCAATCAGCCGCTAATCATTCATCGTGCGATAAAAATAAGCAATCAGTGCCATTTTTGTGACAATGGATTTTGTTCGTGCCAAAAATTATTTCTGCAAATATTTTGCTAAAAGTATAATTTTATTAAAAGTATTAAGAGAGCGGGCGATACATTTGTTTCCAGACGATGAGAGTTATTTCACAGACAATAGAAAGAAAATTATGCCGAAAAGTCTTATAAGATTCACGTGCGATTTTTCTGATGTAGACACAAGTGTAGATAAAACACTAAATTAATAACTTCTCTAATGAAACAAGCTATAATCATATTTCACTCTTGATTTATCGATAAATTTGTTAAAATATTTTTGCAGAATATTTCTATAGAAAGTTAAATTGGAAAATTCTCTAATTCACGATATTCATCTTTGCATATTTTTCCCGAGATAATATGTCATAAATGATAGAAGATTATATTATAATAATTCATTTCCCAAGATATTGAAATATTTCTTTATGTCTTATCTCACATTTCCTAATTTTTCTACCTTTTATTATTATTTTTATTAAATGTTAGTTATATATGTATTTCAGATAAAAAAGTCACACTGATGCGAATATTCCAAGTTATCGAAACCTGACTCCAGAGATATTCATCAGACTCTCGTAGACGTCGACTCCGAACGTCCAAATACACGACGTAATTTGCATTGCCTGCATATAATATTTATTTTTACTCGCTCATCATTAACAATAAAATTAATAAACGCGAATATTATGGAGCGCGTGTCCGTTCGGCAAAAAAGGGCAAAAAAGAGTTGGTGAATTTTTTTCCGACCTCTAGAGATCAACGTCAGTCGACAAAGTCGATCAAAATACTTGAACCCGGTGATTCTCGCGGTCGCAAACGACGATGTTGCCCGTGGAGGTGACGGCGACGCCCTCGAGGCCCTTGAACTCGCCGTCCCCGCTGCCCCAGCAGCCGTAAGACTTGAGGAAGGCACCGTCCGGACTGAAGATCTGTATGCGATTGTTACCTGAGTCGGCGACGACGATGTAGCCCTGATCGTCCACGGCGACGCCCCGCGGGAACTTGAACTGACCGTCGTCCGAGCCCTCGGAGCCGAAGGACGTCAACACGCGGCCGTTCACGTCGAATATCTGAACGCGGTGATTGTTGCCATCGCTAACAATCACCCGATTTGTGTTGCTCACCGCGATGTAATGCGGGTGCTCCAGTTGGCCGCGTCCACCACCGCAGGAGCCGAATTTGCCCACGAAGGTGCCGTCCGATTGAAATACCTGCCAACAGGTAAATACTAGTATTATATACAGTATAAATACGTTTTCAATCCTTCTATCAATGAATGGGTACTTGGGTACCCAAACTTTAAATGTTAAAAATGTGTCGAAACTTTTCTCCGTTTGAAATAAAATACATAGGGCCCTTTTTGTTCGGAAACTTCTTAAAATATAATGAGAAAAATTGCTCAGCAGCTACTATAAAGAAATTGTCGCAGTGCAATGTGTCGAAAACACGCAGTTGGTACCCGAGTACTCATTGATGGAAAGATGAAAAATTATATATTGATTGCAAAATAGAAGAATTGAAACGCAACGACGTACATACATATATTTTATCAGATACTTCACACGGTCTGTAAAACACACTGTCGATAGCAAAAAAACAAATTGCCACTAAAAATACAGCGAAAAAAAATTCCACTAAAAATTAAAAAAAAAGTCAACGTGTTCGATCCTCCATTCCCGAGAGAGTCAAGCGATTAATCGAGCTATTCGTCGAGAATTGATTAATTAAGAACAGAACAAATTGAAAAAGCTCTAATATATAAATTCAGATATGAAAAGATGCAACCAAATTATTTTTACTAATTAATAATCTGAAGCTGGTTCAAAGGAAGGAGCGAAACGTCCAAAACAAATATAGGGGAATTAAAAAATAAGTGTGTTGCACCTAATACCAGGCTCTTACTAGCCTTTATCATCCCTAATAAAAAGAACCTAATAAATATAATAAAATAAAAATAATAAAAAATAAAATAAAAAATACGTAACAAATAAATTTGTAATTAATAAGAGGGGCGCACCTGTACGCGATGATTCTCCTTGTCGCATACGTAAATGAATCCGAGGGCGTCGGTGGTGATGCCCCAGGGATAATTGAACCGGCCGTCGGCGGTGCCCTGGGAGCCGAAGGCTCGCAGGAAACGGCCGGACGGATCGAGCACCTGGATCCTGTGGTTGTAGCGGTCCGCGATGATGTACTGCCCGATCCTGTTTACGGCCACCCCGGCGAGGCAATCGAATTCACCCTCGCCGCTGCCGTACGTTCCGAACTCCTTCATGAAGTTTCCATTACCGTCGAATACCTACGATAGCACCCGAACGATACAGGCACGCCGTTTATATCGACCCCGTATACCGATATTAAAATCGGCCATTTCGCGGCCAACCGTAATATAACGCGTTCCTGGGAGAGAGAGGAGTTTTCCCTCCGTTCTCTCCTGTTGGGCGTTGCAATCGAGGTCGGCTTATTTATGATCCTCGGTACGCCGATACGTATATATACGAAATGTCCATGAAATTTTAAAGCCTCCATACTTCCGCTTTACGGGCATATACGAGTTAACTATTACGTCGCTTCGAGGACGACGCAATTGATTTATCGGATCTGGTATTGTTCTTGTCAGTAGAGTTAGTTTGTGTCTCTCTGATATCTTCGAGAGATTGTGCGACAGAACGCAACGCAGTTTTAAAAGTTTCTTACAATTAACAATATAACTCTTTTTCTAATAAAAATTTTCAAATAAACAAAAAAGATTTTAATAAAGTAGAACAACACAAGCACTACGCGCGCGCCATTCCTAGATTTTATATAAAAAAGAATTATTAATAATTTTATATAAAGTTTGTTTAAATTTGATTAATATTTTTTGACAGAAATCAGCTGATTAAAGCGTTAATTTGTTAATTAAATTTTAAAATAAAAATATGTTATAAAAATTAAACTAATAATGTTATAAATAATACGTTATAATACTTTAAACTCGAATAATATTTTTTGACAGAAATCAGCTGATAACTGTCAACAAATATTAATCGAGTTTAAGAAATTATAACATATTATTTAAAACATATTATTTTAATTTTTATAACATTCTTATTTTAAAAATTAATTAGCAAATTAACCCTTTAATCAGCTGATAACTGTTAAAAATATTAGTAAGATGTTAATTTGATAATTAAATTTTAAAATAAATATATAATTATAAAATTAAAATAATATAATATGTATTAAATAATATGTTATAATTCCTTAAACTCGATTAATATTTTTGACAGTTATCAGCTGATATCTGTCAAAAAATATTAATCGCAGATAAGGCATTATAACATTATTATTTACAACCACTGACGGATCCTGGGGGGGGGGGGTTAAAACCCCCCCTTGCAAATTAAAAGAAACAGTTTCGCTGAATTTGTTTAAAAAGTATAAATAAAGAAAAACAAACATTAAATAGCTATCGACGTCAGGATCCGCTAGTGTATATATATAAGTATAAGATACACTGTAAATTATATTCATTACGCATTCAAGGAGTTAAGTATAGATTAAGTCAGACATACGACGAAATGATGAGATAATTTCATTGCACGAAAATAATTAGGTGAAATTCTTTATATCTATATAATATATGTAATATATATTATATCTATATAATATATATTACATCTATATAATATATATTACATTTATATATTATATATTATATCTATATAATATATATTATATAGATATAAAGAATTTCGCCTAATTATTTTCGTACAACAAAATTATCTCATCATTTCGTCCTATGTCTGACTTAATCTAAACTTAACTCCTTGAATGCGTAATGAGTATAATTTACAGTGTATCTTATAGATACATATTGTATATATTATATATAGTATATAAAGAATTTCGCCTAATTATTTTCGTGCATGAAATTATCTCATCATTTCATCCTATGTCTGACTTAATCTATACTTAACTCCTTGAATACGTAATGAGTATAATTTACAGTGTATCTTATACTTTTATAGATATATATATATTATATATATATATATATATAAAAGTATAAGATACACTGGAAATTATACTCATTACGCATTCAAGGAGTTAAGTGAAGATTAAGTCAGACATACGACGAAATGATGAGATAATTTCGTTGCACGAAAATAATTAGGCCAAATTCTTTATATCTATATAATATATACAATATGTATGTATAAGATACACTGGAAATTATACTCATTACGCATTTTAAAATTTAAAATTTTAAAATTTAATTAGCAAATTAATACTTTCTTAATATTTTTTGACAAAAATCAGCTGATTAAAACGTTAATTTGCTAATTAAATTTTAAAATAATATGTTAAAAAAAAAAATAATATGTTTTAAATAAAGTATGTTACAATTCTTTAAATTATATACTCATATTATATTATTTACAACATATTATTATTATTAAAATAATATTTTGTAAATAATATAATATGTTATAAAACTTTATCTGCGATTAATATTTTTTGACAGAAATCAGCTGATAACTGTCAAAAATATTAATCGACTTTAAAGTATTATAACATATAATTGTCTGGTTTAGATTCAAATGTAATTAAATTCGCCAACCAGTTTAAAGAGATTCGATAAAGAGAGTGGTTTATTCGAACACGATGATTGGAGCTGTCAGTAGTTAGTTTGTATCTCTCTAATATCTTCGAGAGAGATTGCGACAGAACACAAAGCAGTTTTTAAAAGTTCTTACAATTAACAATATTATTTTTTTAATAAAAATTTTCAAATAAATAAAAAAAAATTTCAAATAATTATTAATTAAATCGTATTACGTAAAAGATTTTTTACAATTGTCTCGCTTGGATTCAAATAATTAAAATACATTTTAGTAAATAATAAAAAAAAGAGATTTTCAAATAATTATTGATTTAATCATACGGGAGAGATTTCACAATTGTCTCGATTGGATGCAAATAATTAAAATAGATTTTAGTAAATTAAAAAAAAAAGATTTTCAAGTAATTATTAATTAATTATTGATCTAATCATACTGGAGAGATTTTTTTACAATTGTCTCGCTTGAATTGAAACGTAATCGAATTCGCGGACCAGATTCGATAAAGAGTGACTTACTTGAACACGATGATTGGAGCTGTCGGCCACGACGATGGAGTTGTCCGGTCCGACTGCGAGGCCTCTCGGCCAGGTAAAGCATCCGGCTTCGCTCCCCCGCATCCCGAACTTAAACAGCTGCCGCCGCTTCAGCAAGTAATGACTCCTCCGACCATTGCTGGAATCGATCGACGGGGGCGGTCAATAAAGCAATCTTCTCGCGATCGTAAATCACTCCGGGGGAGGGAAATTTCGCGGTCACGTGGTCAATCGTGCGGTTACGCGCGAGCATTAATGCGATAAGGGGTAGTAATTCTTCATTCGAGACTCCTCTATCGAAGGCTCTCCTATCGCTGTCGAGGAAAAAAGTTCGCTCGTGGAGAGGAAGAGGCAAACTCGAATATAGTGCTCTCTCTGTGTATATCTTCATTGCGCGTCGACTGTTTCTTAAAAGAATGTTTTTTCGCAAATCCACTTTTCGAGAGAGAACGCGATGTTCCACTCGGGCGGAAACAGCGGTAGATCTTCGAGAATTATAGCCACGCAAGAGTCTCCGGAGCGCGCGCCTGTAACGCAACGAGGATAACGAGGATAAAGTGTTTTGTGATTGCGATAGAGCCGGCGACGTTCAGCGGAGATGCTCTTCTCTCTCTCCTGTCCGAGGTATATTTAGAAAGTTGCAAGTTTTCCTTTAACGATCATAGTACGCGTCGCGTCCTCTTACGAAACTCTCTTCTACGGAAACTTGTTACGTTCTCGAACAACGTCGTGCGCGAGAAAAATGTATATGCGCCGGCCGTATACTCATTTTCTAAGTAAATAAAGAATTTCGAGAGCAAAGTTCAAGCGTTCGTCCACCAATTTTTTCTCATTAAGAAAACATTTACGAAAAAAAATTAAAATGTCGAAGACTCACCTAGTGGAGGAACCTGCTGCCGCGGGTGTAACGGGAGCTGCTGTAGGGGACGTGGGGGAGCCTGACGGGTTTTTTTGATCGTCGTCAGAAGATTCGAAGGATGTTTGCCCGGCGTGCCTCAGAGGTAAACCCAACGAGAGCCTTCTCGAGGCCGCGCTGGAGCTGTGAAAATTATTTGAAGGGAAGTTAGAACGGAAGATCAATTATACATACAGGTAATAATTGAACTATCATTTTAAATAATGTCTTTCACGTCATAATTGATGACAACAGCGCTTCATATCGCGCTCTCGTGCTAATCCGGCGCGTTTGATGCGTAATAAATATATGATACTGTATTCAGTATTATACCTATAGATCAATTCTAATGCGCGTTTAATGTTCAGAATCATCCCGTGTACCAACGATGCGATTAAAGCTTATCGTTACCATAACATGATCGTGCTATCCGCGATTTATATTCATTATGGAAAGTAGACAATAAATTAATATAAATTCTCTACGTGAACAGACATTCTCTCTGATATTCTCTTATTTATGAAACGATAGATTTATTCTGATATAAATTCGAAAAATTAAGTCTCTCTCTCTGTTTTTCTCTGATCTGAGAAATCAGTCACAATTTGAGCCTCACCTGGACGAGGGTATCGTGGAGGACGAGGAGGGCGGTTCCTTGTCCTTGGTGGTGCGATTGCCGTACTTGTTCTTCAGGTACCTGGCCCAGGAGCTCAGAGCCGCGCCGTCCTTTTCGGTGCCCGGGCGATCGCGTTCCGGGCTCGGTTCCCTCGACTTCAGGGCGTGAGTGCTGCGGCTACGCGCCAGTTCGGAGCCGGCGCCGTATTTGGCTGCCAGGTAGGCGTTTGGCGACTGGGTCGTCGGCGACGGCGGTTCCTCGTCCAGGTCGAGATCATCGCCGCCGAAGTTGTGCGAGCTCCTGGAACGAGCGAGACGCTGCCGGCGCTCCTTCAGGGCCGCGTAGCGGGATCTCGCCGACAAGGGCGAGTCGACCTCCGCGTCCGCCTCCCTTTCGCGTTCTCGCTCACGTTCGCGTTCGCGTTCGCGTTCCCGTTCTCGTTCCCGTTCCCGTTCGCGAGACGCCGTCATCGCAGCCTGGCTCCTGCTCTTGTTCAGAAATCTAAAACATCAACGAGATGGTGCGCTCAATTCGTCTGTATATAGAGATTTTATATCTTCTACTTTAATACTGCGAGCTGGAATTATTTCACTCTTGCAAAAGTAATTGTTATATTTTTATCACACAGTGTAACGATTTTAGGATCTTGTAAATATATATATACTACACAACACAAGCCCGAGCTACGCGCGCGCCATTCCTCAATTTTATATAAAGAAGAATGATATTTTTATATAAAGTTTGTTTAAATTTGATTAATATTTTTTTTTATAGAAATCAGTTGATAGCGTTAATTTGCTAATTAAATTTTAAAATAAACATATGTTATAAAAATTTAACTAATGTTATAAATAATATGTTATAATACTTTAAACTTTAAACTCGAATATTATTTTTTGACAGAAATCAGCTGATAACTGTCAAAAATATTAATCGAGTTTAAAGTACTATAACATTTTATTTAAAACATATTAAAAATAATTGATGACAATTTTCAGGAAAAAATATCGAATTTAAAACTTATTATAATTATTTTCTTTCCTGAAAAAATAATTAATAAAAATTTTCTGAAAATATCTAATTTAAAAATTATTATAATTATTTTCTTGAATATCTTATAAGCATCTATAATGTAGAAGATTACTCTGCGATGCAAAATTATTTCTGCAAGAGTGAAATAATTCAACGCGTATGCATTCAACAATTACATTGACAAGTGACAAATAATTAAATATACAATGAGATAATTAAGCAACGCGATGAAAAAGCAATGTAATCTGATCTCATCTTTTTTTTTTTTGCGTTATGTAATTGCTAAATGATATATAGACTGTTTAGACGGAGAGAAGCGTAAAATGAGCACGTTGTTAATTAAGTAAGAAAGTTAAAACAACTATTAAGTTTTATCCTTCGTACTAATAACATAACATCTTCTAAAGAATATATTTGTTAATGCGTCTTTACATAAATGTTCGAATCACCGAAACATCCCTCGAATTTTCGCAATGATTAACGATTCAAACGACTAGGCATTCGCGTTTCCAGTTTCTTCATATTTTCCAGTGATCAATCTCAACAATAATACCGACGAGCTCAAGCGCGCTCGGCCTTTCTTTCCCTTTATCTTCTGGTACCGTAATTGTTCAAGTTAAATTCGAGTAGATTTCGGGTAATCGCACACCCTTGGAACATTGGAGAGTTTCGACCCCGACGACATACGCGCGGAAAGGCGATACCTATTGTAAACGAGCAGTATCTCTGCGGTCGTATTTTCGAGAGAGACTCGCATCGGGCTATTTCGGTGCACATGCGTGCCGCGAACGCAAACTTGTGCAAGGGAGTGCACGGACTCAATATCGTGCAACCAAAATACTTCTCGACGCACAATACGTATACATCTGTAACGCGCTCCATTTTGAAAAAGAAAAAAAAAAAGATTCGAATCGCGTCTTCGAAATAAGGATGACCGGCTTCGTTTTGTATATGTGTATATGTGTATATGTGTGTATATCGCGTCAATTAAAAATATATTCATCGACATCACTTGATTCTTAGAAAGATACTCGACACTTTTGGAGGAGATAATTCTTCCTCGAAGATATATTCTTATGGATATTTATTAGGACATTTTTTTAGAGTTAAAAGTGCGCCGCATCGATTATACTTGTATTATATAATATAAAATTTTTTATTCCGTGCAGTGCGCCAGAAGTCCGAGAAAAAGGCTATTTATGCGATGGTGAAGCGCGTATATTACGTTTAAAAAGGTACAATAATACTAGCGTGCCGTAAATTGCATACGTTAATGAGTCGGGGAGGGAACAGAGTAACGAGGTTAAGGAGCTAACTGCTTTTCATATACACGACGGTAGACTTTGTGTCGGTATTACTGTCTCGTTTATAGGATTAAGCTTACGAGGGCGAGATTTGCATTTGATTGCCCGCGAATCTATTCGCTGTCCGCATTATATATATATATATATATATATATATATATATATATATATATATATATATATATATATACATATATACAAAGTTCTCGCGTCTCGTGAGCTATTGTACGGAAAGTTATGTCGGGTGGGATCTCCACGTATGAGATATTTTTATATCACGTTAGTTTCTCCCATAAGCAGTCATAAGACTTGGATGTATCTCGCGGTTTTAATAACGCATACAAACGACGAATAATAAAGGCACACATATGACAATACTTTGGCGATGGTATTAAATAAAGCTTCTGTGCTGCTTTTCGTCGCGAATCGATGAAAGTTATTAGAGACAAATGTAGAAAATGATTATTGTTATACGTAAAAAATCATTTCGATATTATACATCAATTCAATGAGATAAGCAACGAGATCAGTAATTTAGTTAATTTCGTGCATTAATTGCTAATCTAATCTGTGTGGTCTGTACACTTGCCGGAAGCGCGTTCATCGTCAGTGGAAGATGTCGTTTATATATATTATACTTATCGGATTGTTGCAGGGTTTTCTTTTCTTTTTTTATTTTTGGCTTTGAAATTTGAAAAAAGGAAACCTATGCTTACGAAACGGCCACTGATCTAATTCGATTCCAGCTCCATGGATGAGCGCAATCATCGACGGCCACCGATGCGCCGTACATTTTATCACAGATTCGTGAGACATCCTGTATACATGAGTATGATGAATATGCAGATAAGGGTTTTACTGTGATTCGCAAGTATGTCATGCACATCATTCTCATAAGTATTTTTAATATTAAGAAGCAAGGGGTGAGGAGGAAGAGGGAAGAGCTGTTATTCGTTATCAGACGATCAGAAAATTTGAGAGAGATATTAATTAAATAGTTATAGTAGCAGTATATTGCATAGGTAAATAATGTTTCTTTTAACTTTAATTGAATTCAATTTCTCTAGACTCGATGTTCTAGATTGTATCGCAGATATGATAACAACTCTGCATTGTTGATTAATCACAATTAACTGGGGAAATGTAAATTCCTCTCTCTTGTATTTTATATTGTAATTAACATCCCGCAGGGGAAAGTTAGTATTCCGGGAGGAAGGAGGAAAGGGGGGAGGGAGGGGGGAGAGGGTGCGCGGACGATGTGGATGAAATTTTCGGATTGCGTCAAACAATGTTTGTGTAGGTTTGCTCGAATTTGAGAAAGTTCATGAATGTCCGCAAACTGCGGCATAAACATAGTTTATCGCGCGCGCCCGGTTTGTATGACTTTACACTGAACCCCCCCCAACTAAGTTCGTATTTCGTCGTATTAGGTCGGGTCCCAGTGCATCGGTAGAACCGACGTGTCGCGAAGTAAGAAGTTTCCAGTTTACGAAACTGGTAGATCAGATTGCAGGCGTGGATCGATGGTTCTACATTTCCCCCTTTCCCTTCTCCTTCTCTCTTTGCTCCCCAAACGGCTACGTGGAAGCTGCGAAGTTTCGACACTACCGATTTGTTGTAGCAGCTAACTAAGTGCGCAACTTGCTAAGAATACTGCGTAAAGTTATGAAGTAGTCCACTTTCGGCCGCGAGTACTATTTACAGTAGAACACTGGAGAAACAATAAAATTAATTAATTTAGAAAAGGCTTTGATATATAAATATTATTTCATATTTTGTAATAAAATTAATAAAATAATAAAATTAATTCTCAGTCAAATTAAATTTCGATTATTATCGCGGTTGTTATGTGAAAATAAAATAAAATAAATTTATAAAATATATTAACAAATATGTAATTATAATAATAGTAATTATATTTATTAATTATTATGGATATTGAATACAGAGTTGTTGGATATTTCGATTTTCACAGCGCGTTATCATTTGCAAAGTATGAATTGCACGATTAGAAACGAATTAATCACACAGGTTATCACGAATTATTTCCTATAAAATGCTCTTAACTCGTTGCGAATTTTTGGGAGATTTTATTTGGGTATTCCAATTGGTTACCCAGAAGCATAAATTCTCTGTTTCGTATCGTACCTACTTGTAGTCGCGCGCAATCCAGTATTCTACCACTTGTGAACACTTCTGACTTTCTTCTCGAGATAGCATTTCAGTGTGTGTGTATCTTGAGATGTGCAAAGGAGATTTTGATATCATAAACTTGTAATGCCACATAATATCGCGAAAACTTGTATCTTAAACGCTTTGAAGAAGTATAAAAGAACCTGCTTGTAGACTATGTCTGCTTTTCGCAACTTGAATGAACAAGAGATTTTCGCAACTTATTCGGAATGAATGTTTAAAAGTGATTTTTGTATCTAATCCAACATCTTTTACACTCGTTTGTTATCTTATTAACAAACGTAAAACACAAAAAATTAAAAATACTAAAGTATAAGATTTTATATCATAAAAAATAAATATAATTATAAATATTTACTTACGTCAAAGAATATGATTAACCGGGCATATAATAAATTAATGTTGTACGCACAGACGTGATATAACTTAACAATAGAAAAAATTCAAAATGCATCATGCGATTTAAGTGCTCGTAAAAATGATTGAAAAACATTTCGATGATTCCGCTCGAAAGATTTTCGAAACGGACGACAAAATTTAGACAGCCGCCTCCATCGATCGATCATCGACCGATGTCCACCGACCAATGATGGTATTATAAACGTACAAACAATTTGTTAGTGCAATAAATAAATATGCATTTTGTTCTCGTACATGTCGTATCCCGCTCGATAGTATTCCAATGATAATAATACAAGTGTGGATAAGGATATTGTGAATGAGAAATCAGGGAATTTAGACTGCAAGAACCTCTCGGGACGGAGAAAATGACGGAAAACATGAAATGACGGAAAGAAATGGGTAGAAGAAATATTACGAGGAAAAATTTGTGAGCACAGGCGGGAACCGACATTTTGTCCTTGTTATTATTCTGATACTGAGGACGGTTGAGAGGGAAATAAATAATACGAGTTATCACAAAGAAATGCAGTTTATTTACCACACCAACAAACTGTGACGCAAAGCCTTCTCGCTAAGGAGAGAGTACAAAAACTTATTATAGATACGCGCGACGCGAACGCGGAGACGGCCACGTGGTGACAGTTTGTCACGTGGGGCCGCCGCCGACGTTTGACGCTATCATTTCTTTGGGGACGGTTTTAAAGCGTGAATTGAAGCGCGAATTGCGAAGTCTGCCTCGCTACTTGATACAATGTCTGTATACATATGTATACAGAGAGAATTTTCTTTTAGAATTTACCCCGAAAATCGTGGTAATCGTGGGATAATATTGTATGAAAAGAATTTCATTGATTAATATTTATCACATTAAAAAAATTATATTATAATATCTATCACAATAAAATATAAAATATGTTTTTGATTAATTTTACTAAAGGTATAGTAAAATTTACTAAAAGTATGATAAAATTAATCAAACATATTTTTAAAATTCATTCCATACCATATTGTCCCACGATTACCATGATTTTCAGAGTAAATTCTAAGAGAAAATTCTCTCTGTATACTATATATATATATATATAAAATACAACCGCGAAGCTATATACTTGAGCAATGATGCGGATTATGTATCGCGGATCGACAAAAATGTAGGAACAATGGCGCTCGGCCGTACATACGATTATCACAAAGTATAAAATGCAAGTTTATATGCAATTGTAAATGGATTCGTTTTCTATGTTCATGAACGTTCTCTAATGATGGTGGCTTTTATCCGGTATTCGGAGAACGCGAGTTTCGAGCAGCAGTCCTGTTTTTTGACAAGTGAAAATATATATCTTCCTCATTATATCTTATAATTTTTCCCAAATTCTGTGTTATATTTATTCTTGATTCCCCAATTGATTCACTATGCCCTTTGATTCCGAGATACTTAATTTCCGAAAATTAATTTGAATCTGATTGGAGTTAAGTGAATATTAAGCACAATTCGAGCATGTAATGATATTTTTAATAATATATAATGGCACTGATTAGTAAGATCTTTAAATTATTTCCTCTTTCTGTCACAAATCAAGCGCGCTATCATCGAAGGGTTAAACAACAATTTAAAAAGCTATAATTATGTTTCACAGGAGTTAAGCGTTTTGCAGCGTTATAATTTATATATTAGATGTCTCACGTGGATAAAACTCTAATATTTCGGATATTTTCATTAATCATAGCATTGAAACTAATAATATTTCAATTGGAGATTAAAATCCTCTTTCGTAAACAAGATAAAACTATCAAGTACCCCTTCAGGGGAGGAAACTGCTGCATCGTCACTCGCGACAAGAGAGTCTCGTCAGTTTCTATGTATCTGCATATATGTGTGAGTGTGTGTGAGTGGATAGGTGTGTATAAACTCTCGTGTAAGGTCCACGGTCTCTTATTATCACCGTCGACAACCGACAACCGAGCGATATGAAGCTCGCCGGAGGAACGAAAGAAGAAACTTGTGTACGTGTCTGTGTACGTCAAAGAAGGACGTCAAAAAAAAAAAAAGGAGAGCCCGATTTGAGGAGATTACAGGAGCAGGTTCGTTAGAACGGTGTAACACAGTACGGACACACAGAAGACGGTGGTTACCATTTGCACCGGTATACTGACATTGGCACCAACGGGCGGCGCTCTTTCCTCCCGCTCGCCCTTCGATCGGGTAGCGTTCGCGAGTAAGTTTGCACCGCCGTTCTCAATGTTAGTTTTCGTTACGAGGTCGGTCGTTTGGGAACGAATCGTGCTCCTCCGCGCGCTGCGCTCCCCTACACGGTCGTCATCGTCGTCGTCGTCGTCAAGTATCACCCACCCGTTCTCGTCGATGCCGCCCGCGATGCTATCCTCGATCCCACTCGAAGCTTCGCTTCGCCCCCTCGTCCCTTCGACTTCATCTCGATCGTAGTAGGGGACTTGGATCCCAGGAGAGGTTGCTCGCTCGGACTCGCTCTCGGACTCATCGGAGACCAGCCATCCGTTCTTACCCAGACCGCTCTGCCTGTACACGTGGCTTCTGGACGTCGGATCCTCGGAAGCTCGTGGTTCGCTCGAGGGAATCATCTGGTCGATCGCGGTGCTTGAGGAATCCTCGAGATTGGCCGATATCTCGTCGTGTTTCCGCTCGGCGAGTCTCGGAATGGCTTTTTCAGCACGAGTAGTCCCAGCGTACTCCTCAATCTCGGTCTTTTCGACGCGATCGTCTGTGAAGCCAAAGCCCGACGGGATCGCGGACACCGTTTGCAGGTCCTGCTGTAGATCCTCCGTGATCACCCAGCCATTGTCGTCGAACATCTCCTCGATACTCCTCTCGTCGATAATCGAGGCGCTTCGGCGCTTTAAGTCCCTCTCGTGACGGTCGTCGGGTGTCGTGCTGCCTTCGCCTCTGCTTGAACTAACACTCAACACTGTAGTCTCCTCGTCGTTCCCGGAAGTCGAGGAACCTTCCTTCTCCTCGCTAACCTCGCTGCCTTTATCGCCGGACTCGGTCTTCTTTTCATCTTCTTTTTCTTCTTCTTTCTTCTCTTTCTTTACATTGCAATTCTCATCCCGAGACTCGTCGTCTTCAACCTCCTCTTCGTCGTCCTCCTTGGACTCGCTTCCTGAATCAGTCTTTGAATCTTCGCTGTCGTCGGACAAGGTTCGCCCGCTGATGGAACTCGAACATTCGGAGACAGTTTGGGACTCTTTGGACCTCGATCGACCTCTGCGCTCGTCGATCATCTCTATAGGTCGGTTCGTAAGCTCCGACGTGCGTTGTTGTTCGCCGACAGCATCGACGTCCTCCACGACGATCCGAACGAAAGCTGAAGAAGCGTCCTCGGGTCTTTCACGCTTTCCGAACACGACGCGTCTTCTCGTCTCGGAGTCATCATCATCATCATCGACCGCGAGAAGAATAGATCCGTCCCGTTCGCGATCGGCAGCTGCCAACGAGATCTCATCGTTCCCGGAACGACCTTCCACTAACGTGGCCGCGTCTTCGGAAGCCACGCTCGCTACTCGATTATTGTCTTCGCGGCCACCCTCGAGAAGAGAATTACTCTCGGGTTCGCTAATCGCGACATGGGAGGAGGTGGATGAGGTGGTCGATTTGTCGGTGTCCGTAATAATGTCCGTTCGTGACGAGCGAGTGTTCGTCGTCGCCCGTGTCATCGGCGGTTTAAATGCGTCCCCGTCGGCGTCGGCGTTAAAAGTGACGTAATCCGCGATAGTCGTAGCCGCGATTACTTTATTATCGTCCTCGACGCGACCGGCCGGATACCTTGTCACGTCGGTACTTGTACCGTCCGCGCTAAACGCCCTAAAACGATTACGGTCGTGGGGGTTACTGGAATTAGAAGTGGCCTCATCGTGAGCAGTCGTTTGAGCTACGTGCGCTACGAACCTGCTGGTGTAGCCGCCCGGCGTCGTCGACGTCGTCGTCATCGCGGCCCCGCCGCCGCTCGGTGCCGTCATCGTCGTCGTCGTCGTCGTCACGGATTGCGCGGGGCTCCCCCTCGGCGACGAATACCTACGAGACACGAGGTGATACTTCGATCGGAACTTTATTCTCTTTCCTTTTTTTGGAGGGGGGAAGGAGATGTTCTTTGTCTACTACTACTACTACTTTTGTAAGGGGGGTGCGCTGGCCTGATTGCGTCCTCGAGAACTTATCGGGCAACGTGGCACCGAGAGAGCCCGATAATCTTTCCCTCATCACGTGATTGTGGTCACGTTATTTCGACCGTTACCGGCGATGCTTGGCTTATCGCGCGTCTACCATTAGTATTGAAGCGCGAGATCGTACGATATTAATAAGTTTCGCTACTCTAATATTTGAACTCTTTCACTTTTCAGAAGTTATCCAATTCGATTTTCACTTATCGTGTTTTGCAGAAATATTTTATGTGAATAAACCGGAACTTGCAATAATATTTAATCACCCATGTAGCTAAACTAAAATCCAAGTCTTTCAACTCCTCATTAAAATGTTGAAGCATAATACTTTGGCCGATTAATTAATTAATTATTCGACAAGAATAAAGATCAATCGATTTTCTGAAGTTATCCAATTCGATTTTCAGTTATCATATTTTACAGAAATATTTTATGTAAATGAACCGGAAATCGCACTAATACACAATTATTTATTAATCATTCATGTAGCTAAATTAAAACCCGAATCTTTCAGCTCCCCGTTAAAATGTTGAATAATTAATTAATAAATTAAGTAACTGATAAAAATAAAGATTGATCGCTTTTCTGAAGTCATCCAATTCGATTTTCATATTTTACAGAAATATTTTATGTGAATAAACTGAAAATCGCAATAATACACAATTTTATTAATCATCTGTAATTGAATTAAAATCCGAGTCTATCAACATCTCGTTAAAATGTTGAATAATTAATTAGCCAATAAAAATAAAGATTGATCAATTTTCTAAAGTTATCCAATTCGATTTACAGTTGTTATATTTTACAGAAATATTTTATGTAAACTAAAAATCGCAATTATTAATCATCCATGTAGCTAAATTAAAACCCGAGTTTTTCAACTCCTCGTTAAAATGTTAAAGCGAAATACGTTGGCTGAATAATTAATTAATTAGTCGACAAAGATAAAGATCGCTCGATCGATTCCTCGATTGAGAGGCGACTGTAGTAGGATTTTTATTACGCGCCTCTCAAGCGCTGAGAGGCGCGTGCTCGCGGCCGAATTTCCGCGCCCTACTGTATTGCGATTCATCGCCAGGTTGAGCGGTTAATCAGTTTCCGCAGCGGTACGTGAAAAGTTTCTGATAGCAGCGAGCGCGATGGTGAACGAGACACGTGATTCTTTTACAAAGGCCGGAGGGAGTCGCCAGACCGGGCACGAGGAGCACTTACGGGGTCTCTCTCTCCCTTTCTCTTTCTCTCTCCCGGTTCTCTCTCGATCGTTTCCCGTTTTCCTTAGGCCATAGTTTCAAGCGAGGAGATTGCGAATGACGTGGGGTTTGGGGTGGCTCACTTCGGAATTCAGCGCGAGCGAGTGCGGCCGCGCATTCGATATGCTCTCGAATGGCGACGAGGAAGAGAACGTTTTGGCGGAAGAGATGCGTGTATGTGCGGTGCTTCCGCGCACGTAACGAGCGCAAATAAACACGGAAACACGCGAACGAAAGCTCCTCGCGATAGCTCTCTCGTATAGCGAGTGCGCGAAAATTCGCTGACCGGATTCTTGATCGATTGGTCCTTCGACGGTTGAGAGAGTCGCGAGATGATCAGAAAGATAAAATATAGAGGCTTGAGAAGAGATGCGTTGCATGGAGAAACAAGAAGATAAAAAGCAGAGAAAGAAAGAGAATTGGAATTTATTTTCTCAATTTCATTGGAAAAAGAAAATTCATAGATATTTAATTATGATATTTTAATTATGGCGAATCTTTTTAATTTGTATTTATAACAAAAATAATTTTTAATATTATTCTGTCTTTATATTTTATATTCTCAACTTTATCCATGCTTTTTACGATTCTTATCGTAAATAATTTTTCTCCAAATTCGACAGTCGTCAACTGATATGGTTAAATTTTTCTAATTACTATATGATGTCAATTCGAATCCAATACATTATGTCAATATAATTTGAAAAGCAATTCTATTCGATGAAGAGAAAGATGCATATTAAATGTTAATTCTGTTAAATTGCAGACAATCTCTGAAATATTCTCGCTGGAAACCAAAGTTAATCTCCCCATATCAGTTGAAAGTCGAGTCTCTCGTTCATCTCTCGTCGACAGATTCACAATTTTAGGAAACTGTTGATTCACAATTTTAGAAAAAATGATGGTACTTGCCTGACGGAAGGTGAATCCTCTTTGCTTCCCCTTCTGGCTTCGGCACTTCGTGCGAGCAGAGGCCCGATATCGGTCCGTGCCATGGCGGATTCACTTCTTTGACGATCCTGAGACGCGGCGGAAGTGACGGACGGAGCGGCGTTGGACGGATGAACGTCCGTTTCCGACTCTTCATCGGTCTCCGACTCCGTCTCTTCGGAGGTGCTGCTCGTCTCCTCGTCCTCATCCTCCTCTTCGTCCTTTTTCTTCGCTGCAGGCGGTTCTTCTCGTGGGGTCTGAATCGGCGGTGGCGGAGCTGCACGATTACCTGCAAAAAAAAAAAAAAAAAAACGGGAAAATTTAATATTAGACATGAATTCCATTCTCAACACGATCTTTATCTTAAGTCCTAGCTTGTGGCGCAAAAGAGATTAAAAAATTTGCGATAAATATACATATATTTTTTCAATGCTTTATGTAGTTAGGACGAGTGGCATAAATGTATCAATATCTTTCAAGAATTTTTAATATATATATATGTATATATTAATATAATTAATATATATATATTTTTTCTCTCTTACATCTGTTTAAAATTATTATAAATTTCCTAGGAGAACCGTATATAACTTCGATGTAAGGAAATATCGTAACGTCTAGCTGAGGAAACAAGAGTCACGGAAACGATGAGAGACAAGCGGTGTGGAGGACTTGTCGCATGATGCATGAGAATGCGCGCGTTTGTGCAATCTGAGATACACAGTGTGCAGAAGGAGAGAGCGTCCTTCCTCCTCTCCGTCTCTCGCGCTTTTGCGATTGACGGAAACGCGATCAAAAAAGCGAATATATTGATTATACATCGATTGTCGGAAACGGCAACGCGCGCGAATATCGTCACCACCGTCCGTCCGCGTGTCTCGCCGATGGCGAGACACGTCGCCTCCCTCCGTCTCGACTTAACACGCGGGTGGGTTTGATGTGACGTCCGAACGCCGGGACGTGACGTCGGAAAAGCGAGGCGACAACAGCGTTAACTGAGAACGCCGAATGGGTAATGCAATTACCGTGCCTGTGCCGTCCAATCCGTCCTGTTCTCAAATCTCCAAGTATCGCTCTCTCGCGCGAGTCAGCCCCCTCGAGCCAGCCGGCATCCGGTGAATTGTAACATTGTAACGCGGTTGTAGCACAACACGCTGCTGCTGCACGTCTACTGCATTTTACGCAATACGCCCTTTGCATACGGGATTTAGGGCGAGCGTAGTGGACATTTGCGATCGAACGCGAAACATGCCCTTTACGTCAGACGCAATCGTTAATTTATTCGTCAATTCCGTCAAGTGTCCACTCGTGTATATTTCTTTCAAAGAATAATTTATCGTAAAAGAGAATCTATCTGGAGAACGCGTTTAATTCATTGAATGAAATCATCAACGAACTAATTAAATGATGTTGGAGAGCAACAATTTTTAAAAAAATATTATACCATTATTATATAAATTAATTAAATTTAATCTCGCGCGTTTTTTAAGTTTGGTACGTTTTTGAAATACGAGAAGGTTCTCCCTGCGCTTTAAATTAAGTCATCGAAAATAGAGGTAAGAAAACGCAATTTGTGCATTCATGCATTCAATTTTCACGCTTGGCAGAGATGCTGAGAAACACAATAGAGGCGCTAGGCAGGTGCTCGGTGTGCCAAGCAGAGCAGAGAACGTGCTTTCGTGATTCTCTTCGTATAAACAATAGATAATAGACGCACAATCTGGAAAATTGGGACGTGCAGCGGATAGAGCGGCTTCTAGCTGCTATAAAAGGGGGCTGAGTATTCAATTACTACACTGATTGCATTATTCCTTCTAATTTTTCCGGAGAGAAATTTTCGAGAAAAAAGCCATGCAGTATAAGCGATTCTTATCGCGTTAAATTAATTAATATAATATTTAATTAATTAAATTAAACAACAAATTATCCCTTTAATTATAACATTGTCGCGTATAAGTGAGATTTTTTCTGTCAAATAAAATAGAAGGTATTTGCTCCACACGAAGGAGCTAATTTATATAAGCTTTAAGCTACGCGTCATGTTTCTTAAAAAAAAATTATTAACAATACCTGCGCCTAAAAAACGGCTCTGAAAGGGCGCTCTCGGCACCGGGGCGGCGGTGTTGGACGGCTCCCTGGTGGTCGGGGAGGTGACAGCCGGCACCGACGGGGTGTTGGTCGACGTGTTGGTCGGCGGGGTCCTCGACAGGTACTTGTGCTTCATCTCCTCGGCCGTGAACGTCGTGCCCGTGTTGCGTATCCCCGATCCCGCCGAACTCTCGGAGCCGGTGCTGGAGTCGGACGAGGCGCTTCTGGCCGCGGGCGGAGCGTGAGTTTCCGCCGAAGTTCTCCTGTTCGAGGAGGAGAGAGAGAGAGAGAAAGGGCAACAATATTACAAACAAGCATGTTAATAACGGAGAATGGAGAACTCGTCCGAGTTACTTGTTTGCGCCGTAACAACGTCACGGTATGAACTCGTCGCTTTAAATCCGATATAACGCAAGTGCTGCTACTATATAGAGAGAGCTGGCTGCAAATCTCGCGGTTACCGCCCGTAGTGATTAATATCCGCGCGAGCAAACACGCCTTTGGTCTTTCGTCCCTTCGGGGGATCCCGTGTTAATTTATCATCTTGATACATGGCCCTTTTCGTCGAGGGAGTAAAGGTAATTTCATTGAGACTTCCTTGCCGCGGTATTAATTCTTTAAATGAGCTCTCGATTTGGAAATATTAATCTTGATTTTTCATCGGAGATCCAATATAATATCATTTCGCCTATTTAATCGATGAATTATGAATTGCGAATTAATTCATAATTAATTCATCGATATTACACAATTACATATTTTATAGGATTTTATGGTGCAATCTTTTCTCTCAAAAGCGAATAAAATACTTTCCCTCTCTGCTACATTTATATGTCAACTTTTCTAATAAAAAATTGAAGTAGACCCTTTTATTTTCCTAATAAAGCTTGACAGTTTCGTCCGCTGGCTTACCTGGCGATAGCCGATCTCCTGACCGGCTGCTCCTCGGGTTCCGGAAGTTCCCTCGGCGGTGGCGGATGAACCGGAACAGGCGTCGACGTCGGCTGCCTCTCCTCCACCGTCTCGACGTGGACGGCGGCTGCCGTCTTGTTCTGCTTCTTGATCCTGGAGATCTCGTCGTCCTCGCTGGTCTGCCTCGCCATCGCGGTCGGTACCTTTCTCACTTGTACCTGCGCGTCAAAAGATCACTTATTCTGTCGTGAAATTTCTTTTCTCTCCCCTCGCGACCATCTCTAATATCCCAGACACCTTCCGCGTGCCGGGATTTACGATCGGGAGTCTCCCTTCGCGCCGGCAATCCTATACGATGCGTCGCGCGATTTATCGGGATCCGCGCGGAATCCGCACGTGCATTTAAATGCGACATTATACGCGACAGGTGGCGAATACGTGAATCGGTGTGGAGATTACGGGGGTGTAGGGGAGAGAAAGGGATGCGCCCCGCGTAAATAGAGGTGCGTGCAATGCGGAATTAAGTGGTGTATTAATGATGAGACGTAATGAAAAGTGTAAAATTATTGTATTATCTCCACATTCGCAGTATTTCATATAAAATACAATATATATTTTTTTAATTATATTTTTAATTACATTTACTCGATATATATATTACTTTTTCTCGTATATATATGTTCCATCTATCTATGTACACTCTGCTAGTATGTGTGAAGTCGTAGCAAGTTAACGCTATATAATTCAGTTAATAATTTAATAATTGGCACTTTGTCAATCGCAATTCGTAAAAATGACGTGTACAGCACTCGATATAAATCATCAACAGACTAAGATGACGGTCCACGTTATATATGTGTATATAACAGGCCGACGTTCGTGTTTGTACGTTTATTGAGCTTTTAAACACATCGGTCGCTATCATCCGAACAATGGGATGCGCAACATCGAACAAATTTCGTTCGTTGCACCGGCCGTCAGCATGAAGAGTTCGTGTGTCCATCCGTTTATTTTCTCCTGCCATAATAAGGGTTTCCCGTGTGCGTAAAAGTGCGGAGGTATCACTGTCAAAAACAAATACGATGTCGTCAAATTCACGAACGACCATTTAAATCGTGTTCTTAATTAATTGATTAATTATTCATTCATTATATATTAAGCTTGCGATCAAGATTTGTGAATCAGAGAGATCGTTGTTCTTTATTTTTCTTAGTAGAGCAACATTAGTCGTAATATTTTTCCACAAAATTTTTACTCTTATATATAAATTGCGATAAAAGTTACTGGATGAAACATTTTCTTTGTCATATGTAAAGACTTTAATAATGTTTCCTGAATTTTATCGGCATCCCTGTTATGAAATTCCAATAATACAGTACGAGTGCTTTTTTTTCGAGTGTTTTGTAAAAATGCATGCAAGACCGATTGCACAACGATCAAATTCATGGCTATAAATTAACTGTATCATCGACGTCTAGCCGTTTAAATATTGATGCGACGCGGGGGTGATATATGGTGTGTCGATAAGCAGAGAACAGCGATTAAATTCACTGATACGCTCTCTCACTTTCTCTCCGTTTGTACGAATGGATTGTACAATATATTTTTCGGCGCGTAAAAAATTTACACCGACCAGGTAGGTTTGCATATAGATGCCGGACGATCGCACGATTGTTCGATTCAATCAACTGAGCGCCGTGCTGCATCAACATTTAAAATATGAACGCCGAGGGGAAAAAAAAAAAACAAAAAAAACAAATGGATCAGTGGTAAAACCATGTGTTACATCGGTAAAAAAAAAACACGGATGTACCGATGGCAAATTGTTTGTCGATCGATACGCTTCCATTGATGCGAATTTTTATATAAACTCGTCATTACGATGTAACGATGACGCATTTAGCGACAGTGTCTCTTTTATCAATGACCACGTTCGTAAATTCTTTTGATTAATGCGAATTACTAATGCGATAATTTTGTAGCAGCTTTTTTTTAGAGATTCGAATACGTATTATTACTGAAATGGCGAGGGATGAACACGTTTCTCTCACACACACATGCGAAATCTATCATATAATAGCGTATCTTTACGAAAATTGAGATATATTCAGAAGGCAACAGATCGATAATCCCAATATAAGAACGATATGAGCGATGTAAGAAGGCTTATGTGTAGGAACTGAAAGAGAGTCCTCGCATAAAACTCATACATTGCATGAAAATACATTCATATGGCAAATATATATCTGGATTATATGCTCTCAATCTATATTGAATTTTTATTTAACGGCATAAGCTATATATACATATATTCATTCAAAGTATGAAATATTTTTTTTATTCAAAACGTTATATTTTGTACCGATATTAATATATTGCGTGGAGAGTTTTCCAATATTACAGTATTAAACGTTTATATTACGAGATAAATCTTGACCGCTTAAATCGACTCACTTGATGGATAAATTAATTACTATAAAAATAGAGAAATATGTAGAAATATATACTTACCAAATACAGCAATTATATACATTATAATCAAACTCTTGTTAACGAATCACTGCATTTCAAACGCGATTCATGCAAACTGCTTGTTATATTACTTCTTCGATCAAAATTAAATAGCAATTAACTTCTCTCGTTGCTATATAATTTGATCAATATATACTAATTATTAAATCTGTATCCTCTTTGCTTCTATTATGATTATCACGTTCAAGTATATTTTCCAGGATAATGTATTATGCACCAACAGATACTTTCAAGTTAATGACATGTTCGAGAAACTAAAGTGGATTGAGTTTCTAATTTTCTCATTTTCTAAAGCTAGTCTGAAAATCAAACTTTATACCCAAAAGTCTCTTGAATCTAAATTCTCCACCTGGCAAATTATTATGTCCCTTAAATCTAAATTCCCCGCTTGACAAATTATGTATTCAATCCACTTTAACTTCGAAGGCCACGTGTGCGGGCTCTCAGAAGCATGCTATTCTAACCTGAGGCTTGGGTGGTTGGGGCTGCTGCACTTGAGGCTGACTAATCGGCTCCTCCTTCTTCCTCTTGCCGGCTCGCTCGCACTCCTGGAGCTTCCTCATGACTCGCGGCGAGTCCGTCAGGCGAAATATACCGGACAGGGGACCGCGCGCAGCGTCCTCCGTGTCCAGGACACGTTCGCGCAGGCCGGACGGCTCCTGCGGCGCCGTCGACGTGAATCTCACCGTCGATCTCGAGTCGCCGTCGGAATCGTCGCCGTCCCGATGTCGCATAAATCGACTCCTGTATCTCGACTTATTCCTCGGCACCTCGTACTCCGGCGCGTCGTACCTGGCACACAAACGGCGACATCGATCAATTAGATTGTCGTCGAGAAACTGATTCGCTTTAATCTGGAGAATTCGCCGATTTCTCCTCTCCTAATCCACGACGGCTCGATAAATTGTATAAATAGAGTAAAAAGCATCGGATTCTTTTTTATACGCGAGGGAAATTGTTTCTTCCTATTTTAGATTTTTTTTTCTAACAATCTGTTAATCAAGTTTTTATAGTTTGATGATATAAAATCGAGACATGTTAGCTCCAGAATGTGTTATTACATTATTATTTAGTAGAAATTGTCTAATTGATGTGTTAACAAAAAATTAAGTAATTTTACAAATATGAGAAAAAATTGAAATACTGTGTTTTATATTCTTAATAGACGGTAAGTAGATCAAGTCAGTCAAAGGTCAGACATATAGATATCAACTTGGATAATGTGCGTGAATATAAAAAGAACATCTTCTCTCCTCTCTAAAGGTGAATAATAACTTATTATTCTCGCAAGGAGATCTCACACACACAAGAACACGTGTCTCTGATATATGTCACTTGAAATTATGACAAGGGACCAATGACAAGCTCTACGTATGCTGAAACGCGACCTGCTTTATAGTCAGATTATCTCAGTTCGATTCGAGAGGACGTTCTGGAGGATTGCCGGTGACAGGACGAAATGATATTAGGGGATCTCCATCTTCTTCCCCCATATCATCTTCTTCGATATTCCCTTTAAGCTCGCTGATAGGGTTCACGAAATTTTCGTCTTATCTTTTAACCCTTTAAATGTCATGTATCTAAAGCATGCGCTTAGGAACAGCGTTACATTTAATATTCTATTTTAATAAAAAAAAAATGTACATGTAATAATTGTTAGGTTGGTACATATGTTAACTTTTTATTTTTTAAATTTATTTTGGCAATATTTATTCGCGATCTTGTCTTTAACAATGTAAGACATTATATATAATTTAATTGTTTAAGTTGTCAATTTGCTGTATTTGTTTTCTCATTTTTATAATTTGAGTGTTTTTAAGCTGATTGAAATTATAATAAATTAAAAAAATTTCCGAGTAATTTAATTATATGTATTTAAACTAGGAAAAAATGCAACTGCAGCTGTTCCTAATATCAACAAGGTCTCGTAAAGGTACTGCTAATAAAGGATTTGTTTAAGCATTGGTTTAAGAAATTTTGTTTCAGAGATTTGTCTCTTGAAAATGAGCCACGTATAATATTAAAGTTTTTTTAATAATGCACGTCCGCTTATTTAAAAACAATTATCGAAACATTAAACGAATTGAAATATGAGATTTTACAGCATCCTTTATACTCGCCAGACTTGTTTCCCCAACTGATTTTTATTTATTCAGACATTTAAATTTTTTAAAAGAAAAAATATTTCGAAATAAAAGGTCGGTAAAAAATGCAATCATAGAATTTACTAATTTAAAAACTGTAACTTTGCCAAAAAAGAGATTTTTATTCACTTGAAAGTCATTGGCAAAAGTATATTGAAACCAATGGTTGTTATTTTGATTAAATAAATTTTCTTTGAAAAAATATGATTGTTTTACTTTTATTTGAAAAATCCGACATTTGATATGTACCAATATGTACTAATATTTTAACAACGTTTAATAATAGAGAGTACACTAATGTGTACACTAAAAAAATCGAAATTTTAATTGGATATTCGATTAATTTTAATTTAAAAAAATAAAATAATGTAGCTAAAATGCATCTACAATGTTTCTATCAATTTAATAAAGAATTGAATAAGATGTTAAAATTAAATAATATTTTTTTATCTCTGTTCTCTAATAAAAAAATCTCTGTAATGTATTATATAATAAAAATTCTAAAAATTGAGAAGTTTTGTATGCATTGTATTTTTTTTTGTTATATATCAATAAATCGTGGAGAAAAGACGCATTTTGCTAATTAATGCAATGATAATCAATAAGTTAAAATATGCGAAAAATCGATTTAAAAAATGTTAGAATCGAGAAAATGCGCGGTTGAGATATATATTTTCAATTCATACAATGATCTCAAAAATTGCGGAAAAATCAGGACTTAGTCTTTTAATCGAAGTCAGTTTGTATCAGCAATCCATCGGAGAAATTGCAATATCTCATTTCATGAAATCTTCTATGCAAAGAGATTGCAAGAAAATATAGATATTATAGATTGCAAGAAAATCCGAATCAAGTCCGAAGCGAGTGGAAATAAATTAAACGCGAGCTTGAAGAATTGATCACTTTCAAATTCGAGAGATGCCATTAAAAAAGTTGATATCTTGCAATTTTAAACAAAAATTTTTTAAATCCATCTGCATTTGTTTTTACCTTTATGGTAAAGTAATTATTTCTACGATATATGGTATTACATTCAAAAGAAATTTATACGATAAAGTATTTTATAATATTAAAAAATTACTTTCTGTAAAATTTGGAAAAAAAAAAACATTAAAACATATTATAACGAATTTACAAAAAGCTGAATAACAGAGGTTATTAAATAAATGATAAATTATTATTTCTCATCAAAAGAAGAGAGAAAAGAGACTAAATAAAAATATAATTGAATATACATTTATACATAATTGCAAATCTTTTTCCAAATCTTTTTCGTGCAGTGGTGCATAATATAATCCTCTTTATTTGTTACAATTATAAAATGTTTATGGGTAAAACGTACACGTGTGCGTTGCACGTAGAATTTCTTTTTCCTTTTAATCCCTCCATTTGCATTCATACTATTTACAATATCATGAAATATTATCGATTTTAAGCACGTGACTATTTAGCTATATTTCCGTGATATGATATCAGGCGTCGTCACGCTCCAAAACGCTGGCAAGAACACACGCCAGAAATTGCAACGACGATGACGGGCATTTGTATATTTCGGCTTTTCACGCCACGCAAAAAAAAAGAGAGAATGAACATGCGCACTTTTCAAAAGCGTATTGCAAAAAAAAAAAAAAACAGCACGAATAAAGCGGAATTTTTACTCGAATATCACAAGGCAAGTGTCAAAAATAAACATCGCGGTATGCGCACGTTCCACGCGGCATAAAAAATGCATCGCACGGAGACGCATTTACAATTCAACGATATCTGAATTTGAGGATGACCGACAAATTGACGAGACATGGATAATTGTATTTTCTCTAATAATCGCGCGAAACGCGATCACGATTTTCGCGTGATTATGCAACAAACGGAATATACATATGGACGGCATTGGGACATTTTTACGTGTGAAGTAGATCTTTGCAGCTCGCGAGAGTTAATTACTAAAAAATACGTCCCCGCACGTATCTAAAGCATTTAATTTACATTTTGACGAGGCCGCTTAATAAAACGGACTGGCGAGATGGCCTCTAACGATTGGCATTGCACGAAACAGGCAGCAATTAACTCGATGCGCCTATTCCGAGCTGAAGGTACCTTTGAATCGGAATAGAAGAGAGAAGAGAGAGAAAGAGAAAGATGAAGAAAATGAAAGGATGCCGAAGCATGCGTATTTATAACTTAAGTCGGAATAAACATGTAAGATATTTCGGAAAATATATCCACTTTTCTCCGACGATGCTCCAAAATCTTACCGAATCAAATGCTTTATAATAAACTGTTGTGTGTTATGTTAAAATATGTAAAATATATATAAGAATTTAGTATATTGAAATATATGAGTTTCATAATTATTTTTCAGTCACAATTATTTTGTGAAATATATAAATATTAATTACAATATGTATCTTTAAAAGCTTTTTATACTGTGGCTATCAATTGAAATTATTATTTTATATCGAGATATTATATGTTCTAATATCGTTGAAATGCAATAATTAAAATACTTTTGCCTATATAACCATATCATTAAAGTTGCAATAGTTGCGTATGAAAATATTATTTAATATCGTGAGAAATAAAATTACAATTTAAAAAGTAACTATCATTTAATATACGTGTGTGTAAGAATATTGTTGCAATTATTAAGTTTAATAAAATTTTATAAACTCTTATTTAAAAGATTCAGAAAATTAAAGACCCGATTGGCTTAAGTATATTTTAAGTATATTAAACATGTCTCTGCTACTTGCGAGCAATATAAGCACGTACCAATCATCTCGTTGCGTCCCAATCTGATGGGATATCTGTACCGTTAATCTTGTTACGTGAATAGAATATTAATACGTTATCTAGGACTTCGTAGCAAGAGAATTTTCGATATTATCAATCCAATTTGTTATAGTTTCGTAATATTTCGATAAATATTAAATTATCGTATGCTTTTTACACTCTCATATGGCTCAGTTGAAATAGAAAAAATATATATCCATCGCGCTCTAAGACGACTGCAATTGGACGACACTTGACAGCAAATTATTCACAATCATCTGATATACGGAAAATATACGCGACGCGTGATACATCTCGCCTCGTAAATAAGACTGCGAATTTTCGCGACGGCTGATTTATCATTTCAAAAACAGACCGAATCTTGGCGCCGTAAATTAAGGAGTAACGATCTGTCGGATCTTTGCTCTAACGATCCAAGGACGTTTCTTGCCTCCTTTGACTGTCTCGCTGTTTTTAACTCCAGCTTGACGGTCGGGAGGTAAATTGATCTCATTGATAAATGGCGGAAGAAATAGTTTCGCCGTCTGGACGTTTTTTCTAATCGAGTTAGATTGCTGTTGGTCTGAAGAAGTCGAGGTTTATATAAATAGCTTTTCCGAAGCAGTTTTATATCATGTCGAAAGGTTTTCTTACCCAACTGACATGCCGGTATTTTTCAAGCTTTATGAAGCGTGTGACAAATATTGCTTTCAGAAAGATTTGAACCATTTTATAAATCGATGTTATTACTGTAATATCAAAGAACATTTGTAACGTATTGCGGCGAGAATGCACATAAAGTATAATAAAGAAATAAGCAACAAATATACTGTCACATATAATTTTTCTATAAATTACTCTATAAAAAAGAGAGATATATATATATATATATATATAATATATCTTTATATATCTTTTATACACATTACAGATATAACACGATAAAACTCGATTCCGCGACAAGCAAACAGTTTACGACAACAATTTCAGAAGAGCAATTGGAAACGCAATCGCTATTACGACAAATAATACCCGGATATTCGAGCACCCAGAATAAGAGACGTAAAAGCAAGCAATAGTTACTCGTATTCGGGAACGTATCGATTCCTGGCCAGCCGTTCCTCCTCTTGTTGCCTGTACTGCGAAGCGAGACGATGATCACTTTTGCTCCTCATGAGGCCGGGCGAACCTCCGGGTGGAGCTAAACTGCTGGAGCTCCCTAGCAATCCGCCGCTTCCGCTTTCTGGTTTAATGTTCAATTCGCCATAACCCGCCACGTGAAGGACAAGCTGATTCGGATCGTGTGCCATCACGAAACGGACTCGCCTGCTGTAATCTCCTGCCTCGTATTCGAAGTTCCTGCGAAAGATAATCGCCCGTCTTCATTCATCTTCAAATCGATGATCATATAAATTAAGTTCACCGTGACATAAGGTAGATTGTACAATTGATATATAAATATCTCTTACAACGCGCGTCATCTTGTATTATGTGCTATTAATAAAAAAATTTATTTATTATTTCTTTCTTTTCAGATCGAGGATGATTTATTTTAACGTGCGATTATTTTTCGACCTGGAGTATATTTATTTTTACGCGAATACCGGAGAAACTGCGTATAGTTAACGACGTCGTCTGTTCGATATCGGACGCGTCTACTCGGCCGAGTCGGAGTTACGGCAGCGCGAGCGATTTCATTTAAATAATGCACTTCCAGAAAGGATTACGTGCGCAACTTTGCATCCCCTTTCCCCTATTTAGCATATATGAAATTTCTATGGACGTGGAAACGCAAGCTTTTAAAATTAATCGCGACGTTAATTCGATATGTTAATTACTAATGAAGCGTATTATCTGACGATGAATGTGTGCAGCCATTTCTACATTGGAATTGGAATACGCGCCCTCTTCGATACCTCTTGCCGTTTACTTAACATGATTATCATACTTGAATTAATGAATATAATGACTCGCGTATAATTTTATTATGCGAAATGATTTGCGTCTATAATTTACAGCTGATTTTGTTAATTTACGGACACGTTATATATATGTTTCATAATAACGCTTGTGGTAACGTTAATTACATTACGAAGCTAACAGCTCTCTTGATTTCCGTTGCTCTCATAATACTATTAACACAAATCTCCGCAGGAATTCGTGTAGCTGATGTCAATGGCGATATTTGTGATTGGTATCGCCGAGAGTAAGCAAAAAAAAAAAAAAAAAAAAAAGGAGATGGGATTAAGCATATTAATTTCTCATAGTATAATCATATTTCGTAGACAGGAAAAAATATTTAAATTAATTATGATAAATAAATTTCGCTCGACATAAACAGGAAAAAATTACGATTCCGTACGAAGGATGTGGCGGCAGTTGTGGTTTTTCGTAATAACATAGACGCCATTAAGTCCATCCAAAATAGATTGAATCGATGAGGGAAGCGTCACTTCGACGGGATTCGAAATGGAAGTAAAATAGCTCGCGGGAGACGGGGCCGTTTGATTTAACGATTTCTTTCTGGTCCGCGCCGTAAAAAAGAGCGGCCGCGCGGAATAGATAGCCGATAATAAATCGTACAAGGATACGTCGCGAGGGGGAGGGAATAAGAGAGAGAGAGTAGGATCCCGTAGTCGTGAATTTAACGAGCGAGCGTAAAAAAAAAAAAAAGAGATTACGGGGCGACAAACCTGATGAACTCCACCGTACGCAGGAAAAGTTCTTTTGTGTCCAGCAGCTCGGCGTCGTCCCATGGTACATTCTCGTTTATGTGCGCCTCCGCCAGATCGCAGTTACTCTGGATATTCGCGATTTCCAATTCGAGATTCTCTTTGAGCTGAATCAAGCCTCTGAGCTCGGTGCCGAGGTATCGATCGACCTCGTTACGCAGATGTTCCGTGCGGTCTTTCAAAGCCTTGCTCAGCCTCCGATAAATCTCGTCCACCTCTTCGGCAACCGAGGCGCAGTTCGTTTGCAGGCCCAGCGTGTTTTTCTCCACGAGGGCCAGGGCGTCCTGCAGCCTGTGTAAACCCCTGCGCACCTGAGAACACAAGAGCCATCACGATTTGACGAGCCGGAAATGCAATTCCGTGCTAAACCTACGCGCGCTGTCGTGTCGCGATTGCGATATCGATTATGCAAATGACCTGTGTGAGCGTGGGTGAACGAGTTCAATTAACGCTATTATTAATGTAAATTTAACGCATTATTAATGGAAATTTGTCGCTTAGAAATCTCAGACGGAAGACAAAATAAAAATAATAATGCATGATATATATCTATATACATACATATATTTCTAAATATTGTATATATTTTTTCTCATTCCGTTTAATCTAACCAAATATAATTACGCGCACGAAGCAAAGTTATATTATTCTTTGATAATAAAAATCTTAAAAATTGTAATTACGCATGCATAAAAGTTATTATTGCAATGCATGTATAAAAATACATATATTAATTATGCAATGCATAAAAATTCAATATTTATATCTTTAACAGAAAATGCGAACAATAAAAATAGAATTTTCTACAAGAATCTTTCAGTCAAATACCTACACTCCCATTAAACTCGCGCGTTCGCTACGCTGTTTCGCGCGAGACTGATTTACTGATGCCCATCACCGACCGCAAGACTGCGTGTCGCCATCTGATGGCGAAACCGAACTTCGCAGCCAAGAATGAACTGGCGAAGCGCTTCGCCTCTCTCTTTCTATCCTCTCATCAGAGTAGCTAGTCCCATACGTCTACCAGGCTGCACGTCTTGCATCAGACTGATCCCCACCACCGACCCCAAAAAATCTCGCAGCGATATCGCTACGCGAGTCAGTCCGTCAGTCCATCAGTTTCGCGCGAGACGCGCAACGTGGTGGACGTACGGGGTGAGCAAGTCTGATGGAAAGAATTAGAAAGAGAGAGGCGAAGTGCTTCGCCGGGTCCGGTTGATTCTTGGCTGTAAAGTTAGGAATAGACGTATAGAAATGCGCGAGTCTAATGGAAGGGCAGGTATTTTGATCGAAAGATTCTATTTCCTTGTAGAAAATTCTATTTCCTTGTTCGGATTTTCTGTTAAAAATTTAAATATTGAATATTTTTATGCATACATTGCAATTTTTAAGATTTTATTAAAGAATAATATAAGAAGAATAGAGAAAAGAATAATAATACAACTTCGCTTCACGCGCGTAATTATATTTATAATTATATTTGGTTAAATTAAACGCGCGAAATGAGAAATATATATATATATATATATATATATATATATTGCATGTGTTCGAAAGCTATTCCACTTTTATTGCTATTGTTAGAATTTTGGAACTCATACATATATGGAACCTCGAAATTTAATAAACCGAAATTTCTCGTTTTACATATCTTTGTGATAGGCGAACGCGTTGACGATTAAATTTAGAGGTTCATTATAAGTTATATTATATAACTGCCCCGGTCCCAGATATAGAGACCTGAATGAATACGAAATGTACCTAATGAAAGCAAAATAAATGACCTGGACATATAAATATCATAGAGTACAAAGCTTTAAGCTTCTCGCAGCTTACACATCATACGTTTCAGACTCGATGAATGCATCATATTTTTATATATATACTACATATAATTATGTCATTCATGAAAGTGAATTAGCATCCTTATCTAAATTAAAATTTAGTGAGCGATTCTTTTAAAATTGTAATCCAGGAGGAGATTTTACTATTAGTGCAACCACACACCCCTATCCATAATAAAATATATGTTGAATGCCGAAGTGTTTTACGATTGTTTCGATTCGATATGATTTATTTCGCGTCGATAATCAATAATCATCATGTAACCTAAAATATAAAAATTAATACATATTATTAATTTATTTTTTCAAAATTTTCATTAATTTCGTAACAATGTCATGTTTCGAAAACATAGAAACTCAAAAGAATACTCTCTATAATCAGATTTAAATCACCGACAAAATGGAGACACTTTACGGCTCAGAAGAGATTTGCTCTGTATACAGAGAAAATCCACATAAATTCATAGAAAATATTCTGGAGGTACACAATCAATATCGAGCCATTCACGGTTCGCCGCCGTTGCAAATAGATGAAAAGGTAAGGTATCATTTTTTTATCTCTACTGCGAATTATTTGTTTGAAAATTCTATCGAATTCGCATTTTTTCTATTTTAATTACGTGTCATTGCATAATGTTGTAATAAACGACGCTGAGAAAAAGACGAGTATTATATCCTAAGTAATATCTATCGTCTATATAGATGTTTAAAATTGTGTAGTTGAACGAGCGTGCTCAGCAGTTGGCGGAGAGTTTATCGAAAAAGGGAAGAGAGCTAAAGGAAGCTTATATACCGTACGGCGAAAATGTGTACGTCAGACATCCGCATTGGAGAATGCTTCCCGAAGAGCCGGTGCAATATTGGTGAGAATTTTGCGCAACAGATATTGACATATATAGATAAAAAGTAATGCAAACGAATATACTATATAGTTAGAGTTAGTGCAGATTATAATATTTATGATAATCCATTACACTAGCATAATAACACGTAAACCAAATTTAAATCAATTTTATCAAATTTAAATATACATTAATAAAAAATTGAAAAAGAAAATCTCTCTTGCAATTATCCCTCACTAAAGAGAAATGTCACAAAAATTATAATTTTTATATAATTTAAAAATTAATGAGATTCTACATATTTTTTAAAATTAACACAATATATTTTCCAAAGAAAGAAATAATTTAATTTTATAATTAAAACGTTCAATCACATGTATCTTCTCTTTCCGCAATAATCAATTCATTTATCGTTTCGGTGTGCAGGTATCAAGAGAACAGATATTACAATTACGACGCGCCACAACCGAGGAATTTGAAATACGTGCGTAATTTCACTCAATTGGTATGGAAAGATTCGAAATTGATGGGTATGGGCATTGTCACCGGTTTGGATGGAAAGGTTTATCTCGTCTGCAGTTACGATCCGGCCGCAAATGTCGATGGCGAATTCCAATATAATGTAGCGCGGTCTAAAGAGGTAAGAGTAATAGATATTTTTTCTCAAATACCATATTTTTCCAGAAAACTAATATGTCACGTTAAAAGTTGCGCGTGTACAATAAATAGATAAATCTAAGAGAAAAATGCTTGTCATAATAAGTACAAGCAAATATGACAAGAATTGTCACAATTTAAATATATATTTTGATAGTTTTATTTATTGACTCATATTATATACATAATATATGTATATATACATGCATACATAGACATGCACACACAATAAGAAAAAATATGAAAAAAATGAAAAATAATAAAAATAAATAAATATAACAAGAAATTAAAAAAATAAATAACAAGAATTTTATATTTTTTGTTATATTTATAAAAAAAAATGATGTGTATAAATAGTATGAGTAAAATTATGCCCGATTTATATACGTAATGAATCCGGAAAAAATAATCCGTTCTCTATTATTCTGCTGAAAATTAGAGAAAAGTGTAAGGGACACGAATGCATTCATCGGAAGTGTCTCGATGCGATAGCATCATAATTTCTTACGCCATAAAATCGAGTTGTATCTCGGTGATTTCACATACCACGCATTTTCGCGCCATTTATTTCGTGAGAGACCGCTTTTATATGCTTCGCAAAACGTGGAGAGACGTTATTTTAAAGCGTGATTTTACAGCCCGTCGTACGCACCGTTGAAATTGTATAAATCGGTTAAATTGCGAGCGATTAAAATAAACAAATCAAATATTTTTAGGCAATATATATTGTACACGCGCCAGATGAACACGTGTGCAAAGGTATTTGTTGCTCTCATGCTCCATGATAATCAACGAAATTTTCCAGAGTGGAGGATAGAAATTGTATTAATGGCTTAAATCACACGCGATAAATGCGTACAACAGTTTTAAAAGAAAAATTATTTTATACGGAAATACAGACACACACAGCACTCACATAGTACTTTACATACATATAGAGAGAGAATAAAACAGCTAAAAATATCTGTTTTCCAATGTATTAAACATAAATGCAATTTTACGAAGTGTCACACCGTAAATGGAACATTAAGCGAGTCTATATTTTTTTAAAATTGATTAAATCAGGTACTATTAAAATAAATATAAAACGAACCTTTTTTAAAAGAGAATTATTTCACACACTATTTCGCGAAATAAATGTAGTCCAATTAATTTTTTTCTCTACATATACGTTCGGAAATAATTACTCTTTATCGCCTTTTATACTCATAAAGCACGCATTTTCACGATATATTTTACATACACGTATGCTATCTGTTAAATTGAGGGCAATCAAAATTAATTAAGACCATCCTAAAGTGACTCACTTATTTTGCCGCATAAATTTTCAAGTGCAATTTATAAAATAATGAAAATCGGCGTATTGTGCACAGCAGATTGTACAGGTGAAAGCCTCGCGACACGGAAAAGTCGGGTTGTTAACTAATTAATTAGAGCCGGCAAAATTTCCAATACCCCAAGCGCTGATTTATTAGTTACCTTCGAAAAATTTCGCGCCGCTGGAATTTACTCATTAACTATTAAATTAAATCGTGGAAAATGTACAACAAGAAACGGAAATACGGCATAAACGATTTACGTACATAAAAAGCAGGAAGCAATCTTATATTTTTTTCTTTTTTGTAGAGTGAATAAATTAATTTAATCAAAAGGCAAAATTTATATATATATATATATATATATATATATATATATATATATAAGAGATGCTCGGTTTCTCTTGCCTTTCATTTATGCATTTTCACGCGGCTAATTTGCAGCTGATCTTTCTTTGGGAAGAATTTAATTATGCAGTAATTATGTATCATTTTCAATATTAAATATATATTAATATTCAATATTAAATACATATTGTTTCTGGAGTATAAATTTTGCAATTAAAATTTCATCGAAGGCACATACATTTAATACATTTCAATTTATAATATACAAAAAGACGTTTCAAAGCGAAAAATGCTCTTCTTTCATAACACGTTGTCTGTATTATCGATCTTTGTTTGCAAACGCTTCTGAATAATCGAAAGATGGGTGAAATTAATTATAAACGGCAATCAGCATCGGCCAAACGAGAGAAGCGAGCCTATATGGCAGACATGCACACGCAATTTCCGCGGCACAGCGAAAAGATGGCTTCGACAGGCGGCTTCGTGTTAGCAACTTTAATGGTTGAAATGTGGTAGAAAATCTGTGCAAACTACACACGCGCGATATCCCGCTTGTCGATGCGCGAGATCTCTGGACTGTCTCAAAGACGGCGCCTCCTAGTTTATGCCACTGGAAATAGATGTGATTCATCGAGGCACTTCTAGAGACACGCGGCGAATTTGCACGATCCCGAACGACATCTTTTTCGAGCCATACAATCTAAGTAAATCGTTTTATTTGTCAAAATTCTTGATAAAATCGTATTATTGACTTTCTTTTATAATCTCGTTCGGATTCTTTCAGCCTTACATCTTAAGATTATGGTACAACGATTTCTCAAGTCTATAATATCATGAATCTTGAGATATCTGATAACTGGAAAAGTTATTTGACAATGAGATTTTTTTGCGATGGGACAAATCGCTGGATTAAAAGCTTGACGAATTTTTTTCTTAATTTAATTGAGGATTCGCGATCTTATTTTGCATTAAATTGATATTCGTGTCGCATTATCAATCGATTTCACTAACAGGTTTATATTATAGCCCGGCCGTTCTTTTATAATCTCGTTCGGATTCTTTCAGCCTTACATCTTAAGATTATGGTACAACGATTTCTCAAGTCTATAATATCATGAATCTTGAGATATCTGATAACTGGAAAAGTTATTTGACAATGAGATTTTTTTGCGATGGGACAAATCGCTGGATTAAAAGCTTGACGAATTTTTTTTTTAATTTAATTGAGGATTCGCGATCTTATTTTGCATTAAATTGATATTCGTGTCGCATTATCAATCGATTTCACTAACAGGTTTATATTATAGCACGGCCGTTTGTTGAAAACGAAAAATCTAGGTCACAATCTTGTTTCCTATCCTATCGTACACGGTTAATTGCAATGCGCGAAGTTTCGTGGCAATAAATTTCGCGTCGCTGAAGGGTGCTACGTAACGAATTTAAAGTACACCCCAATACCGGATACCGTAACACAACAGTTCCCAAGCTAACGTCTACTCGGCGAGCCAAAGGGAAAATTAGTTATGCAACTGGTTAAATTAGTTTCCGCGATCGGTATAGCAAAATTTCTCATAGTCAAGCTTACCTTTCGAATATAAGATAGGAGAACTTGATCGATATTGGTAAATTACTCGCATATACCACGACAATGAAAGGAGATATTGCGAGATAATTCATTTCGTGCCTCGTAGTCGCAAAAAAAGCATTTTAATAATAATTCGCGTGACGTAAATATTTCCAACAAATGTTAAGCAATTATTTCTCACCCTTTCGAATTCTCTTTCGTTTTTATCTTAAATTGCAGCTTGAATTTCTTCGTTTATCACCACTTTTCAGAGCTTTAATGATTCCAATTGATGTTTAGCGCCATACCTGGGAATTGATGCGCGCAATTTCGCGTCTCAGGATGTCCATGTGCGCGTCCTTGCATTCGGGACAGCATTTCTTCTCGCAATGAACGCACAGCGAGCAATAGCTCTTCTCCGAGCAAACACCGCAGCGTTCCATGGTCTGACCGCTGGTCGGGTCCGGTAGTTCCCCGGTGATCTCGATATGCAATTCCAGAAATCGTTGCAGTGTTACGTTGGTTGGAAAGGCTTGCACGCCCTACAAATAGCAGATGTATCATCGGTTCGATTAGCTTTCCGTAATGTACCGAGTACGCTTATTAATGAACTGGAAACGACGCAATGGCGTGAATTAATTGTACATACACAGTGCACCCGTGACATTCCTACACAGTAACTCGAATGGAAATGCTATCTGTACGTCAGTAAATAAGTCACTGTTATTGTAGGATATACATGTGGCTGTTAAATATTACGATATTCTAGAAAAACGTTTATATATACCTAATAACGAAACAAATGTGTTTTCAAATTCTTCGATTATTTCTCAAAATATAACTGCATAATTTGTTATTCTCGCTACGCGAGAACATTTTTGAATTCCGTAGCGTAAACACGTTCGATTATTCCGGAAAAACAGACCGGTCGAACAGTCGGAAGATAACATGAGTTTGAAACGTGAGAGTACACTCGGTTCAATGAAAGTCCTCTCGCGTTTGGATTCATCGTTGAATAAAGATGAGCTTACACGTACCGTCGCATTCTATACTGTCTCGTGCACAAAAGGACATTCAATTTGCGGTCGAAACGACAGATCGATTTTTTCTCTCTGCGCATTATCATCCGAAAATATATTAAAGACATAAACGCGATAAGGCGATATAATAATCGGAGAACCGCGCGTCGTTTCACGACAAACGAGCCGTAACAGCTTGCGCAAATGTGTTCCATATAAATTTTGCGAAACCGCGAGAAATTAAATATAATATGTATCCGGGTAATTTATTTGTGGTCCATTGTGTGTAGGAACTTTTAGTCGGGTCGGAAGACGCTTAAAATTTAAATAATTTTTTTCTTCAATATTTAAAAAGAAATATTTTTAATATTTTAATAAATTGAAAAATCGACGTTGCGGTATATTGTATATAAAGATCAACGGCTCTTACTTGATACGGTATACGATGTTCGGCACGACATTCTGGACACTTGACCTGTCGACGAACGTAATCGACGAGGCCGTCCATGCACGGCTCCATGCAAAAGCTGTGTTGACATGGCAAGAGCTTCGGATTTCTGTACCGGTCCAGGCATATCGCGCAGGTTAGCAGCTGCTCGAACTGCTCCATGCCTGTAAAAAGAAGCGAAACTTATTCTCGATCTTGTCCTCTTTACATAAAAGAGGGCAAAAAAGTTATCTGCCTTATTCAATTCTTCACAAAGCGTGCAGTTTATGTGTATACATATATACATTTTATATATGCGTACATACATACATACATGCACATGCATTTTAGAATACATAAATATTCTTGTATGTTTAGCATAAAAAAATATATAAATATATCCGGCACAAGTATTATTTGTAAAAAATATATATATAAATATAATAATTTTAAAAGATTTCTTTTTTTTACATTCCAGTTTTCATTTCAGAAAATATCTTTATATATTTACATATATTTAAATGTTTATTGTATTGCATATATTTGTGTTGGAAAAATGTGGGATGTGTTTCTCTTTCAATGCGTTTCTTGCATCATTCTTATTCGTCATAGTTATCGTCATAGTTAAGAAATAGATTATACTAATATCTTGACTCTAACGTCATCGTTTCGAAATACTGCCAAAATTTTATTCATCCGGCCACGTGTTAAGCGATTAAGGAAACAACTGTTGTTGTTTATTTGTGTAGTTGCTTGTTCATGCAATCATGTGACTCTATATTTATATGTTCATAGAATTCTCAACAACGCACTTCGCGACAAAACGCTAAAGAGAAAAAGAAAGTGCAAGCAATATATCTAATACTTTTATTCCATTTTGAATGTTATTGGCTAAATTATTTTATCATTTTTATCAATAACAGAATTTGGCCTGTGTATATGTATATCGTTTATAAAATAATCAATTAGAGATTTGTACGCGTTCTTCATAATTAAATCGTGAAGAAATTCACGTTCAAGTTTTGTAGAAAAAGAACCTTGGTGACCGGCGTAATATACCTACACCATGACTACTAAGATAATGTCAAGATCTTCGTGGAGTCATTGCACTTCTATTTTAAGGCACGCTGCATCATCAGCGTAAATTTGATAAAAGAGACGGGTGAACTTAGAGGATAACCCTGAAAACTTTTCGCGACGCAAATTATGTTGAAGCTTTTCGCCCGTGATTAAACGACAAGAGAGTCGAATGTATGTTAATGCTCAACTATAATCTTATATCTTTTCTCATTGTTTGCAATCGATATATATCTCTTAGCGTTATTCGCGAAACTTAATATTTTTTAATATCCTGAAAAGTGACAATAAAAATTATAACCTTATATAAATATTAAATAAATAGCTTTATATAAATTTATATATGTAAATATTTTATATAAATATTTAATATATTTTTTATAATGAGATCCTTTTTCATCATATTTTACTGAATAAATCAAAATTTTATAAATCGTGTTGCAACATAATTAGATTTGATTTAAAAATAATAACATCATGAACCTACCTATTATTTTAACTAATTGCTGAAATGTGTTCGTAGCAGAGATAGTTTCATGAAATGTAATCGTTGTGCTTAATAGTATTAGATCGTGATGTATTGCACTACTGTTACAACGTTCACATTGAAACAAGTTACATTACAGATCGAAAACCGCGGCAACCGTAATAATTATTTGAACGTCGCTAATGAGTGGATGATTACTCATGCAATCCATTAATTATCGCGCTTGTACGTGAAGCGCGTAATATACGAGATAATTCCGATTAACGCGATGTTTTATTTAGGAAATAAAATTTTTATTAAATTTTATTTGCAATATCACATTTTATATCGGATGTAAATTTAATTACAGCGTTTGAATAAAGCTGAAAGAAAATTGTTTCAAATAAATTAAAAACAATTCTGACAATTTGTTATTTTCTTATTCTCTTCGTATTATTTTTCTTTTCTATTTTTCTCTTTATATTCTTTTTCTTTTTATGTTGTAATAATTGTGCTTTGTAATAATTTACTTCCTCTTTTTTCTTTCTTCTTTAAAACCAGAGGAAAATATTAAGTGTGCGTTCCTTGTGTTGAAATTTTTTTTGAATCATTTAATATTAGATATATTATATAAAATATTATATATATAATTTATAATTATATTTATATAATTTATATAATTATATTTATATTTATATAATTATATCTATTAAAATTTATTTTATCTATTTCTTTGTTAATTTGCAACAAAGAAAAGTCGTATCCAATTTAATTTTAAAAACTTTACAAACGTGACACGCATAAAAAATTTGATTCTATAAAAACTCGCGAGGTCCACATCATTTCTGTCTCTAGTACGGAGATACTCAGTCAATGTCGATTCTAATTCCATGAGACATCGGCTTATTTCAGATTCGACCTTCTCGCAAAGCATCCGGCAGTTTGTCATCTCGATCGTGATGCCAACGCAAACGTTTATCCGTTACTAAATTAGTATATCCGGATACTAGCTAATAAAAATCATGGCTCTCCGTTAAAATTTCAAGACATCAAGAAAGCGAAAAATTTTCAGCTTCTAAATTTGTAGTATAATTACGTCGATCGTTTTGCCAAAATTGTTTCCAATATTTATAACTATATACAATTTTATTAAAAATTATGTTTTTGTCATTACACTAAATTTCAGAGAATTTTATATCAGGCAATGTTAAATATATTTTACAAACATATTTCGTAGAATAACTTCTTTAAGACTGATACTTCTTTCGTATAGATTTCGTGTTCTAAATTAAACTTGTCTACGTATGCGTGCCACAAATTCGCAGATCTTTAAAGATATATTTCGCGATTAACTCGGATTAAGAATAAATAAAAAATGTATAAGTCTTGATGACGCACTTTATCGCGAGCATAAGTGGCGACCATGAAGAGAACCGCGATGAACATAAAGGATAAATTTAAATAACATCCGCGCACGCGGAACGTTCAAAGAGATTGTTCGCAGCGGATATACGTAGCCAGAAGTCGAGCCAAATTCGTTTTGGCTTTCGCAAGTTTCCCGGCACTTCTGACGTTGCTGACGTCGAAGGTCGCCACGTCGAGGACCGATCGCGCTTCCGAGTCGACACAATGGCAGAAGCTAGTACATTAGGAAGCATTGTTACTATTAGACGAACCACTTGTTGGATCTTAAAGCAAACTCTCCCCTTTTCTCTCACCGCGTGTGCGTTGGGGGGTGGAAGGAAGATTGGGGGGAGGAAGGGGGGTGTAACAGGCAGCGAGCAACGATTGTATTAGCAACTTTCATGGGCGTTGCCATGAGCATGAAACGGGATGCTAATTCTGACACTTTAACTGTGAGCCTCGAAACTAAACTCGAAAACTCGCCGGAGAGATGTCCGCCTACGTTATTTAAGTCCTCGTTATTTCACCGGGCTTTTAATTGTGCGATCATATTTCGTGGGGGATTTTCGGCTTTTCGGTCTTTCGAAACACGAGTCAAGCGCGTTCGTTCGAGTCGAATTTTTATCGAATGTGAATAATAAGAAATCTGTCGTCTGTGAAATTATTATCAACAATAAGCATGACTTTTGAGAAATTCTTTTCTTCGCTGTTATTATTGTTATTATGATTTTAAAAATTAAATTGTAGCATCTGTGTCATATCCCCATAAAGATTTACATCCTCAAGAGCACATTTTTATTTTGTTTTTTTGTGAAGTCTTAATAATGAGTTATAGTAAAATAAGTGATTATTTTTGTAATTAAAAAAAACTAATATCAACTATCCACAGTGTAATCAGACAAATTGATTTTATTATCGAAAAAATCGATCATTCAAGGGGTTAATTCATAAAACATATAAAATGTATGTGAACAAATAAGCTGACTATATAATACATGATATATATGTATATATGTACTATATATAATGCGATACCACTTTATAATACGCAAATATATATTTATAGACGAGTTTTTCTCCCACTTGAAGCGCACCAAGCACGTCGCTTAATGAGCATTCGAAAAGTCCAAAGTGTCATGCGTGTCGCGAAATTGCGGTTGCACGTGGCGCATCATTATTATCATGGAAAACAAAATAAACAGCGTCGCGAATGATTCAGCTTTTTCCTTTGTCCGCGAGAGGCAGAATTTGCGAGCGTTATTTCACAAAAGCGGAGTATTTCCGAGTCGTTTTCTCCTCGTCTACTGCATTTCGCGAGAGATGTACGCGTACGGCGTATAATTGAATACCAAGATTTCGCGGAAATCTAGATTTATCATTTATTACCTCGAAATATGTTCGCTAAATAGCGCAGCACGTTGGTATTTTGCACCTCGCGCATGCAATTTTGATTCTACCTTTGTGTAATGTGCCTTTATCAATTTGTTTGGTTACACTGTGCATACTTTTGTTATTTGCATTAAAATTCGAGAAAATTAATAGCACACAGACACAATAAATGTTAAATTAAATATTAATAGAGTCGCTGACAAAATTAAAGATCTGTTAATATTAGTTTTATTATTAAATAATATTTGATATAAATTAATCAACATAAACAGAGCGTGTGTTAAGCTTAAATTCTAGATTGCAGATCTCTCTTTATTAATGACAGCTTTTTTTTCACACGCGAGGATGTGGTGAATTAATACGCGTAAGCCTGCCATCTTAAATTATTGCAGATTATGCTCCTAAATTAAATTGCCTAATGACCGATTCTGCGCGATCGTCGGAATCTGTCATGCACCTGCGGCTAATCAACGAATCCTAAATTGCTTATAGAGCGACAGGCATGTCGAATAATTTCTCCACGGTGCACAGCATGTAATTTGTGCGCGACTAATGTCTCGTAACCCCAAACGCGCTCGCCGATGTAAACGAGGAGGAAGATAAATCTCCCTAATTTCATTCGGGCAGACAGTGACATTAAGGACACTCGACATAACTCTGTATTTTGCGACCAAATCGAGGGAAAGAGTATGCGTTCGTTAACACGTTCGCTGCATTATTCAAAATGCATTTCCAACACCGAGATGCTTTCGAGATTCAAAGACAAACATATTAATTCGTAATTCTCGTAATTAAACATTTCGCCTTAATGCTGATTTATTTCACCGAACCGACCCTGGCAAGAAAATTTTTTATTACAGTTTCACAAAGTTTCAAATATCGTGCAAGTTAAAAATAGAGCTCCGTCACTCTCGATTGAGCAAACAAATAAATCTATTCTAATCTCTACACAAAAAAAATAAATTTCTTACAAAAGAATTTTTTTTTAAACTAATTAGTTTTAAATAATTTAAAACTAATTACAAATTAAATAAAATTTAAATACCCGATCGAGTATCCGTCCGTCAAAACGCGAGCAAGATACACTTATTTCGCGTTGCGATATCGAAGAGAAGACACCACCCTCACTGATGATCCCTCGTCGCGGACTGATCGCGACTTCGATCTTCGATTCGGGCTCTCTTTTGTACTCGCTTTTGTGGCTCGCGCACGAGGCGATCATCCGTCCACGTGTCGCGACAGACAATAACAAGATGTTTAAAATATTTGGCACTCGTCACGAACAAAGGGCCACTTATTCTCGCGGCGAGCGCGACACGCTATTATGTCGACACGTATAGAGCGTTTTCTGAATCGTCGCGCTTCTGGAGAATCGGTCGGTCCACGCGAGATCCAGTATACTGACACTTCTCGACGTCACCGGCCAGACTTATGCTCGCGCGGCGCGAGCTATACTTAGCCGAGGAGAGGACCTTCGATTTCCGGCGGTTCGTTTTCGGCGAACGAGAGATCTTCGGTGGAAAGCAGTACAAAGTATATACGGAACGAAAATGCACGGATCGGAAAATTTCGCACATGTCATCAACCTCTCCACCACTAATTTGCGTTCTTCGTAAAACGATCGAACGACGCTTCTCTCGCGGAGAGTGCAATCTTCGATTTAATGCTGATGTTATAATAATTAGCGACGCGAGGTTGTTCTCTCTCTCTTTCTCTTGAAAGAGTGGAATAATGAATTCGATAGTCGATTTCCAATTATCCGGTTTGTATAACGAGGGCCGTTTAATAATCGTTCCTGTTTAATGTCAACATTAATATGCATTCTCTCTCTTGTCGGCGTGGATCAACGAGAATTCCCATTCAATCCAGCCAGCTTTAATAACTGCAGCGAACAATATTGCGCTAAATGGCGCAAGTGGTGTCAGCGTACGCGTATATATATATTTTTCTTATTAACTGATATAAATATATAGCCACGTACGTGACAGAAATTGCAAATAATGAAACCTTGCTGGTTTCGACCGCAAATATATTTCCTTCTAATATTATCCGCCGCTTTTCTTTTCCTTCCAATTCGAGGCCCATATCAACGTCTAATCCAAATAATCGATTGCCGAGCTCGTGGAAGAAAAAAACATTGATGAGAAATCGGTGGGGTAGTTTGGGGTGGTTTCCTATTTGTACGCACGGCGGATTGAACGATACTCGAATCGTGCACCGAGGAAACTACATTGAGACAGAAAACATTCAGGAACGTCGGATATTGTATTCGTATATTCTCCTTCTCGTTTCCCCAAATAAGCTTCTCCTAGAAAAGTTTCTGCGAGATTTCACGTTTGTCTAAATCTTGCAGCGGTGATCACATTGAATATATCGAAGAAACGTAAAGAGAAATACAATAGAAATTATTTTCATTCTGTCGCACAAATTAAACGCGAAGAAATTAATTGCAGAATAATTGCATGTTTTTAACACTCATGTAAAAAATGTTTAAGTCGAAGTAGAATAAAATAATTAAATTCAATTTCTTGTCTCGTGGGTTTAAAGAGATGTTGTACATTAAACTGCTGATTGCACAAAAAAGGGGAAGAGTTATAGATCGTCGAAATCCACGTTCGTGCGTGAAATAGCGGTCGACTACCATGAGATGCCCGGGCTATATTTAGCCCCCGTGCATTATCCAGCACCGCTTATTTTCAACGCGATCTTAGAATAGTACCGCTTAGTCGGGGAACGGTTTATCGACCAGAGCTTTTCTCACGCTGGCAAGACAGTTTTCTACAGCCGGAATTATCCGGGCGGTTTATAAATCCGGGCGCCATAAGCTCTCTCGTTCCTGCGAATTTAATGCTCGATAACTGCAATTCTGTGCGCCAGAAGGTGCCACTCTCTACGTGAGAGACGTTCTCTCCCTTCGCGATGCATTTTACGCGATGCATTTTACTTTATGTCCGTTTTAAAAGCATCCCTCTCGCATCGTCCTTCTCCCTGGTCCATATTCCTGGGAAAATAGATTTTCCGATTGCTATCTCGCTGACTTCTCTTGGCACCCAAACGTTTCGGACGGCTAGACGCTAGACTTTATATATTCGTCATTTCTACTCGAAACGAGATTGTTTTCATTAAGTGTGTCTGCGCGGAAATTGTTGTTACATTTTTATTTGAAAAATGTGTAGATTTTAGTATATTATCTTATATTGAAAAAATAAGACACAATATGCAGATCTCTCTTAAATCATTCACTCATTTTACACTCATTTTAATTTAGATGACTAGAAAGATGACTTGAAAGACTTCAGAATTAAGGGATGAAAAATCACTTTGGAGATGCGCGCAAAGTAGATGAAATTTCTTACAGTTTGCACCAAACCTAAAGGATAACAGCGTTCTAACGTATAATAAAGTTGATATGAGTTAGGAGCGTAAAGTTGATATGTAAAGTTAAAAATTCGCGTTTATCAAAGGAGACAAAGTTACGACGGGTGAAGTCGCGAGGCTACGAGGAGTTTTTAACACATTCCGTTTTCATATTCATCACGGATCCGTTGGCTGATTCTCTAAGTTTTTGTCTGGACCTTCCGTCATTCAAACCGCGAGTCCCGCGCTCTCTAAATCTTCTTTCTTACTACTGCAACATAATGAGCTAGCTTCTCTCCATCCAGGATGCATCCTATACGTCCTTTCTATAAATCTCGAAATTTTACAGAATTGTGGCAGCAACGATTATACTTATTTCTAACTTTGTCAGCGGCAAAATTCCCGACTCAAACGTATTATTTATTAAATTATTATTTCTATATATTAAATGCGCATTTTATCGCGCAATTTATCACTTTTAATTTAATCTGAATATTCAGAAACCGTCGGAGAGAATGATGAACGATAAAACGCGCTCGGCAGATCGCTAACTTTATTTTTTTCTTTTTTTTACTTCCTCTTGCTGTTTTTAACTTTCTCATCAAGCTACGATTTTGCGCTTCCCGTTGCTTGCCAATGACGCAAAGTGTTTTTGTACTACTTCTCGTCATTTTATTTCAATGCGAAAGTTTCGGTTTTTCTTAACAAGTAAACTCTCTCTCCCCGGGTATACTGATCCTAATTACTCTTGTGATCCGTATTGTCCTGTTTTTCAGCATGCGGTACACGTACCGTGTTAGTGGCATGGAGTACTTGAAGTACTTCGTGTTTACTGCGGGTTCGTCCCCAATAATTAGATTCCCGCGTAACTTTCTAGATCCGCCTTTATTATCCCCCGTAGCAGGGTAAGAATTTTCGTCAAGAGTCAACCAAACTGCTACTCCATGTATAATTCCAGAGAGTTAACATTTAATTAATAATACAGTAGGTGCACCTCACAATATCGGAATTGCAATTTCGAGCGAACTATAAAATATATAAGAGTTTTATTGTACGCTTCACTTCTCTCGAAAGTTTACTAACGATGAAATATACACTAATCTGCGATGTATACATGTATGTAATTCTTCGGCAATAAGTAAATGTACAAATGGCAAACATAATAATATAATTAAAATATAAATATAAAAATATATATATAAATAAATAAAAATAAAAAATATAATATAATAAAATAAAAATTTTTTTAAATGTAATAATTAGAGAAAAAATTCTATATTAGAGATATATGAAAAATATATAAAATTAAAGAATATTCAAAAAAATAAATAACAAAAATAAGATATCTGTTTTAAAATACTAATAATTTTTAAAAGAGTTTAAAATATTATATACGTCGCGTTCAATTTTTTTCGCATTTCCGCGACTCGAATGCTTCGCGGAGCGAAGCTTGAAAAAGACCTAATGAAAAAAAAATTATATTTCAAAGCTGCTGAGATGCGCGGCGATTCCACAATCAAGAGTGCGTCGTTTCCCGCGAAATACGTGGATAAAGTTATATTATTGCGGGCGGCAGAGTCCGGCGGGAAAGAACGGCGTTATCGGAATGGGGGAGAGAAAACTTGCGGAAAGCGATTAAAAAGTTTGAAAAGCCGTGAATTGCGCTGAGTGGACGCGCGAGATGATGACGATGGATAACGGGCAAAATTTATTGCGGCTTGATTAATATAAATTAATTATCGTGGCGGAAATTAAACACTCGGAGGATGAGGAATCGCCCGGTTCTTTCGGACTCGAAACGTTGGAAATAAGCCGATCGATCGCGTTTAATTGAATACGATGATACCGGAAAAGCGGAGAGAGCGGATTCTGTCCGAAAGTTTTTTTTTTTTTTTTGTTCAACTTGTAAATTCAACGCGCGACCGCGCATAAGGATTTTATTGGGGCCCACCGGGTATTCATTTTCATAATTCGAAATAACAAAATGAAATATTATAATACGCATTTTTGTCGATAACGACGAATGCGCGATGCAACGAAATTCGAGGAAACTCGCAGGCAATCGTCATATTATATACAGCGTCGATACATAATGCATAAGGCTCTCTCTCCTCTCGTTCGTTCTCTTCTGCTCTCTGATTTATTATTTATCCGCGCCTCTTGGACGAAGTAATAATTTATTTGCAACGCCGAGACGTTTCAATATTTGAGAGCATGTCTGCGGAATCAAAGATGCCTTTATGCGGACGGGATAAGGACGTACGAGGTGCGGATGACGATGGATCTGATGTGAGCGGAATATATATAACACACGCGTGAAACGCTAAAAGAATGTAATAAAAGCTCTTTTCCACAGCTCTCTACAGAATAATTTACACCTTGCGAAACGTCAAAGAGCAGCAGATTCTTCTTGTAAATCTGTGAGACAAAAATCCTTATGGAAATGGGATGTCGAGAAAAGTTGGCATTTAATTTTCGACAGTTACGCAATTCGGCAACAAACTGCAGCGTACATAAAATGAGTGGAAAATTATGGAAAATTTATGGAAAATTGCTTGTTATTTAAACTGATGATTCAATGTGTTAATAATAACGGATGGCGTTTAATTTGACATAGCGTTATTTGCAATTACGAGTCGCCACTATTAATTAATAAGATCAAAATTGTTAATTCTATAGAGAGAGAGAGAGAGAGAGAGAGAGAGAAAGAGAGAGCATTTAGTAGACTATCGATCGATTTGTTGTGTACGAATGTTACGCTTAATCAGTCATTAGATTTCCTCATTCATCATTTACACAGAGAGAGATAGGGGAGGGGGAGATCAAATATGTTTGAAAGAGTTTAAACAGTTTACGATCCCGGCATAAAGGATTTAACGGAATAGGATTATCACTGCACTTCGATAAATCGTTTATCTTCTGTAAACTGGCTAATTAAAATTACATGTCGCGTAAATGTCCCGTGTAATTTAAAATACATTTTAATAATTATTTAAAATTATCCTCGTGTGCGCAATTTGTATATATTTTAAATTTATAAAATTATATATTTTTCAATTACAAATTATATAATTATAATTACAATTATAAATTTTAATTAGCAACTACTTCACTTATTTGTATAATATAATGTAATATAATTGTCACACTATTATTAGTCGCTAAAAATGTACTGTTAATCGATCATCACAATTTCCATTATAAACATAAGTAGATGGTAAGAAACAGTTAGACGATCGCGCATGTTAAACTTATGGCCACGATACGCATGACTGATAAACATTCAATGGAAAAGAATGCGCGATATATTGAAAGTATTGTGCAAGGTAGAATTTGACCTAAGCTATTGTGAGGATTTCGAGTTGCCGATGTTCAATAATAACAAACATTCTTCAAAGGCGAGACCTTTCGACGCGAAATTTCCGTCCACACGACGTTACTATTATTTTCACTTTTCGCTCTTCTTGTTATTAGGTTGAAAGCTGAGTTATCGCATTTTTTTACCATTTCCCCTTCCATTACAACTTGGTTTTGGCACGTGAATTAATTTGCAAGAGATCTACTCTTCCCTCTCTCTCTCTTTTTCTCTCTAGTTTGTGCGAGATATATCGTTCGCATTCGTGACTCGTGTTCGCTACTTTCTTCAACCTGTTCTTTCCGTCCAAGTTCGAAGAAGTCGAGAATACTGTCGTTACGTGCATTTGTAACGAGAATCCGGATTGTCAAGAATTATGTCCGAACTCTTTTTGATTCGGTTAAAAACACGTTGTTTTCATGAATTTCGCGAGTTATGGCCCTAATTTATGCGCAATTATTCTAATTGCAAGACAGTAAGAATTGAAAGTATAATATATCGTTGCACAATATTGCAGTAAGAGCTTCCGTAAAATCAAGAACTATGATCAATCTGCCGCCTTCTATCTCGGTTAAAATCCTATCTTCGCGCTTAACATCTCAGTTTAAAGTATCACGTTCTATCTTTCTAGCAGAAACTTTGAAGGAAGTTTTATCATCGCGCAGAAATGATTGTATCGCAGAATATTATAACATCACTAGACTCCAATTTATAATAACGCACTGTCGATTTATACTTTAATTGCACTTGAGCACTCACTTTCGAATCGCATTAGCCACCTTCGATTCAATATTTCATTACACAGACTCCACTGATCTGATCTAGATTTATCAACGCGTACTTATACTTACTTGCCGGGAAGTCGAGAAAGAAAATCGCAATTTAACAGATTAGTGTTCTAATCATTCGCTTATCGTCGGGTAATATCTGTGAGAAATTTCACTCGAGAGAGACTTGACTTGCTTTTAGGCGATTAATAAGCGCGTGGATGAACATAGTAATATATTTCGCGAGTCATATTTTTTAATTGATTGCCCACGCGTCTAATTAAAGAGTAAATCGCGTTCTCTCCCTCTTTTTATTTTTATTTTTTTTTGCCTTAATTCGGCAGGCCATGGGTTTTTTCAATTACCGGGTTTCATTAAGTTGTCGGTCCTGCAGCTATTCTCATTCTCGAAAGTACAGGATCAACCGCGCGATGCTGCGCAAAATGGTAAGAGAATAAAAAGATTTAATTTCAGTTTTCGCCCGGCAAGACAGGTCGGTCATTTCATTTTTATTTTTGTATTTTCCTCGCACGCATAGCGCGAGAAACGTAGACTTTTCCCAAGTTGTAAATGTGTTTGATTGTTTCCGCAAGACATTTCGCACAACATTGCGCAACACAATACTTCATTTTTCACGTATATTTCAAGAAAAAACATATTATTAAATTAATTAATTTTTTTAAGTAATAAATCATAAAATTAAAATGTATTATTATTGCTATTATTATTTGATTATCTCAATGTGTTATGCATTACTCGTGACACTAGGCAAATTAAAATTAGAAAAAACGGAAAAGCTATTATTAAATGTGTTATATTATCGCACCATTGCTTCTGTCTATGGCACGCGTGAGGCATAAGAAAATGCGAACGAGTTTAATTAATTCCGAGAGCGTAATAAAGTTCCGTTTAAAATTCTTCACATCTCATAACTTCTACTCGTGCGAATATATAAAGCGACCTCCGGTAATTCCGTGATTAAACCGTATATAAAATGATATCACACTATACTATTTTTAAATCTGAAAAAAATTTGAAAATTTATTCGCTCGTTATTCACTAGTATTGTTATTATTATCGGCACATTTCACATATATTCGATGTATAACGTGTCCAACTGAATAGTAGAAAAAAAAATCAGCGTTGAATAGCCGGGGTTAAACATGATTTCGTTTTTTTTTAATGTTCGGAATACCTATAAAATAAATCTGTTAATCCGTGTCCTCACATTTCTCACGGCGATTGTGTTAGCTTTGCATATCGCTGAAACGTAGAGGAATTTTACATTCCGCGAAATTTATTTTTACTATATAGTTTGCTCGTTTGCTCGGCCTCCGAAAAAAGATAAATTACGGATTTATCGTCACTATTCAAACTCTGGAGGGTTCGCTCTTTGATTCAATAATATACTTAATTAATGCTTTTCAGCCCCCTTTGTTTCCGTTTTGATTATTCGTATTTCTCGTTTTACGAAGGTATTAATATTAGATAGACGACGTCACTATTAAGAATTTTCTCGCCATTGACAGTTTCCTCGATACAATATATATATATATATATATATATATATATATATATATACATAATTCTCGATTTATATTTGACTCCATATTATTCCACAGAGTTTTTCAATTAATCCGTCGACGCAGTTGTATAGCTGCTCTTTTATTCAAATGAGAGAATCGTAGGTTGACGCCCAACAATAGAGTGCTGACTATGTCGGGATGATGGAATCAGAACTATGTCAGGTCAACAAAGAGAGATAATCAGCGTGCTTCGAATTGTTAATCTTAATTAACTCTTTGTCGTAAATCAGGAACACAACCTCGCGAAAAGCATATTATATTCCAGATCAAATATTATTTCATCGTTCATACGATGCTCTCTTGCCGACTACAAAATGCGAACGTGGATAACATATTGTAATCGCTGATGCTGCAAACTTTAAAGCCGTAACGAATTTTTAATACTTTTCTTTTTTTGCACGCGCTATATATAATCGTGAGTGCAAACGAATGCTGTTTAATTTATACCAAATAATCGGAATATCATAATATGGGAATATTTTCTAAGTAGATCGCGAGAAGATTCACTCCCTTTTATCGCAATCGTTACACGTGGAGAACTTAAATATGCCTCGTGGCGGAGGGTTTATATCACGCGTTCTGACTTTAAAATGAGGTCGACGCCATACATACTCGGGTTAATTTTGAACACTATGCATATTCTAAGCATACGCGCCTAACTCAAATACTCACAACAGATACGACGACAGGTAAAATTATGTACGAGGGAGGAAACGTGTTAAAAAGAAATCCGCGTCGAATTTGAAATGCAGATTCAACTGAAATATGAATACCCAACTCGAAATGTACGTCTCAATTATATTTTGTAGTTAGCGACTTTTCGAAGTACTCCATATTCTCGGTCATAATTATAATTCGTAGAGAGAGAAAGAGGGAACTCCATAGAGAGATCCGTAGAAAGAAGCGCGAAAATACTCGAGGCTAATTAGATATTAAATTATAATAGAATCTTTATTTTTAATTACGCGAATAAACTCTCTATGACTTGGGACTATATAACGTAACAAATCTTCCACAGGTGAATAAAAATGAAACTGAATTTTCACTGCCCTTGTAAGTCGTAAACGTTGTAAAAAAAAAGCACATCGTAAAATCGCCCTGGATATTTTCTCTGAAAATATAGTCGTTACTTATGCATCAAAATCTCCAGAGGATCAACAACTTTTCAGCTCCCTAAGTTCTAAGTGTAATCGTTACATGCAACTTCTGAAGCTCATAATTCCGCGATAGAAGGCACATTTTATATGTCTTCCTTCTTCTTTGACGCTGTAAGAAATCTTGCAATGTTTCTCCTAGCCCTCTTTTTACAACGTACTTTCTCATACTCAGTATCTTTCGAGGTTTCGTCAAAGTGTGTGAAAGACATTCGTCGCCGGACGACAGAGAGAGAAAGAGAGAGAGAGAGAGAAAGAAAGGTTTTGACGTTTCGAGTTCGAAACGAAAGAAACGTGCCGTAAGAGACATATGCCGTAATTATCTCCGGTCAATATAAACCGGCAATTAAGAGCGAGCTTGTATTGCTATTAATTATAATTAATCCCCGACATGTGTGTCGTATCGCTTTTTTTCACGGCAGTGCGGATACGATGGAAGATTCCAGTTGCGCTATCGATTTCCGCAGGGCCACCATATATCCCCCATTCTCACGACTTTCTCCCTCTATCTCTAGTTTTTCTCCTGCTTTAATCTTCTGTATACGGTTAAATTTTCGCGCGAGGAAAGCCAACTAGGCCAAAGGGGTTCCAACTTTTGTAGAAAGGCAAAAGCATCAGATGTATCACTTTGGATCATTTAACGCTTAACAGCAGACATGTTCTCACTCTCTCTCACTTTCTCTCTTTCTCTGCGACTATATGGTACAAAGTTATAACGGCCAAAGTTTTTCTTTGTTTACTCCTGGGGGCTCGGGCTTTATTTCGTTGGGGACCAGGATAAGATAGATAGAAGCCTCTGTGTATATGTATGTGTGTGTTTGTATCGCGAGAGATTTGATAATGGAGGTGAAGTGTATCGATTATATAAGGTTTAGGCCGCTGGCACTATTGTGGAGAAGTCGATAGTCTGAAGCAATAAATATTTAATTAAAACGTGGATATGTTATTATCTCAAGTCTATCGATAGGTCTATAATATAATAAAGATACGATAGTTATTTTCAGATTGAAAAATAGCGATATTATCTTTAAGTGATTAAATTAACATTTGACAATATTAATATGAAATAAATTTATGTCCTGAATTTATATTCTCAAAATAACTATTAGATTGTAGTAGACAAATTGAGATTGAATAGTTTATAAATTAATCTGACATATGATGTGAAGCATATCTCGTTGTAATGAAAGTAGTATGATTAAATACGTCATCAACTGTCGACTTAATATATCTTTTAAGGCGCACAATTACGATTGATTTCTGTTCACTTCCCGGACAAGTAATAAAACTCTAACAGGTACTACTATCATTAATGTGAGATCTCGAACAGTGTTAAACCTCTTATAAAGAAATTTGCATAATGCATAAGCAGGCTATATAAGAGAGCATTTCGGGACAATTCGGTGTAAGGTCGCAATTTTCTTGCATGACCGCCATTACACGTATCTAATTGAACGACACTCTTATGCAAAGGCAGTCTCGAAATTTGCATGCAATAACGACCCCATTATTTTTCATTGCAAAATACTCTTAACGTGAAAGCTCACGATTTTTCATCACTTTGGTAATAAGTTATTAAAGTAGAAAGAAAATCGTTAATCATTTTATTTAAATTACCTACTGTCATAATAAAAGACTTGTGTAAAATCAATCGTTCGATAAATGATTGATTCCGAAAATAGCGAATATTTGTTAAATAATCTCATCTTAAATTTAAAACGGCAATTTTCTCCCTTTAATTTAACAACTCAGCTTATGTTACGTAACAATAATTCCGACAAAGAAGATTACGGACGCTTTAGTCTTTAGATCGTCGATAAACATGTATGGAGAAAAGCCACGGGGCACGGTTTTATATCTCTCGTGCACTTTTATGAAACTCTGTCACGCAAACAGAAGACGCGGGACGCATTGCTCCGAAAGAATAATAGGGGGAGAGAATATAAAATGCGCGCGAGGCGGAACCGAGTTCTCTCGCTTTCGTCTAGTGTGAATAGTCTCTTTATCATTTGCATGGGAAGGGGGGGGGGCGAGAGGGAAGACGGACGAACAGATAAACGGATGGACAGACGGACAAACGACGGAGCAAATCTTATTGTTGGATCGGGGTCTTCTTGCGGGGAAGTAGGTAGACGGTGGAGAAGATTAGAGAGAAATCTCTTTTTCTTCTTCTGTGTGGCGAGAAGCCAGGTACGACGCTTTATATATTTGGGACAGGATAACGACGCCGATTTGCATCGTCCTTATTCGCGCGAAGAAGAAGGTGTATTTATCGGAAACGTTGATTGAATTGCACTTGAGGTATCAATGATGAGACGTAATGCGTCTCGTCGGTTTATAATACGAGAGATGCGGGAAAGGAGATGATGTATATAAAGAAATCGAAGGACTGTGTAAGTAATATAGTCGCGTATATATATTAATTTATTATTCATGTGTGTGTGTAAGAATATATTCCATTTATAATCCTTCAATTCCGTTATTATCCCTTCATCATTTTTACTGCTTTTTGCGCTTTAACTTGCAACAGCATGTCACTTTTGTCACGATCGCGCGTTATTTTATGCATTGCCGAGCGTCGTGAAACATAAAGCCAAAGCCCTGCTTTAAATGACGGCCCTTTGTCCGGCAGTTAACGTAATTACATTTTCGAGCGATTTGTGAATTTCTGCAGCAGTGGGACGTTTTCATGAAAAAAAACCTGCAATAAGCATGGCCCTTTGCTGTCACGTAATTCTATGGAAGAATCAAGTGTGCCAACGTTCACGAATATTAAACATCTGCCGATTTTATTTTTATTTTTTATATGTATATATCGAAATCTTTCCCTCGTAAAGAGTTTCAGTGTATTATCTTCGCAAAAAATATCCCAATGCTAAATTGAAAAAAAATTCATATAAACTCGAGGAGCTGACTTTTGATCCAGATATTAAAAGCCGGTTGCCAGCAGCACATTTTATTTCATCATAAAGCATTAGCGCGTCAAGGATCTCTGTACAATGTCATGAAAAAAAGAAATACGCAAGAATTTCACTTATATATATGTGTACTTCTCGGCGTCAAAAACACACTCGACTGGCTCATATCTTTTGTAAGTGTCGTTTGTGGCTCGTGTGACACAAAGTAGTAAAAAACATTCCGGATACGGTACGGAAACGACGCCACTTTACACCTCTGTGGGTTCCCCATATTGCGCCACTTGGCCTCTAACACCGTAACTTCAGAAAACAATTGCGTAGAAAAAGCGAATTGTTTCTTTACGAATTACACTTTACCAATAAAATAAAAAGAATTATATAATTTCCGATATAATCTGCGATTCTTTAGTTTTCAGTTTCGTGAATCTTTTTACTCTCACGTTAATTTTTACGACTCTAAATGATTTTTATATCGCACGTCAGAAAAATATTACAGCTGCGTAAGATAGTCATTAAGATTAAATTCTCGATTAACTTGCCGATACTTTGCGCGAGTGCGAAGAATTAAATCGTAGATTCTTAATTCTTTTTCTTTCATCTGTTCGCGCGTGCCAATCGCTCATTCTAAACATGCCAGATATTCATTGGACCTCTGCGAAATCCTATTAGAGCGATGTAGGAGAGAACGGGCGCAAATGCGCACGTTCCCGTAATTCAGCGATTATGTCCGCTATTACAATTCAACCGTACGTGCGAACGATTCGGTTGTGGACAAAAGCGACAAGATGATCCATAACGAATTGTCTGAGGGCAAGTACTAATCGTGCAGAAGCACGATTTGGAGAACGACGAGACGATTGTACGGCGAGACTATAAACGACTGTTTGGTCCGAGGAGGATTTAATCCGTGAATGGATCGCCAAGAAAACCGCCGTTAAATCGCGTTAGAACGAGACGCTTCCGAAGATATATGCTGCTCATTTCCCCTGATAATCAAATTTCGCAGAAGCCATCCAAGAACAAAAGGGTACATAAATAAAGATATTTCTCTCTCCTTTCGTAAAAGCGATTTATGGAGAATTTCAATGTCAAGTTTAATTCGAAAATTAATTACTGAATTTTTGCAGTTATAAATCTCTTGCGGATTCTTAAACAAAGTTTGAAATCTGCAGAGACATCGAATAACAAATACGCTTATTTCGGGAATTTATATTTAACTCTTCGTTGGCGTCTTTAATATTCTCCTTCAAATAGAAATATCACTCATAACTAAAACATTATTATTGAAAATTAATCGGAAACAACTATAAATTGAGATATCGTCTCGAAAGAGTTGAATTATGATCGATCGCGCGCGATATTTTTCAACGTAATATTAAAATATATTTTCGCGGTGTAGGTATATTTTTTTTTCCTCTAAAACGCCGTAAATAAAATATTTTCGTTCAATTCGTTTGAGTTCCGCCCGCGAAACATTTTCGGTTTTCGCGGTTTTTCCGCGCCACGATGAACTTATCATTCTGACATAACGACCGTTATGCGGTCGCGGTGTGACAAGGTTGAAATATCAAGTAGAAGGCCTGCATATAAAAGTCCGCACCGGGAGCAAAACCGGGGCGGAGAGTCTCTCTCTCTTTCGTTGAAGCTCCGGCGGATTATGCGCCATGTCGAAAATGCGGCCCGCGGTTTCCGCTGACCGCGCTACTGCGATTCACGGTTCGCAATAAATTCCAGCATATTTCGGCGATGCTCCACTATGTTACCTACTTATAGTTAACCGTACGTTACAACACACACGCTCGCGCGCACCGCGGAATTATATTCTCCGGTCGGGTACGACTGTGCGCAGGGCGGGACCGTAAAATTATAACGCTGGTCGGCGTTTCTAATTTCGGTGAATGCACTAATGTTTCGCAAAATGCATCGGGTCACTTAAACGGGTAATGCACGTGGATGGAAAAGGTCATACCGTATATTGTAATATCGCAATCTAATATTACCGCAATTGTAATACGTAACAGTAATATTTTGTGTGATAGAATAAAGATTATTAAGTATAATATTTATATATATTATATATATATTATAAATATATAATATATAATATATACTAATAAATATACAAATATATATACTAATATATATACTAATATATATACAAATATTATAAATATCTTATTTTTCTTATATAGCCAATATTCATATTAATATACAATAGTTTATACTGTTTCGAACAAAATATTATGACTATCTATTTCACGAGATAATTGCTGTAGGAGCAATAAATAATGAATAATAAAAATGATGCTACATATTTTAGAGTTTATTCTCGTCGATGCGGTATTTACTGTCAAAAATTTTTTACGAGACCGTCATACTTGGGAACACATTGCTCTTATTCCTTATATGACATTTATTACGTGCCTAGATGCACTTTGTAGCTCGTTAGTTCGCGATGCACCCTTTCAATCGTGCGGCAATCCCCTCACTACTTTTGCTATATGAGTCTTCGGCGTGGTACGACTAGAAGGGAGAAAGAGAGACAGAGAGAAAAAAAAAGAACAGAAAAGCTCACTAAAAAAGAGCACTGAAGTACGAAACGTCGCTAGAACTTATCCACTTGCCGCTTGTCAGTAAAGTGTAATCTAATTTCGGCCGAAAAGGCGATTTAAACGTCTCTTGATTTCACCATCCTGTGTAACACGTCTCTACTGTGAAAATGCAACCCGAATATACAATGGCTTGGCTTGACCGAAAAGATGCGCAACGCGAGTGGATGAAAATTCGTTGCACATACGTGCAATATAATATGATCCGAATGCAATATATATCGAATATAGCATTGTCTCGGTATAAAAAACAATTACAGGGTATTAAATAAATTTGGCGCATTCAAATAAACTCTATAATAATAAATTAAAACTTATTTAAACACACAAACTCGTTTAAATATAACATACTTATAAATAAAATCGCAGTCGATTAAAATATACTGATTATTGATAATAAATTTATCATTCGAATAATTGCATTATAAATCTTACGGCGCTATATTAATTTTACAATATAGAGAAGAGTACTTTCGATAAAAAGATGACACAGTGTAAAACTTCGCGAGACGGCAATAGTATTTTCTCGACGAATTCAATTATCTCTTTAATCGTCGGATATAGTTAAGCGTCGAACGGAAATACCAAACAAAGTTAACGTTCTTCGGAACAGATCATCGATGTCGTTTTAACGCGTGAACAATTTGAAATATTTTCTGTGCTAAAAAAGGACTTATTTATCAAGTGTATCAGTTATAGTTATTTCCTATGAAATTATAAAAATATTGAAGCATTTTTCAAGGCTTGTCGATAAATTTTGAGTTACAAAATCATTGTGTTAAATATTATATAATATTTATAATATAAAATATTTAATTATAATACATTATAATTATTATATATTATACATTATATATTATATAAATAACATTTAATAATTTAATTATAATATATTATATATATGTATATATAATAATTTAATAACAAAATAATTTTTTTTTTTTTTTTTTTTTTTTTTATCTTCCTTTGGGAATATAATAAAGCATTTTTAATTGGGGATATTTTATAACAACACCCATTGAAATAACTGAAATAAAATTCGCTTTTATAGACGAGTAACTAACCGCGTAATGTAAATAACGTTCCGAAATAATCCCGCGTAAAATCAATGAATCATCGGATTTATGCAAATTTCACGCCCGCATCATTTCGGTTGTATTATTATAATCCTTACACATAGCATTTAAAGCTCGTTATACTACGTACGTCATAACTAATACCAGAATATACATTAAACATTTACTGAAAAAGCATCTCATTCTTTTAATTTTTCCACTCATTAAGGAATTATTATTATTTCATGTATTTATTACATCACATATACTAATATAAATTATTAAATCTCCTTTCTTGCGTGTTTTCGTGAGATTATACATTTTTATCAAATTTAATTCCAATTAGTAGTTTTCAAATATTATATAAAAAAACGAAATGACTTTCCGAACAACTCAATAGAAAATGTAAAAAAATGTGGAATATAAAAAAATATCAATAATATAAAAATCAATTTTATATAAACGTATGTGCGATATAGAAAAAGCGATTGATGAATTCACTTCTGACAAAGAAGAATGGGACTCATTTGTGACGAACGGTTCTCGATCTCAAAGTCAGAAGAGAAATGGATTTCTTGTACGTACCAAGAGAAATTGACATAAATGTAGATCCACCTGTACAAATGAAGACCCATTTTTCACTTGGCAGCCTTGTGATTCTGCCAACGACTTTTTACGATAACTCGACCGAAGTCTACGATAACTAACTACAATGCGATATCAGGCGTTACATACCGTGCTACTCTAAAACCGATAAATCATATCTGGTGCTCATTTTTGTAAAATATCGACCCAACTTATATAGCTGCCTCGAACGCTTTATCTTGGAAACATTTATGGGACCGACATGGATGATATTGACGTAACTAATTTTTCGACGTGCATTGCAATAAATTTCTTATGGTACGACATTTCTATGTATATCGCGGAGAAAATAACGATACACACATACAGATAAAAAATATAAAGGAAAATATTAAATTAAAATCTGACATGTTACATATTTATAAAAGATTTTTATTTTGCGATTTGTATTCTGTTATCCTGCAGTCATTAAATTTATATTTCGTTTATATTGAAAAAGAGTTTCATTTTTTTTTAATTCTAACATTGACCTATTAATTAATTTACGACGTACGCAATTTACGGTGTACGCAATTCGGGTTATTAATATTCCATGTTTATTTCTTGTGGTATTATAAAATTTTTATAATTTTAACGTATGCAAACACACAATGGAACATATTAGAATATTTTTATTACATTGTAATTTATATTTATTATACTTTATTTCATTGTATTGTAATGTAAATCCCCTCGAGACAAAAGCTTTTGCCAGGACTTTTAATTATCTCACTCGTGTCACAGAGTTTCATCTAACAAATCGAAGCGCACCATCATCCCCTTTCGTTAATCGATAAACATAATTATTCCACGTCAGTTTTACGACATAAAAGTTTCCGGTGAAAACAAAGCTTTGTGGATCAGAGACGAGAAGGAAAAAGCGCTACGACAATCGGTAACCCTCCAGCAAAATGAGCTCTATATATATGTAATGGGCTATATATCATAAGCCACCGCGCGACGAAAATTGATTAGTGCAGATTCATTTGTTCGTCGACTTTTTCTTATTAACTTTCTCTTTTTCTCTCTCATCGTGTAATGATAATGCGATTATTATTCTTGGGGAAATTTTGGTATTTCTAATGAGCATGTAGATCTGACAGAGACAAAGTTTACTAACAAGGTCATTATAAAATTCATTAATACCGTATTATTATCGAAGTAATTATTTTTACAACCATAAAGATTAGATAAAATCATTACATTCCGGGCCAGTGCTAATAGATCATCAAAAACTTCGTTATTAATGTATCGAATACTGAATTAATGATGAATTGGAATAAATGAATCACTATTATAATTATTACAATATAACAAATGTGTGTTAATTATGCTCTAATAAAGTACGCATCTATAGTATTACGATATGGCATATCGTACATATAATGACTTTGTTATAAATAAAATATTCATCAATATATTCAATAAATATATTAACATTTAAAAGCTTAAATGTTAATGCGAAGCGTACAAAAGAGCTGCCTGAAATATAATTCTCGAAAACGAAATCACACACGTTTTTCTCACCTGACTCGTTGACCGCCTTTCGGCGGTCTTCCTCGAGTCGGGGCCTCCCCTAGTGGTCCCCGATTTCTTGTACTTTCTAGACACCGAAATCCAGCGCTGTGACAGCTAAAAAACCAGATATCCACTATCGTTAAACTACGGCAAACGTCCAACGCGACGCGACGCAACGCGACGCGACGCGATTGTGCGCGAAGAAATTTCGGGAATCGCGGATTTTCGCCGCCCCGTCCCACATAAATCGTCATCGCGCATATACATGTCGTGTACGTATGATGCATGAGTGTGTCGTGTAAATTTAAGCGTACTGTCATGCGGATGAAGCGCTCAATGAAGATGGTTTCGGCGACACGACAGAGCGAAGCCGGGCGAAGAAGATGAACCGATCGATGGCGATGACGGCGATTTTGGCCGCGTTACAGGACACGACACTAGGATAGCTGCGTGATTAGTGGACGGAACATTGCCAGGGAACATTGCAAAGCGAGAGAAAAAAAGAAATAGCCGGACGTTGACGGCGCTTGACGGCTAGGGATTCTAATTAGCGCGATGACGCCTCGGGGCGTCGAGATTCCGCGAACGCCATCGCGAAGAGAGAGAGAGAGAGAGAGAGAAAGAGAGAGAGAGAATTTGCCCGTAATTTACTGTTACGGTGTCTCGTTACATCGTCGCGACGAGAAACCGAGCGAATTTTTTTCCGCAATTGGATTAAAAAAAATTATTTCGGGGGCAACGCGACGATAAACAGAGCGCGGCGTTTCAGTGAAAGCGGTCGACGTTAAATCAGACACGCGCGCGTTATATGCATCGCTGTATATATGTATATGCATGCTCGGCGCGATTGGTTACGAAGCTATTTTTTTAAATAAACCTGCGTGGCCCACGTTTATTTTTTTCGTAGCTCTTTTTTATTTTCTTCCTTTTGCACCTCGCTTTTGTAACGAAAGCAAACGTTATTCGCGCCGATTTCGCGCGAAAATATTCATAGCGCCGTTGTTGGCTGGGTCATCTTGCACGGTTCGGCTGTTCGCGTTTCTCGTGCAGAGAGAACTACTATAGAGAGAGACTCGCGATTTTCCTATTTCTACATTCATGAAAAACGCACATACCAAAGTATGAAAAATTCATAACCCTCTATCGCGATTTTAACGACTGTAATATGAAAATTTCGTGAGCTGAGACTAGTTCAACGCGTTCTGAAGAGGAGAAACCACTATATATATGCTGCTAGAGCTCAGCGAAGAATCGTTTTTTTTTTTTTTTTTTACAACATCCGCAAAATTAACGAAGCTTCGAGGATTTCCCGATTGGCGCTTACAACATTCAACCTTTGCACCGTCATTTCCTTCTCTCCCAGTTGTTTCAAGTACGTCGTATACGTTGTTCGCGAAACACTCTTCGAAAGTATCTCGGTCTCTCAACGAGTGAGCGTTTGTTTCACCCGATGTTTCCTGGACTCGAGCCAATCCCGGACTCGTATACTTTCGGGAATCGCGTCGGGAACCAAGTTAGTTTCACTCGCGAAAAACGGAACGCGGACGAAACAGACAGCGAGACTCGCGCTTCACAATTCGATTTCCCCGCGTTCTCCATTATTTTTCATCACCTCTCCCGTTCCCGTCGTTATACGTTTCTCCGGCGATTTTTTGCACGGCTGTTTTCCCAATTTGCATCGGGATCGGAGATCGGACTGCCATATTTGCGATGCGATCAAGAAAGAAAAGAGCACGAGAGCTTTACGACGGGATGCGCGCGACCGGTTGAATAAGGATGAATCGCGGAGGAAAAAGCGGAAAATAGAACGGCTGATGAGGATCCTTTCTCCGTCGCTGCCGTCGTGGCGGCGGAAAAACTGTAGCGAGAGGGAAGCGAGTAATTGGACACCGGGTGGCTATATTAGAGCACGCGGAGACAGAGACGCAGATGAAGAACGGGGAGACGGCGAGAGCGTCGAAGGCCGCGGAGAGACGGAAGAGTAAAGAGATGGAAAGGAAAGAGGATAGACCAAGAAAGAGCAGAGAGAGAGAGAGAGAGAGAAACAGAGAGAGAGAGAGAGAGAGAGAGAGAGAGAGAGAGAGAGAGAGAAGACGTTGAAAATTGGACAGAAGCGAGATGGCGAAATTGGTACAGCGCGATGGATAAGTAGAAAAAGAAAATGATACGAGCGAGAGGTAGGCGCAGGAGGTGGGTCTTTAAAAGACGGAAGTAGAAGAGTATAGAGAGGACCAAGCGTATATAGACCCGTTAAGAGATTGTGCGATAGCGCATCTCACTCTATAAGAGAAGATAGAGAAACGTGGTGATGTGAGAAAAAAGATGAGAAGAGAGAGCAAAAAGCGAAGAAATAGAGGGGCAATGAAGCGAATGCGAGGTAGATTGCGAAATCGGTACAGTCAGAGAGAACAGAGTCAGCGAGGAAATGCTGATTGGGAGAAGAGAGAGAACGGAAAAATAGAAGAGATCAAGTTAATAGAAACCGAATGTGCACGCAAATGGGACAAGATGTAATTGAGAGGAACGAGAAAAGAAAAATAAAATAAAAACAGTTGAGAAATGAAGAGTCTGTTGAAAAGAAAAAAAACCTTGAAGAGATAGTATAACAATAAGCGCAATTATTTTCGCTCCGCGAGTGATTATTGTGCAATATTTGTAGCATCAAAAGAGAGTAATCAAAGACAGCAAACAAGGTAAAATATAATAATAAAAATAGGGTTAAAGAGGCTCTCCCTCTCTTTCTCTCACTATATATATAAAATAACAAAAAGGATTTGGAACGAAATCGAAATGGAATGAAATATTTAAATAAAAGCGATAAAGTCCTTTGCTTAAAAGAAGGGGCAGAATGAAGAATCCTTTTACTCTAAAGTGACATTTTAATGAGAAGCTATGCGGTATTAGCGAGCTAGAAACGCAAGGGGGAGTCAATGTTAACTAGAGACAAAAAAATCTTTAATAAAGAATTTTGAAATAGGAAGTTGTGCGCAGAGAGAAAATTCGCATCGCGAATAGCGACAAGGACTAAAGTGAAATGTCCCAGGACAGATTAGCGTTAAGGAAGACAAATGTATCAAAAAGAGAAAAAAAAAGGAGAGAGAAAGAAAGAGGGAAAAAAGAAAAAAGATGCACACAGAAATGGGTAGTCAAAAAGTCGTGCGGAAGAACAAGGAGAAGCGGACGAAATCGGCAAGACAGGAAGAAACGTGGCGAAAAATTCGAACGGAGACAGCTTCAATGGACGATAGGGTTCGGGGAGAGGAGTACCATTCTCTCTCTTGCAGTGACTTACTTAATTTATCATAGAAAAGGAGGTAAAACACACAGAAGAGAGAAAGGGAGAGCAAGAAGTCTCGAGAGAGGAATCAATTTGAAGCACCAAGAATCGACCTAGGACAAATATGCAGGATCCAGAGAGAGGATCTCTCTCGCCATCGTCATCATCGCGATCCAGCGCGTGCGTGTCTTACGATACCGTTTTAGTATCCGAGCGTACCGGTGCGCACCGGTGTGCATTATCTAACACTTAAAATTAGACGGCGATGGCGACGACGACGACGACGACGACGACGACGACGAGACGATGACGACAGCGAAGACGATGATTCTCTCTCTCTTTCTCTTTTTCTTTCTCTCTCTCTCTTTCGCGATCCATAAGAGGAGGGAGGAGACCGGATGGAAATACCCGTTGAGAATGCAATTCTCATGGATTACGTCGCGATGCACCTACGATGCACTTGCACTGATCACGTGGTGTGGAACTTCCTCTCTCTCTCTCTCTCTCTCTCTCTCTCTCTCTCTCTCTTTTTGACGACACTTTTTTTCTTTTTTTTTCTTTTTTTTTTACAGCACTATATACCGCACGAATAAATGCGCTCTCGCTCGTTTCCCCTTTGCGGTCTCTCTCTATCTCCCTTTATATTTCTCTCTACTTCTTCCGGCCTTACTTTCCGGCGTCGTATCGCTTTAAGTAGTGTGGTGGTGTTTATCGTATGTGGTGTGGAGATGATGACGAAGAGATGCGACGAGATGAAACGAGGTTTTTACTCAGACGCACCGCGATTCGTCCGGGCCGGCTGGCCGCCCGTCTCAGAATGTCTTATTAGTTATTTCTGGTTTAGCTACTTCGTCGCGGCGCTCTGTTCCTCCTCCTCTCTCTCTCTCTCTCTCTCTCTCCTTCTTTTCTTGATCTTCTGCCCGAGAAGAGACCGACTTCCCTTTTCCGTCTCGCATCCGTTCCCGATGGTTCCAAAAGCATTCGAACCCGATCTACATCGCGCCATCGGTCGTACAAGCTCGAAAGCTCCGGCGGATCATCATCCAGTGCTTGCGGCGAATTCCTGCGTGCTCATCGAAATCGACCGAATTCGCGGGATCTAACAAGAACGATCTAATTCTTCGGAATTTCTCGATCGCCGGAATCTAAAAATCAGAGCATCGCGTTCCGGGACAATCGGATCCTCCCTCGAGAAGTATATCCACTTTAGGAAGGGATCAGTCGCGGAAAGGGAAAGAGTGTCTTCTCCTCTTTTGTCTTTGAAACTTCTCAATGAGATTTCCTCCGTTGTGCAAGTGCATTTTTCGAGTACACGAGCCGTTTCGTTGACAGAATATTAAATTACGCTTTACGGAGATTTCGAGATGTATTTTTTCTCCGCTCTCTTGGCACAGTCGAGTGTCTTGTTATTGTTTATTCATTCATTCTCATTCATTTATTAAAAATAGGACCCGCAATGTCACTAGCTCTTTCACGCGAGGTCTTGCTTTTTCTCCTATTTTTCTTCTTTCTATTTTTTGAAGCGCGAATCGAAAATAACACAAAGATACAAAAGATATCGCGACGCAGATTCGCTTTTTTACACGATCAAACGAGGGTTTCCTAATGAAAGTTCTGGTCCCGAGAGTTTGTCCTTTGGTGAGCGTAATATATCCGATGATGCTCCCTCTTTAACCTTCCGGAGATGAAAGTTTACGACTACGTGTAACTTCTTCTCTTTTGCCCGCGGTTATTCCCAATTGTTGCTTTTACAACCCCTGAATTTTCTTCGTGCGCCCCAATAATAATACGCGCGTATACGTGTGTGTCACGTTTTATCTGTGTTTTATTACGAATTATAAGAACCGGATGAATACGTCGGTTAAATAGTCGCGCGCTTGGGGAGAAGCTTTATAAAAAAAACCCTAGTGCCTGTAACATTAAACTTTATCGCGCGATAAGACTGTTCATTTTATAAGAATTAAAAACGTTCCGCGATTACTCCCTCTCTCTTTCTCTCTAGGGGATGCAAATCTCTTAAATTTCTATACAAACTCTGTATATATGTATGTGTATAAATTCTTGTATAAACCCCTCCATTCTTTGCTTTTTACTTTTTACAATGTAACCGGGATTAATATAAAGCTATTAAATTGCAATAAAAACCTATTATTAAGCAACAGTGCAAAAGTAATGAAATAGCAACTTTCATAAAATATTCATGGTTGTATTTATTTACGATAAAAGAAGGTTTAAAATAAAAATGATTAATCGTTGAATAATATATCCTTAAAATGATTATAATTCACATAAAAGAGATTTCATCAACATCAAATAATTATCGGTGAAACAACATTTCCTTGCATTTACTTGATTGACTCGTGTTAATAAAATCACGTTAGACGAGATCGAGATTCAATATCGTCCACATAGCAAGTAAGATTACGCCTGCAAGTTGAAAATAAACGAAAACTTTAAATTGTATCGATTAACTCGTCCGTGAAGTCACGTTCGAGGATGAAGAGAGTTGGAGGAAAGACTCTCCTCTCCCTCTTTTTATACTCGCACGCTTCGTGTTAGCGATGCTTCCTCTTCCAAATACGGATGATGTGTTAAAAGAGATCTCGTTAAAGTATGTGACCCGTTACCAAGCTCGAAGAGTGAGGGAGAGAGAGAAAACGGGCAAGTTTAAAAGATGACAAAGTGGATGCCGGCGCACTACGTACGGGCTGCAGGTTGCTCGACGTAACGACCCTTACATCCCCATTTATGGCTTCCTATCCTTTCAAAAGCCCGGCGGTAATAAATGATAGCGAGAGTAGAACGCCCCGAGTTAGGAGAAACAGAGAGAATGAGAGAATAAGAGAGAGAAAGAAAAAGTAGAAGAGGTGACTTTTTCTATAGTTTGCACCGACAGTAATTAGACGCGGAGAATTAGTTCGCGGATCGTTACGTGTGGCCAATAAAAGCGTACCCGTTTGCGAAAAGTGTTGGCCCGACATGACAGATCGTTGAACTTTCGCGACGCGAGTGTGAAATTGCGATTATTATTCCACGGATTATCTCAGGAACCCACACAAACAGCCCTTTTCCGTAAGATCTATGTTCAACTGTCTAATATAATGCGTCAATTGATAACAATTAATGATTGTTTTATATTTTCCGAGAGAGTAGAATATTTGCAATACATACACAGACGAAATGTCGTTCTATAAAATAGGTTGCCCGAGAGTAATAAAAAGGGAACATGCAAGAAGAGACACAAAAAATATGTAATGTGCAACAAATATCAGAGGAACGAAATTGTGGTGAATATTACTTGCAAAAAAATGTCCCAGATAAAGAATTGTTATCAACGTTTAGTGTTCGTGTAATTTTTCAGTATCAAGTAATTTTTACTATCTTTTTGGCAAAAATTTTAATTAAGAATTATCAACTATTTTTTAAAAAATAGTTCAAAATTTAATGTAATATATTTTTCTATAAAATTCAAAGTACAATGTATCAATGATTTTTTAATATTATAATTCTGCGTAGAGTTATATAATTGTCCTTCTGTATATTCTTACTTATGTTTTTTTTTTCTGTTTAAATCATTTTCTTCTGACTTTTGCTTATTAATTTATTAGGTAATATAATACTTTTGTTTAATTTTATGCGACAAATAATTAAAGATATTCTCAGTCCAACGATTACATTGATTCAAGATGACATAAATCTTCTACTTAGCCAATAAGTCTTAACTAACTGGCATCAATAATTTATTTTTATCGCAAGTAGTAATAATTCAGTTTAGTATGGCAGACTCGATGTCTTGCCAGACTGTTACGCAGCTTCATTTCCATTGTCACTGGCACTCGGTGATTTTGCTGTTTTCTTATAAGACTGCTCTTTCATTTTATGTACATTGCGTCGAGCAGCTTGCAGGATTAAACGAAAGATTATATTGTGGCTGCGCAATAAAGAGAAACGAGGCTCTTAAAAATTTACACAGTCTATAGCACGTGTACACTGAGTTTTGTTACGTCGTATCGCTTGCATGTATATGTATATAAGTCTGATCTTACATCCTTATATATAAAAACGAGGGTACATGGAATGTACTCTGTTCTCCGGTTTTAGCCGATAAGATTAACCCAGAAATTCCGCTCTTCTTCGCTCTAAGTGGATTCCAAATCAGCGACGATAGCGTGGATATCTCTTGGAAAAATCAAAGACGACACTTGGGATTCGAATCTTGGCACGTTTAATTGGATTCCGAAAGTCGATGTGGTATACAAGATCGATCTAGGAATTACTCAATGAAATTCTTTTGAAAAGGAAAACTCAAGTCGAATAAATTCTTATATATCACGAGAAACTATTTCTTAAATAGAAACTAAAATATTGGCAATTTACAAATTGATAGAAATTCAATTTGTACACGACACAGAATGTAAATTCATTCACGTGTGCTTTTCAAGTTCCTTCGCGCATAAATTTTCATCGTGTATCTTGATACAGTTCTGGCTTAAAAAAATATTTTCGTACCTTTATAAACGAAAAAGAGGAATAATAAATCGGGGGAAGACAGATGAAGCGAGAGACTCAGCATCGGAGAGGAAATGAGAATTCACGATATACGCGACATCGCGTTACGAGAACACCTTATCGCAATGGCGATTTATTTGTGTGTCAAGAGTAAGAGAGAGAGAGAGAGAGAGAGAGAGAGAGAGAGAGAAAGAAAGAGAGAGAGAATTCAGTCTCTCTACGCTGATCAGGACGTATTCCACGACGCGTTTGTTTCACACGCGGATTGAACTCGCGAGCGAAGCTTGCTCCGCATCGGGGATTTTTCTTTTTATATTGCGGCTGTGAAAAAGTTGCACGATAGGAGCGATGGCACATTTTCTCCGCGATGCTCCCTCGCAGCTTTCTCGCGCTCTGTATGTAATGCATCCGAATGCATCGTTGCGCATTGTTACGCAAGCGAAATCCCTTAGGCGTCAACCAGTCAGTCAGTCAGTCAGTCGAGTGTTTGTACTGTTTCTAAGATGCAACGACGTTTCCGCGACACTCTGCCGTTTAATACCTAGGATTCGACTATTCCATAATCTCAAGCTGCTGTCGCGATTTGACGCTGCGAAACGAGATTTCGCGCGTGTCTTCGCGCTCGTATAGATCCGAAATGAAGACGTAAGTCGGCGAATAAGTCCTCCAGACGAGTGGGAATGAAAATTCGACGCGAATATCTCACTTCACGCTTTGTTTATAGAGCTATCATAATTATCAAAGTCATAACTATCCAGTTTATATATATCTTGATCTCTATTCAGTGATAAGTCTCTTTAGTCTTCTAGAGAATTTTTCGTATTGTATTAGATATATGTTACTCTCGACAAATCAAGATGATCGTCAGAAATAAATGTTTGAAAGATTTTGGCAAGTTACTGATGACATTAATATCTCCACGTGTTCATTTAATCTGCGATGACCTTGGGAGAATATATCTGCGGGACATCAATTTCTTGATATTTTGCAAGTAAAATTTACACTATGTTCAACATATTAATCTTGATGGAATTCCGTCGGCGTACATCGATCGAAATAAAAAATACACCGAGGTCGCGCGGCGAGTCTTCACGTGGAACGAAATTGTCGTTTTAACTTTGAGATAAGTATATGAAATAAAATGAGACAAAAATTATTGATCTATAAAATTACTGATGCTTACTAAAGTAATTAAATTTGTTCTCTAATTTAATCTCACCATTTGATATCGAACTACATATATTACACCAATTTCTTTGCATTACATAGCAAAATTTGAACTGCACGTCATCCTTCTTTTGCGATTGTCATAAATCTTATCTTTCAAGTGAATAAAGGTTGATAATAAGTAGACTGGTTCGATTGTCATATACCTGGAACGTGGAGAATGCGATAGACTTGCAGACCGAATTTTGAAGTTTGCCTTCGGTTACACCACACAATGGACATTGTACGGAAACCTGTATCCCTACCGGCCGTTTAACGTAAATGGCTACATGAGCCGAAACAAAGGGCTCGTCGAACTAACAATAAGCCTATACATGGTTGGCCAAACAGGTGTTTCCTGCCATGGCTCTTCGAATTACGTCACATTATCTGGATGAGTTATTATAGCGCACGGTAATTACCATCGATCAAAATTGATCAATTTTTTACGATGCGCATCAAATCTTTCCATCTTATTTGCAATAATTAACAACATTGACGATATGGATTATGCAATTGTGTGAAAAGCAAGATCTTACACGATTGTAATTAACGTGGAAAAATATAATTGATATGGAAAAAATATTATTAATTCAAATATAAAATTATTCTCTATATACATTATTTTGTATATATATGCGAATACTCGTAATTTTATAATATAATAGATTTTTGAAATATTATTCCCTTATACTATGTCATTATGTGTGAAATCATCATGTATCGCAGAAAATTGTATTGTCTCGGATGTTATTACATTCGGAAATTTATTTCGCGCTTTATATCAGTGCGCTACTCGAGGCTCCGCATGCTACATCCCTAGTTGCTATTTTCACTATCGTCCGGGGTTATTTATAACTGTAACGAATGTACGACAGACACATTTCGTTGCCGGCTCGCAACTCCTGCCTGATGAAAAATACAACTCAATCTAATTCACAATTAAATATCGCGTCAAGATAGCCTTAATACTAATTTATCAAACTATTTAATGCTATTGCAGTATCATGAGTACGTAATTACGTACATTTTCGTATCTTGTTTTCATGCGTGTGCGATTAAATTAATTTCACTGCCGGTTCACGATTGCTGTTTGTTGCAAAATTTTTGACATTTAGATTTACGTTGAATAGTTGCAAGTTACAAAAAAGCTTTTATTGAAACGGAATAATTTCGTAGATTCTCTGTACAGCATTTTTCATGAAAAAATTATTATATTTTTGACAAGTTCAAAAATTTCTAATAAAAATACGTGGACATAATTTTTTTTCTTTCTTTTTCATTTCTCTTTCTCTTTATCTCTCTCTCTCTCTCTTTTCTCTTAAACTGATATCATCTTTCTTGAAATAATAATCTAAAATTCTTTCCTGTTCATGCAAGGCTGCATATACAAGATAATAATTTTATAAAGCCATTTAAAAAAAAATGATATTATTTTATTCATCTGTAATATAGATTTTACGAAATGGTATCTTTTTATATAAATAACCGAAAGCTCCGACATACGATAATAATGTGATTTTAATAGCACGATTGTTATTTAGTTTAGGTCAAATGATATGAGAGCTTCTGTTAAAGCCCATTAACGACGATGCAAACTATCAATAATGCATATCAGATATAATTATAAATATTACAGAATTATTATACATATTGCATTAATCAAATCAAAGAATCTATTAATAATAATTGCATTTCTCTCGGTATATTTAATTATTATCACAATAATAATAACTACGATAAATTCATAAGATTAAATAAAATGTGTACAATAATTATTTATTACATGTTTTATTTAATCTCATTATACATTTATCGTTTCATCCGTGAAAGTTATAATTATAAATGCAACGTCCAATTGCTGCAATTTGCGACTGTAATATAATGCTCCATTGTCTCTAAATGATAAACGTAATTAAATTCCCGTTATTTAAATGTAATTAAACGCTCAATATAATTAAAAAGACAATTCTTACAGGCAATTTGCGCGTATTTTAGTATCAATTCTCGTTACACGCATATGTCGTATGTAATAATTATTATTTATTAAAACGTTAATCACTCGACCGTCTAATTATTTTACTCGCAATTGGGTAAATTCGTAACTTATTAACTCGATAAACACGCATGCGCTTGTTATTATTAGGTAGAAATTTATTCGAGCGATTTTTTTTTTTTTTTAAGACCCTATCGGCTTTCGATTTTTATTGACGACCAGCAATTTTATATAACATATAATCCACGCCGCGCATTCATATTCATATATGTGCGTGGAAAGGATAATTTATATTTATCGCTCTATACCCTTTTGACGACTTTATCTCTGACGCGCGTTCATTGTTCTCTCTTACAACGCGAATTGAACTAAAATTCATCATCATGGATATTTAATACTGAATACCTTTGCAAAACGTCATTGCACGGTCCGTTAATTTTGCCGTAGTCGACATCACGAACGTGCATCAGGTGATACGTTACGAATTATTTGAATAACATCGATATATATTAGAGAATACGTAATATGCCCGGCTAAAACTCCCGCATACGCTCAAACAATTCGGATTATATTACTATCGCCATGTTATAATGTTAGTTCTCTATGAAATAATAAATCTGCAATTCGACAAGTGGTAGGATAAATATTATGTAATAATTTTTTGTTAAAATCGTACATTATAGAAAATATATAATTTCGATAACAATTTGTTATCTTTAGTATATCTGTTATATATCTAACCCACCCGAAAATGTACGTTGTAATAAAATTACTCACAGTTACATAACCGAATTGTATATTTTCGCTTCATAATTTTGTGATGTATCAGAAAATTCGTGACATTTACTTGGTAAAATGAGGATCACGATATTAGGGCAGTAAGGGTTGGTTAATACTCAGCAGGTGGTTAATTGTTTCAGGATTATTGGTCCGTATTAAAGCTTAGGCTGTTTAAACTGGGAAGATTAGCGATTATTGGTTGCTTCGTACGTATTCAATGTGCATATCAATGACACAGATTATACATATTTTCGGTAACAATGGATTCCAGTACAATTCCTAAAGTGAAAACAGCTCGAGCTTTAATCTTGCTGACGTTGTGTAATCTTGAAAATTATATTCGTCTTTAATGGTTCCCGAAACATTTAATTTGGCCGATATTAAAATCTGCCTCAAGGTTTCTAATAGCGGAGAACAGTGGAATATAAAATATAATATACAGAGATAACAATTCCGAGCGATAACGCTATAAATTAATAATTTAAGATTTAAATATATGTATATAGAATAAATAAATAGTTACTAGTAATTTTCAAAAATTTGAAAAATGAAACATTAAGAAAATTTAAATTTTACACGAGAAAAATAAATCACATGTCACATACATGATTTAAATAAAACCAGTAATCCTTTCTAAAAAAAGGTATGTTAAGTAGATTCTCGTAAGTATTGTTGTCTCTTCCGCGATGCTAATTGGCTGTCTCGATTCGCGTTGTGCGTTATATTCGTAGCATCGAGAGGCTCTCATCGCAAGAGTTAGCAGTTTGACAGTTTGTTCAAAATAAAATAAAATAATATAATATAATATGTTTTAAATAATATGTTTTAATACTTTAAATTCGATTAATATTTTTGATAGTTATCAGCTGATTTCTGTCAAAAAATATTAATCACGGATAAAGTATTATATATTATTTACAACATATTACTATTTTAATATTTTTAACATATTATTCTAAATTTAATTAACAAATTAACGCTTTATTAATTTCTTTTTACAGAAATCAGCTGATTAATGCGTTAATTTGCTAATTAAATTTTATAATAATAATATGTTATAAAAATTAAAATAATAAATATATTATAATATACTTTATCCGCGATTAATATTTTTTGACAGAAATCAGCTGATAACTATTAAAAATTAATCGAGTTTAACTATCAAATATTAATCGAGTTTTTTGAAGTATTATAACATATTATTTAAAACATATTATTTTAATTTATTTTCTTTTGAACAAACTGTTAAACTACTAATCCTCGCAATGACAGCCTCTCGATGCTACGATAAAGCACAATACGATAAAGCACAATACGAATCGAAACAGTCAATTAGCATCACGGAAAAGATGCAATAATACTTGCGAGAATGGACTTAACATGCCTTTTTTAGAAAAAAATGTTATAATATTTTAAATTCGATTAATATTTTTGACAAGTATCAGCTAATTTTTGTCAAAAAATATTAATCGCGGATAAGATATTATAACATATTATTTAAAACATATGTTACTATTTTAATATTTTTAACATATGATATATACCCCCATTACCGCTATACAAATATTATAAAATAAACAATTTCTCACTCACCGATAGTTTACACGGCACTCCCGACACGACGCGTGAATCGCACTGTGTATCACAATGCTGCCTGTAACAAATAAAATACATACATATATTAGAATTAATTAGAATAATCTTATTATTTCGCATTATAACACAATATAAATATGTAAGCTAGAATTAACGATAGATATATCCACGGATCGCAACACATTCGCGCGCGCGAAAACAGATTAAGTTGGGTTAGGTTGGCAAGAGATTTTGCATCGAATTTTTCGCGAAATATGCGTTTCGAACAACTACGACTACATATTAACGTTGAAATTATGATATGCGATTGATAAATATTACAATACAAAGGTAGAAATCGTTTCTAACGATTATGCTTACTAATTAATCACAGCGGGACGCAGCTCCAACTGCCTGATACTCGCGGCGTTTCGGTAATGGCCGAGGCCGAGGCTACAAACATCGGCAACTTCATGCTAATAGTGCGCGCGCGATACTATACATATACATGAATTAATTAAAACTCGAAGGAGATTCGTTCGAAAAGATATAGCTTTAGAAAGAAAAAATATTAATCGAGAATAAGGTATTATAACATATTATTTACAACATATAACTATTTTAATTTTTTACCATATTATTATTTTAAAATTTAATTAGAAAATTAACGCTTTAATCAGCTGATTTCTGTCAAGAAATATTAATAAAGCGTTACTTTGCTAATTAAATTTTAAAATAATAATATGGTAAAAAATTAAAATATAAGATAGTAAAGTATAAGATACACTGTAAATTATACTCATTACGCATTCAAGGAGTTAAATGTAGATTAAGTCAGACATAGGACGAAATGATGAGATAATTTCGTTGCACGAAAATAATTAGGCGAAATTCTTTATATATATATATATATATATATATATATATATAATATATACAATATGTATGTATAAGATACACTGGAAATTATACTCATTACGCATTCAAGGAGTTAAGTATAGATTAAGTCAGACATAGGACGAAATGAGATAATTTCGTTGCACGAAAATAATTAGGCGAAATTCTTTATATCTATATAATATATACAATACGTATGTATAAGATACACTGTAAATTATACTCATTACGCATTCAAGGAATTAAGTCTAGATTAAGTCAGACATAGGACGAAATGATGAGATAATTTTATTGCATGAAAATAATTAGGCGAGAAATTCTTTATATCTATATAATATATATATATATATATACACTGGCGGATCCTGAGGGGGGGTCAACCCTCCCCCTTGCAAATTAAAAGAAACAGTTTTGCTGAATTTGTTTAAAAAATATAAATAAAGAAACATTATAAACAAACATTAAAGAGCTATCGACGTCGTTGATCCTGGAATAAAAGCTAATCATGAAACTAATATTATTAAATAAAATAATTTTGCAAACCCCCCCCCCCCCCCATTATCGAAATCAGGATCCGCTAGTGCGAATATGTATATATACGAATATGTATATATATATGAATGTAATTATATTATTATATAATTGCATTTTGTAATTACATTATTCTTTTTTATAAATTTATTTTATACATAGGATGTTCCAGTGCTATCGTTAGAAGAGCCGGAAGTGGAATTTCCGAAACCTAACGAGTAAGACAATTTTTCCGGCTAATAATACACGTCCGTCCCTTTCCTTTTATTACTTCTTTGAAAAGGATATTTAATTACTACTTTTTTGTATATTTTTATTTAACTTAATTCGACTATTTCGCAGCACCCTGATCATAAGCAAATTTGTCGCGACGATGATTCTCTCTTTTTTCTCTTGATTAAACAATATAAAAAAATATAGAAAATTAATATTTGCTTCGGAATGTAATTACTATTTGTAATAATACACGTCTGTCTCTTTCCTTTTATTACTTCTTTGAAAAGGATATTTAATTACTACTTTTTTGTATATTTTTATTTAACCTAATTCGACTATTTCGCAGCACACTGATCATAAGCAAATTTGTCGCGACGATGATTCTCTCTTTTTTCTCTTGATTAAACAATATAAAAAAATATAGAAAATTAATATTTGCTTCGGAATGTAATTACTATTTGTAAAAATATGAATTTGTTTTTGTTATTTTTTTAGGAAAAAAAGGGAAAGAAATATTTGCACAGTGAATCAAAATAGAAAAAGATTTTATATAATTTTGAATAGATATTCCCAATCTAATTCTATCTCTTACAAATTGATTAAGACACGTCACCCTTGAACGTAGAAAAGATTCCGTTCTTTTTTATATACACGTAATTCTTGAATCCTCAAAATAGTTTGAAGATTGCCGATCGCGATAATTTTAGTTCAAAGTGGGTAGGTTGAATGACGCAAATCGAGACCGGTCGAAAAACAGGAAACTCGCTACGTCAGGGTTTTCCTCTCTCTTGTCTACTTGCGAGACCTTTTTCCTCGATTACGCAACACGGTTTTACACTAAACCCTTGATATATATATATTTTATAAAAATCGAATCGTGCGTGAAGTTGCACTCGTGTCCGGCAAAAGCCGTTCCTTTTTTCCGCTATCATGTATATATCATGATCCAATTTCCTGTCCGATACGTTCGCTCTCTACATGGGATCATTGTTTATTTCCGCCAGCGCGTGACAGCGTGAAAAAAATGTGAGCGCCGAGAAATCTCCTGTGCGATTCCCCGGGATTTGTAACATAAATTTGCATTGTGGAGACAATCAGGTCTCGTTGTTATTCTCTCCTCGGTCGTTCCGCTTTATGTTATTTTTCAAATGAAACGTGCGGGATCGGCCCGATACTTGCGGTAGCCGCGCGAACATGTTAGTCTAAATTAGTTTTTTTTATGGTATAACGCAACAAGTCCTCTCGTTAATCAGAGAATGATATTTTCCTGGTAAACGATTGTTGTAAATCAGTAAAAGCTTGATTGCAACGTTGAATTACCTTTTTTCGGAGCAACGAAACACACGTTTACAAAAAAATCATCTCTATCTCATTTCAGATAAAAGTAACTCTCTACTCCATCCACTTATAAATGAATCGGTAATCCATCTAAGTAGGAATAACATTACAGAATCATATGTAAATGCGCCAAGAATATATTTGAATTTATAGAGACATGACTATTAATGTTAGATAATAAATGTATGTGCATACATTCGCATAATCGTGGTTAATGCATCGCGAAAGCGTTCGAGCAAAGAGTGAGATATAGAGATAGATAGAGAAGAGAGGGAACTACCTAATATTCACGACAATGGCGCATTTCCTGTTCGCGCGAGTGTCAATATCAGCTCGCCGCCCCCGCACACGTTTATTGTCTCCACTCGACTGTGGATCGAAACTTTGACTTTATCTGATACAAAGTAATGAGACAGGGAACTCGTGCGGTCGATGGAACGTCTCTACGCGGTACCCTCGGAAAAGCTGCGGGTTTGGATGGTTTGGCTTACCGGCGTCGGCGAGATAGCCGACGAGTGGCACAAATGGCTACGGGCGCACATTGATCTGATCGCGCGGATAGCCGAGCGTCTTCAAATGCTCGGGAACAACGTCCCGGGAGGCAGCACGAAGATTGAATCCGTTGTAAGTATTGACGCTATTTCGCTAAATCTCGATGCTTGAGAAACGACCTGTATCGAATCCGTGTGTGTATATCTATATATATTATATAATATATATCAGCTGGACTCTCGTAATGAATTCTTCGAACGAGCAATTTGTAAGTTAATAGCTTTAAATCGCACTAATAGAGAGATGGATGGTTTAATTACACAAATTTCAGACGGAGAGTTTAGTCGGAAAAGAGTGTAGAACGGAAAAAAATTTAATCGGATAATTCCTCTTTTTCTTTTTTTATATCGTTTTTATCTCTGCGAAACTTTTTTACAAAACGCCGAAACTTTAATTCTCAGTGTTAAAGACTTATTAAATAGCCGCGACGTCTAGCTAAGTTTTAGAAAATTTTTCTGCGGAGAAACTTTATGTCAGAGAGAGTTACTAGAATATAAAGTCTCCTCATTTTTCCTTTCCTGAATATATTATATTATATCTGTTTCTCGTTTATCTAGGATATTGCTGCAACGTTGATATAGTCAGACAGCCGTGTAATGAGAAAGTCAACGTAATGCAACGATATGTGAAAGTTGATCATATTGCATGTATTGTTTTACGAGAAAGAAAGAGAGAGACAGAGGGAATAAGTCGTATACATGCATTGTGCAACGCATGAGTGCATAACACAATGCGTTTGAATCATTCGCGCATCGTATAAATCTTAAGAATAATATTTTCAACGGATTGACATTTGCTGTTTCATCAGCTTTTTAAGATTTGCACATCTCGTTACACAACATAGACAATTAATCATCTTATAATTAATACTTGAATCAAAAATTAAAATATATTTTTTTAGCATATATGCTTGCCATATCTATTTTTTTATAATTATTCTTATAAAGCGATGGAAAAACATTATAATATATAAATAATTCATAACGTTGTGCTACGGAGAATATATTTAATTAACGAAACGTCTGAAATGTCTAAATTTTCAACATATCCAAAAAAATTTTAAATAACTGATATCACGCAAATCGTTATCTTGTACAGTTTCACATTGTAATTTTCTGCTTGAGTTACGGAACAAGGGTTTGAGCATTGAATCATCCGTTGTGAAGTTTCCGTTTATTCCGATAACGCTGACCGTTGATATTAGGAGTCTCGCGAAAGAACACAGCAATATATATCTCAACGCGATACTAAATCATAGATTTTATCTTGGATTTAGTACAGCGTGCTTTCTTCCAATGTATACATCTAATAAAAGATCGAGCTTTGCCTCAATTAATCTCTCGCGTAACGACCTGTCAAAGTTTCTCTTACAGTTGTCGCTACGCGTGTATATCGTGTATATAGGTCGCACGATGATTTTATCGGAAGCATTATATCTTTATTTTCGTACGTTTCATTTAATAGTTTGTTGCGAATCTGATTGACGAAATTTGATAAATTAGCGGATAAAATTTTACCTTGTCGCTAAAAACATGTTTATGATCGAAAGTTACGAATATACAATTGCAAATGTTTGGAATGTGTATCAATAAAAAAAATTAAATCAACATGAGCGAATTGCAGTAAAATTATGGGGAAAGAAACGCGCGGACATATATTTGCTCGAAAATTTTGGGTCGAAAAAGAAGAACGATATTTGCTATCAATATTTGAAGACGCTTGCAAACAGTACGATATTATACATTTTTCCACAAAATTGCAATATGTTACGTCTTAATATTTACTGAGCCGTATTTTGCGATTTAACGTTCTATTCCTTCGAGCGATAACACAATGTAAAAACTTTAGAAATATTTGGTTAATTTTTTTTTTGTTATTTTTTATTTTTCTCCTCAGGCTGAAATATGTTTTGAGAGAAAGAATATATACGCGGTCAAAAAAAAAAAGGGAATGTAAACGGCGGAAAATTTTCAAGAGAATATCTTGCGAACTATTATTCGCCTCGTTTCTTTTCAATTCCGTTATGCAAGATTTCACGATCTTAAATGCAGAAGTGTTTATCTTTCGTTTCGTAGACAAACGCCAAGTCCGAGAGAATCCCTGATAACGCGATGCCAACGAGAGGGAAGGAAGAGCAAGATGTATCTCCCAATTCCTTTGACGGTATGCGGAGACACTCTTGTGAAGCTTTTCCACATGTTAAAATATTTCCCACATGTCGTATACGTATACGTAAAATCGGAACAAGTATTTGAAAGCCCCTTCACGCCTCATATATCGCTGGAAAAAAGTAACGAAACAAAATTATTTTTAATTTAAATCCTTAATGCAATATGCGATTATTAAACCGGAAAAAAATTCGGTAATATTTTCGATATATATACGTGTAATCTAAAGCCGCGTGCATTGTTTCTGAGTCATTCAGGGCTTTCACGTTATCCCAAACAGATTTTACATGGCTTTACGGCGGAGATTTTCAAGCGAAATATTAGCCGGTTAATACCCCGTGTAGGATTTTATGTATTTAACATAATATCAAAATTCCGCATTATATAAACTCCCGTGTAAAGCCGATTAAAATACGACACAAATGCCTGAACGCGTTTAGTCAAAATTGCGATCGTTATTAAAAGCATTATTTTCAAAACCAGACATTCTCTTTTAATAAAGATTATAATGAAAAATGGATTCTTCATATATAATATTTTTCATCGCATTTCGAACTTTGAGAAATCCGAAGGATGTCGTTACGAAAATAAAAATCTTTCTTCGATCGCTGTCAAACGTCATGACAATGATTTCAGCCGAGAGAGGGATCTCCTTTATCACCGCTTTGGAAGAGCCCGGAATCGTCAATGACAAAGTCACTAACGACATTTCTGCAAAAGTATCATTGAAAAAGCGAGCCAATGAATCACCGGAAGAAATCGAATCGAGCGCGAATGAAGGATCACGAGCTCGCAAAAATCCGACAACCGCAAGCGTTGGTAATTTCTCGCCGGGGGTAGATGATGACCTTTCATAGTTGAAAGCAGGAAACCGAAAAGGCCAAAGTACATCCGACTCTCTGCTTCTACAGAGAGAGGCAAATTTTATTTTTATTTAGCCGGGGAATGAAATGAATATAATAATTTAACAAAGAGAAGAGAGACTGTAAAAGCAGTCCTTGGCGTAAAGCGAGATGAATTGAAAAGAAGTACGATGCTTGTTCTTATAAATTTGACGCCCACTCGCTTTAAACTTAAACAATCTTTAGCTTTCCGCGTTCCGCGATATAACTTTAAAATATTTACATACATTTTCCCTCGAGCGAGGAATTATTGCACAGAGCTTGACATAGTCTCTTGGAGTCCCGCGACTTCATATTCATCAGTTGTTTGCCTACGGATCCTACGTCGGGATGGAGGCTGCCACGCTTAATCTGGCGCACCATCTGACGTACGGATTGCACGTGACGTTTCGCGGCGTATTTCATTTCACCTACGAGTCCGATGTACAGAGCTGGCGCTGTCTGCACAATAGGATCTTCAGCATTGTCTGCAGGAATATTGGCTTTTGGTTAAAGGGAGGAGGATAGGTGAAGGCGGAGAAGAAGAGGCCACGAAGACGGCGGAGGCGGCGGAGAAAACCGCGACGGTTTGGCCGATAGAGACAAGGTGGCAGCCCTCGAATCGTTACCCGATTGAGAGGAAAGCGGATCAGATGGAAACGATTCGGGTAAAAGTTGCCTTCATCCGGGGGGATATTGTTCCCTCGTTCGCACGTGATTCTTGTACAATCGTCGATCTCTCGACGATTTCAGGGATGATCGAAGAGACATCATTCATTCTTATTTCTTTTTTTTTTATTTTTGTGTGATAAATCCCTCCCGATGTTATTTTTCTCGCGCACGTTTATTAGATGGATGTAATAAAAACGCAGCCAAAGATGCAAATTCGAGACATTACAAAACCAATTGCATCGAGTCACAGAATTCAAGTGCTTCAGTATCTCGTTATATTTGCGCGTATCGATATTATCGCGTATTTCTGGCAAAAATGTGAGGGTTTACTCGTTTGTTAAATTTTTAAAATTTCCAATTTAATCGAAAGACAATGGTTTAATTTGCGCAGAGTCTCAAGATGCCGCAGGAGGAAGCGGAAAGGATCGAATTCATGAAGAATTTTGCGCATCAAGCCACCTTGTACGGATCTTATTACAAGCATTGGATAGAGACCGCTAATCAAGTAGCTATCTCATAAAATATTTTCTTTTAATCTCGTGATATAAGGGGGCGTTCTGTTAATTCCGCTTCTTTATTGCCCACGGCGCGCTCGCGAATCTCATTATAGGAATACAAGAATTTTCTTCGAAGAGAGGAGATATCGGATTATATCCCTTTACTGACGCGGAAAAAAAAAACAGCGAAACACAAAAAAATAAAATTAATGCTTCCCGAGGAAATATAATATTAAATAATGTTGAATAAGAGAATAATAATATAATACGCGAGGAAATAAATAAAAACCAATTATTTCGTAGAAAATACCCATCTCATAATATCTAATTACAAAACGAAGCGCTCCGAGGAAAAATTTATTCCATCGATCTTATTATATAATATCACATTTAATACACGTGGCATTTCGCTGTTATGTGTGTCATCAGTCTCGCGCTTGCGTCACTGCATAATTTACTATCCCTTACAATTCAGACGAGATTATGACACTATAAGTGCGCGTACCGATCTCTCTCGCCCCCCCGATATCGATCCCTGAATACTTTTACGACAGGCCGTGAAGGAAATTGCCGGCAGAACGGTGATGACCACGGCGAAATTTCGAGGAACGGGCGACAGCGAATCAACGTTGGATGTAGTAGCGGCTCCTCAGGCTGCTCAATATTCAATGAAGCAACCTGAAAGCGCCGTCGCTCAACCGACAGGAGGTACGACGGCAGCAGCGGCGGAAACGCCGATGTCGAACCAGATTGATCCCCAGACGACGGATGCACTTGGGCGGGACGCCGCCGAAGCGTCGATAGCGTTATCGGATAATCAATCTAAAGTAGTTGAGCCGTCCATAAAGAAGGAGACAGCCGGAATGGAGGCTGAATCTCCCTCCGCGCGACTGGATGATGCCTCCGTATCCTCCCCGTTCGCGGAACCGGAAACGACGCCCAAGATGTGGCCGACAATGGGGCCGATCGTCTCGATACCGACGTCGCCCGAGGTACGTAAAACCGCGATCGTTCGCGAAAACGATATCGCTCCCCGAACACGACACAGTAGCGTGTTGTGAAATGTCGCGCGAAGTGTTTGCAAGCCGCGGTTCACAGATTTTGATGAAACAGCTGTGCGCAGGAATAATGTAAATAAGTTTAACGTGTTTTTCGTTTCCGTTCCTGTTTCGCCATGTCGTCGGAATATGAAATAATAGATCTGTTCCGTAACTTTTTTTGCAACGAAAAATATAAATGTAATTGACATTTTATTATTCTGCAAAATTTTGAAGTTTCTAAAAAAATAAGCCAGAGTGAATGGAAAAATGGATATCTTTCATAAAATAATTCTATGACAACTTGCACGGAAATGTACGTAAAATTTATAAAGCGATCAATATGTAGCAAAATCATCCGCGATGAAAATTGAGAATTAATATTAGATACTGAAAATCAAATGCGAAGACATCGCATGAATGGTGTCAAAGATCGAAAATATATTTTTAATAAATTTAGAGTATACCGTGCGACCCCGAAATATATATACATATAGAAATCGATGTTGACAGTGACGCAGACACTGGTCAACGTTCGAAAACGACGGCGAACATTCGAATAGCATTACGGCAATCAATCAGACCGCTATTAGCTAGTTGCAATCAATCGTTACGTTTGATAGCACCACTTTACTCGCTATGTAGAAGTAAAACTAAGTTTCTGCTACCGCAATCCATCTATCGGCTGTTTAAATGTCAATGACGTAGCTTACACTAATTGCCTAACGAGGCGACGATCACACGAGCGGCTTTTCGCGTTAAGCGAATTTTCGCGGAGAAATATTTGAGAATATCACCTTTAAATAGCTTGAAATAGCATACCATATGCATTTTTTATTATATATTTTACATTTCCTTGTGCAGAAAGAGAGCGAGAGAAAAAGAAAGAGTATGTGTATGTTTTGTGTGTGTAAAATTTATTTCACGCTTTATACGTGTATTTTTTAAATCTTATGTTGTGACGCATCATAGATCGCATTATAGTTATATTATCACATATGCCATCTTTTTAGAGAAATATAGGTATATATACCGAGATGGAAAAATTTCATGCTGATAATTCGATAACACGCTGTCTATGTTTTGATATTTGTAAACACAATGCGTGGCAAATTGTTCTCAGCTACACGAGCTAGAAAATGATAGACAGTGTCAATTTATCATCGTCTCCGCTTACGTTAGTGTAACAGTGAGTGTAACGTGTTTATTTAGTACCCAGATTCCATCAGTGAAACGTTGGACCGATATCGAGTTTAGAGATTAATGATTTGTTTGTAACACACTCGACAAAATGCGATCAGCTTACAAAATTACTGCGGGAGCTTATATTATCTGCACAGACAATCTGCTTTTATCGAGAAAAGCCTCGTTAAATATCTCGAAAATTATATATATCAAATATATTGAATATTTATAACATATTATCTCGGAAATCTCATGTAATATATCAAAAGCCGTCTTATTGAAATTTTATATAAAATCCTTCCTCGCATATCGTAAATAACATAATAATATTGTATAAGGCTGTATGTATTTTTTTCAGTTGTGTGGTAATATTTTTTTTTTTATATGCGATACTAACAATGTGTTTAATTACAGCAAGAAGCAGCGAAACGTAAAGCGGCCGAAAGATTGGTAAGGGATATGGCACGAGCCGAAGAAAATATTCCGTATTTCTTCTATCTCAGGGCAGAGCCCGATATGGATATTGCAATGCAATACAATGACGAAAAAGTAATATCGCCGAATCTCGATCGTGAAAGTATTTCCGCCAATCGCAAACATCTGTACTTTAATTTGACCGATAGAGATTGATAATCCTGGCTAGTGTAAAGAACTTATTAAGATACGCATTTCAATGTGTTCTCGTCTTTTCTCAAAAAAATTAATAAGTAAGTAAAAAAATTATTATACTTATATATATATATATATATATATATATATATATATATATATATAAAATGCATTATAATCAAGTGTACAAAAAATTAATAAAGCAATTTAAATAAAAAAAGAGTGTATCGCTGACACAAAATGTATATAATACAATGCATTCTCGTTCTTTCTCTCAAAAAAATTATTAAGTAAAAAAAAAAAATATATTACAGTGACACAAAATGCATATTGTAAAAACGAGTATGTACAAAAAATTATATCGCTGACACAAAATGTATATAAAACAATGCATTCTCGCCCTTTCTCTCAAAAAAATTAATAAGTAAACAAAGAATTTATTACGCTGACACAAAATGCATATTATAAACAAGTGTGTACGAAAAAAACAAAAAAAAATTAACAAAGCAAATTAATAAATAAAAAAAAAATATGTTACACCGACCGAAAATATATACAACATACGTGTGTATATAACTTGTATATTTTATTATCATTTTCACGAGAGAAATAAACCACAGCTGGTGATAATAAATAAAATATAAGCAGCGCGCACAGAGAGAAATCTTGGCAAGCGTGATAATCTCTACAGAAGTTGCGAGATTAAAGTGACTTCGTCGAGAGTCGAAGTGCCCCGTTACAAGAATGTCGCTGCAATCTCTGTCGTGTGTATCCGTGTAATCCGTCGCAGTGCGGAGAGTACAAGAATCACGGGCGCGTACTTAAATTATGGCAGCCGGCTATCAACGTGCTCTCGCAGCAAAATAATGCGAGCGTTACCGCGGTGATAAAGTACGGTGGTTCGCGGCCAAATCCGACCTCACCGTTAGTTTCCTTCTGGAAAGTAGCGGCAGACATACGTAGGTACACTCAGCGTTAAGTGAAATCAGTGAATCCGACACAGTTGAACACAGTAGAAAGGACACAGTTTAAATCTTCATATTTTAGGAGCTTATCAAGAGCTTCTTTCCGAGTCTCTCTCTCTCTCTCTCTCTCCTTATTCACGACAAAATTCATTTATTCCATTTAACAAAGTTATATATTTCCCTTTGTCAGTGGAAAAGCCCGTAATTTGTCAGACGGCGCACCATAATTGAGGGATATTTACCTCTTCGGTGATCGCTCGGATATATTTTCTTCAATCGCAAGCAGGGAGATACGAGGAAGACTCGAGGAATTTAATGTTTCTCGATTTATCTGAATGTCGATAAGGCCCGGTGTTTGTATGTGGACCGCAGATTACCGTAACGCAGCGCACACGTTAGTTGAACGTTTATCTTTCGTACAAGCGCCGAGCTTTCGTATATGGTAACTCTCATTTAGAACAATGTTTCTCTAAGCTATGCTTCTAACATCCGTCAGTGGTGCAGCAGTTTGCGGTTTCACTGCGGCTTGTTTTCGGCTAAAGCGGCAAACAAAGACATAATAAAAGCAGCATCGAGTTCTAATCTTTGATTATTAAATAATGCAAATTATTGTTCCTCGAAATGTCTAATTTTTCATAAAGAATCAAATCCAACTAAAATATTTATAAGAAACAGAATCCTAATAAATGCATTTTGCAATAGAAATAATTATAGGAAATAATCTAACATTATATTAAATTAAAAGATTATATATTATATGAAGTTTGAGTCTATTTTTATTATATTATATTTTTATTATATTTATAAAAACACTATATTGGAATTGACTGCATCAGTCTTATTGGAACTAGTCGCATTCAAAAGTTTGCTGATTATATTATTAGATTCCCACTGCTGCCGATATCATAGAGAACCACTAAGGACAAAGGAAAGGCGATTTCCATCACTAATAGTATGTTATTTTCCACAACGGGAGGAGATACGCGCAAAGGTAAACGGGGTAGAGGAGGGAAAAGGGACGCGCCTTAATAATCTATTCACTCATATATAGGATCCGCGTCATATATCATTTCAGATAACTAGACTGAACATGTGTAACAACCGAAAGCAGCGGCCGGCAGTAAGTGGGTGTAAATAATGCAGTCGACCGTCCGGCCGTCCGCAACGTGACGTGTTTGTCACTAGGTAGGTAGGGTAAACTTGCCTTTTTCAACATGCCTGTATGTACGTACATATACCATGTCGACGCCGCAACTGCGGTTTGCATTTATTTTGCATGACTTTATCCTTTATTATAAATATAAAAGCGAGCATGTAACATGTATCCCCATGTAACCTTTCATCCGTTGATTTCTTGACCATTACTGAATTTCTGTGTAACAAAAATGTCGAGAGAGATCACGAATTTTCGTAAATAAATAATTTAAATCTCTCGTTAAAAAATAATTATTTCTCCAACTAATCTTCAAATTACACAACTCTGTTAAAATTACTTGAAATCACTAGCGGATCCTGACGTCGATAATGGGGGAAGTTTTGCAAAATTATTTTATTTAATATTTTAGGTTTCATGATTAGCTTTTATTCCAGAATCAACGACGTCAATTGCTCTTTAATGTTTGTTTTTCTTTATTTATATTTTTTAAACAAATTCAACAAAATTGTTTCTTTTAATTTGCAAGGGGGGGTTTACCCCCCCCCCCCTCCCCCAGGATCCGCCAGTGTATATATATATATATATATATATATATATATATTATATAGATATAAAGAATTTCTCGCCTAATTATTTTCATGCAACGAAATTATCTCATTATTTCGTCCTATGTCTGACTTAATCTAGACTTAACTCCTTGAATGCGTAATGAGTATAATTTCCAGTGTATCTTATACTTTTATATATATATATATATATATATATATATGTATGTATATTATATATATATAAAGAATTTCGCCTAATTATGTTCGTGCATGAAATTATCTCATTATTTCGTTGTATGTCTGACTTAATCTATACTTAATTCCTTGAATGCGTAATGAGTATAATTTACAGTATATCTTATACTTTTATATATATATATATATATATATATAATATATATATATATATAAAAATATATATATATAAAAGTATAAGATACACTGTAAATTATACTCATTACGCATTCAAGGAGTTAAGTTTAGATTAAGTCAGACATAGGATGAAATGATGAGATAATTTCATGCACGAAAATAATTAGGCGAAATTCTTTATATCTATATAATATATATATATAATATATATTATATTTATATAATATATATTATATAGATACAAAGAATTTCGCCTAATTATTTTCGTACAACAAAATTATCTCATTATTTCGTTGTATGTCTGACTTAATCTATACTTAATTCCTTGAATGCGTAATGAGTATAACTTATAGTATATCTTATACTTTTATATATATATATATATAATATATATATATAAAAAAAATATATATATAAAAGTATAAGATACACTGTAAATTATACTCATTACGCATTCAAGGAGTTAAGTTTAGATTAAGTCAGACATAGGATGAAATGATGAGATAATTTCATGCACGAAAATAATTAGGCGAAATTCTTTATATATATATATATAATATATACAATATGTATGTATAAGATACACTGTAAATTATACTCATTACGCATTCAAGGAAATAAGTATAGATTAAGTCAGACATAGGACGAAATGATGAGATAATTTTGTTGTACGAAAATAATTAGGCGAAATTCTTTGTATCTATATAATATATATTATATATATATATATATATTATATAGATATAAAGAATTTCACCTAATTATTTTCGTGCAATGAAATTATCTCATCATTTCGTCCTATGTCTGACTTAATCTATACTTAACTCCTTGAATGCGTAATGAGTATAATTTCCAGTGTATCTTATACTTATATATATACACTAGCGGATCCTGACGTCGATAGCTCTTTAATGTTTGTTTTTCTTTATTTATATTTTTTAAACAAATTCAGCAAAACTGTTTCTTTTAATTTGCAAGGGGGGGTTTTAACCCCAACCCCCTCCCCCCCAGGATCCGCCAGTGCTTGAAATTATATATAAATTATAAAAAAAGCATTTTAATATTAGTAATTTATATAGAAGAAAGAAATAAATTTCTCCTAAATTACTGAAAAGTTCATAAAGATAATAAATGTGGCTTGTTAAGTCTAAACGATACTGCGTTTCTACTGCTACCATATTTTCGTATATTCATCAGAACTTACGATGTAACAATAGGACGGTGTATAATGTTAATGTGGATAAGAAGGAGAAAGAAAGTAATATGTAACGGGAGCTTTCGATGAAATCTAATACAACACGCGAGAACTACACCAAGGAACTATGGGGTGACCTAAGCTAAGCTTCATCGGTTCTGAGTATCGTGTAACAGCGAAGGGAGCGTCCTATAATGACTCGCAATTATTAACATTCAGCTCAAATTTTTAGATGTCTTCTGCTCCCATTTGCCAGTTAATGAATTTAATCTACCGTCGAGTAAAATGTCCTAGAGGGAGTCTCTCGAAAACTCGTTGAAGACGGAGAAAATATCGCGAAGTAGAAGCGGGAAATGATGATGAATACATAATTATTTAATGCGTCTTATTTCTCGCAGAGAATTTCGCATAATAAACGGTTGATTGCTCAAATACTCGGAGATATTAACTGTAATGGAAAAATAATCATCTAATAAGAGTGATGTTAAAAAAAAGAAACGTTAAAACTACCCGATTCCACAATCGCAATTGCAGCGATTTAATAAAAAAAATGTGATAGATACAATTGCGGTAACTTTGTAGAGATAAATTTATACGTACGATACGAACGGGACCAAAATGAAAGATAGAATGTGGAAAAACTTTTCCGGCGAATTGGATTTATTAACTGAACAAGTATGGAACATGAATGCTAATGCACTGTCTCGTTGCATTTTGCATCGTAAATTAGTCATAATGTCCAGGATAAAAGCTAGGTACATGGCAAAACTATTTCTGTTATTGTACCATTGTAATTCGGAATTAATAGTTGCAATTTCTATCAATTTCTATACTGATTTTATATTATCAGTTTCTTAAAGTACATTTACACTTTAATATTAATTATAATTATATGGTTAATTATTTTAATTTATAACTAATAATAATTATTAATTATTAATTAATTATAATTATATAATTAATTATATAACTAATTATAATTACACTTTAATATTAATTATAATAATTATATGGCTACTTATTAATTTATAATTATTATTAATTATTAATTAATTATAATTCTATAACTAATTACTAATTATAATTAACGCAAGCAGAAAATCTTTTTAATCTTTATTATAAAATTATCAAAACCTGTATGTATATATGCATTAAGATTGATATCTTACAATTATGTGAAATAAAGGGAGGGGAGAGGTTTTAATTAAATTTTCAAAGGCATAACGTATCTAGATGACGTATTTTATAATAAGAAAATTTCATCGTGACAACTTTTCATTAGAATTTATATTTAATTTTTCATAGAGTCCTCCGTAGTAGGTCATGTTATGTTAAATTATTTAATCAGTAACGATAGTCGCGTCACGATTATAAGGCGAATCCCTTAGCCATTCATACAAACTTAGGCGGCTGAACGACCTGTCAGATATCTTGAAATGTCATGAAAAGGAAAACTCCCCGCGAATGGCTGGCATAGCACGATGTTCCACTTAGATGAGATATTCGCGCAAGTTAGAAATGGTATCGCAAGAGTGTGTAAAAATCGATCTTAGAGAGCGCTTTCTGCCGCCTTTCTTCCTCTATACTCTATATAAAACTATGAGCGAGAAATCGATTTTAATATAAAATAATATCGTCGTCGATCTTTCTCTCGCGAATTTCGCAAATATTCTTTCCATTGAAATTTGCACCGGAAATGGTCTCTCTCTCTCTCTCTCTCTCTCTCTCTCTCTCTCTCTCTCTCTCTCTCTCTCTCTCTCTCTCTCTCTCTCTCTCTCTCTCTCTCTGCTTTCAGGATGTCTTTACATCCGAGATAACATTATTCATAACTTGAATAAGAATCTTGACGGTCAGCGTAAGATTCTAGACTCTAGACTATGCAAATCAAATACGGAATGTAACGGATCATCCCTGCTAGAGCTGTGTTGTCGATAGCAAATAACCGAGTCGTATATCATTACAGAGGCGCCTCGGATATCTAGTAGGTGAGTTAGTTAAATTATTAGCACGAGTAGCAACAAATATTGACCTATACTCGCTACCAGTTTAGCATCTCTTCGACATGTGGCTTGATCGTTACCTACGTCGGGGATGTGTTCCTATAGAGAGAGATGGGCGAGGGAGATGCGATGCGGTTTCGCTTACGTCGAGAGACCCGCGCATCGCCGGCGAAATCGATAACATTTCGTGAACGGGGTCCCTCTATACACAGTTTCTTCGGTATTTGCACATTTAATTGCCGCCATGAACTTTGCCTGGTTATCGCCTTCGGCCATCCACCGCTCTTGGGATAAACCGCCCTTTATATGAACCAGTTATTAACCTTTAAGTTCTGCACGCGGGATGCCTTTGATAACGCGAAATTCTATTCCGGAAATGGCCCGTTGCCTTGTTATCCTTGCACTTTAATCTTGATATTATATTTCAAGAATAAATAAAATAATTACTTTCCTATTAATATAACGCGCGTTAAGTATGGAAAGTTAGAATTATTATAAAAAAGAAAATAATAATTAGTTGCAATTTATCCGTCCCATCCAGCAAAACTCGCTCTTTATCTATTAATCTCGTCAGGTTGCTGTGACTGGCCGGGGATATTTTGTAATGAAGAAATTTCATTAGCGCAACTCAAAAGCAAAAGCTCAACGTTGGATGAATGTTAATGGCATTATTTTCATTATACGAATATAATCTGCGCGAGAAAGTTAAAAAGCGTTCAAAATCTCATTCGCCGATTTGGATCTCCTAATTTGAGAAGAGAGAGGAGAAATTAATCTAAATTTAAATCTCTCGGGTTTTTAAATTCACCCTGAAATGTGCTCGTCGCGGATTCCCGCCTTATAAACCGCGAGTGGAATATATAGCGTATCGCGTGTTATCATTTTCTCTCTTCAATCGCGACAGATTATTTTGCGCGCGTGGTCGATTATGAAAATTGTTCCGATCACTCTCTTTCCTCTTTTTTCTTTTTCTTCCTCCGATATCTCGCGCGGCACAGCTGGCGCGATCGATTTCAAGGCAATTTTCTAAAACGTCCATAAATCAATTTTAGCATGATTTCCGAGGAAGATTTCAATAACATTCACGCAATCGTCGTACAAAATTTCATCCCCGATATATATCGCATTAATGATGGTTTCGAATGATTTTTGCGAAAACTCCTGCTTCGATAAAGTTAGAATTACAGTGATGTTATCGAACAGCATGTGAGATCGTTAGATATAATTTTATCGTGTTTCGCAAAATCAGCCAGATGTACTTGTATATTTTAGATTACTTTACAATTTTCGTTATATAAAATAATACAACATATATAGCGTATATAATTGTTTCAAATATCTCTAAATTTAATTTGAATTTAGGGTGCAATTAATTCTAATTTACCAGTCATTTCTACGAACATATACATGTTATGTTACATGTTAAATTCTCATGATTAGCGAAGCTTCATTAACGCGGAAAAGTATCCTCTTCGGCGCAGACTATGTACTCCAATCTCGTTACAAAGTTACGAAACGTGCGAGTTCTTTCGCGTTAAAATATGAATACTGTGGCACTGCTGCTTTTATAACATGGATTTCGAAAACTTTGGTTCGTTAATTTCGTCCAAGCGATCCCATCGCGTCGACATCGTTGAAATGGGAGAGAGAGAGAGAGAGAGAGAGAGAGAGAGAGAGAGAGAGAGAGAGAGAGAGAGAGAGAGAGAGAGAGAGAGAGAGAGAGAGCGGAATATTTTAAACGAAATAACTTTCTAATAGTTTGAATTCGCTATTTGTATGCGATATAGCTGCTAAATAATTCGAATACCAAACGTACAGAGAGAATCTTTCCGCGATAATAACTTGCGCGGGGCCAAATTTACCTTCGTCTGTTTAATTGATAATATTCTTTATCACGATTATAACGCACTTTATCACTTTATTGTTTGCAAATGCTTTCATTGCACACCAATATAACCGTTTATTCATTAATGTTATCATTATCAAATGCACTGCAGCAATACATCTAGAAACCTATACTAATTACATAATTAAAATAGTGGTCCGGCTGACTATCGAGAGCAGTGTTTACCATTTATGAACTACCTGGTCAATATTGTGTAACATTACCTATCGCTTTGTTTACGTCATGAATAGGAAGACTAGAGTAACATGAAATTATTGATTAACGTGACCATCAATAATGCCCTAACATATGTCAGTATAATTATAATGTCTTGCCATTTTAATTATAATTAATGTCTTGAATTTACCTCTCTATTCAAGGAGCTTGTAACTAGAAATATACAGTGCAGTCTGTTGTGTTCCGCTTTCTCTCTCTTTTATCCCTTAAAAATAGCTATTATCTTCAATTCTGAGTATCTTGACAAATCGCGATCTATAATTTACCTGGAAAATACCGGGAAACTCCGGCTACAGATTGCATCGAATTGCGCTTGCTGCGATTCAGGGAAGAGACCGTTTTTCAATTTATCAGCAGATTCTTTTGTAACACAACAATAAGAAATAAACAAGCCAATGTGAAAATAATGCGAGCGCGAAGAATGGACGAGAGAGAATGAAAGCTTTTGCGTCTTATTATAGCGAAATTTCACAAAAATGATTGCGTGTAACTCTGGATCAACATTGTACATGTATAATTGACATTAATACTAAACATAAAAGTTATCAAAATTTTTCATCTACTTCAACTTAAATCAACGTACAATTAATTACTTTAATAATTGTAGATAAAAGTGATACATGACATAGAAATTAATACTGATCAATTTTGTGTCCAACAATATAATGTGTGTCATTTTTTATTTTGTTGAGAATAATATCAATATAAATGAGAATAATTTATAATAATTTCTGTCAATTATTGTCGTTATCAAGCAATTGTAAAAAATATTTTGATACGTATAACAATAGTTTAAGCCGTAATACTAACATATGTACAATGCATATATTTGTATTTGAGCTAATTCGGACAATGATAAAGATGATAGAGCAATCGCGAAAACACAATGATTGTAAATTGCTCGGAAAATTACAAAACGCAGCTGTAAAGATTGCGTTGTAAATCATGTAGAAATTCAGGCAGATATTTACAGATATTTGAAGTTATGAGCATTTCTCCTATGAGAAAACGGGATAATAATGCGACACAATCCTGAACGATCGGGCCATATTTTAGAGTTTATCCTCATTTGGGAGATATCTACCCCACAAGTTATATCGGGTGGCACAATATTCGCCTGTCATGATTGCGAGCTTCATTAAAAAGTTGCGAATCCGCGGTATACTCAATGGCGCGTTTAATTGATGAGCGGTCGATATGTGCAATAAGAGCAATGTGATGTCCGCAACCGCAAGTATCGACAGCTAGAATTTTTTAACGAACGCTGTTATTCCCTCGCAATGTTATTTTTTGAAATTGAAGAAAACTCTCCAACTTTATATTATTAGGCTATACAGGTAGGTCAAGGCGTTTCTCGAAGCGTTACGATGATGCATTTCGGAAAATTTGTTTCGACCTCTCTCGCTGCAGTTGTACGACGTAAAAGTGTAGCGCTCAATTTTGATAAAATAAATGTTTCCACTAAATTTTCTATATTTGCGTCAATATACGTTTTATCATCGTATAAGTATAATAATAGTAATAAATATATTATATGTCTGATAATAAACGTAACAATTTACACTAGTAGTAGTATATTTATTTTTGGTAATAAATTGACATCGTGATTTAAAGTGATATAAATAATTGAGAGCGAATGACTGTAAAACTCACGTTATGTGAAGTTTGTGATTTTGTAATAAATGGTTCCAGGGTACAAGATAACGGACAGAGCCGGATCGAACGAGCTTTAACCGCCCGTGCTCGTTAGCCGGATGCTGAGGTTGAAATAAATAAGTTCAATTTATTAACACGCTCCACGAACGAGGGGTTTCGCACACGCCGACTAGATCTATTCGGATCCCGCACATTTTCACCCTCCGAAATTTGCACATGCTGCGAAAAAATAAAAATTCTCTTAATTCTCTAAACGCGCGAGAGAATTTGATTTACTACGTTACATTCATCGATTCATCATCTAATTTTCTAGCAGATTGCGAAGAAATATAATAATTAAATTAAATTAAATTAAATTAATTAAACTATAATATACAATAATATTATTATTATTACTATTATTATAGTTTAATTAAATTAATTAAACTATAATAATAATATTATTATTACTATTATTACAGTTTATTTTATTTTATTATTATTATTATTATATATAATAGTAATAATAATGATAAAATAATAAATAAATTAAGCTTTTAAAATAAGAAATCAGAACTATTTGAAATAGTGAAAATGACATTTTGGATTAAATTTGTCGGTCATGCCTTACAAAAGAGAATACTAATCTAAATTCCTCTCTCTCTCGCTCTCTCTCTCTTTATTTCGCTTCCGAACCAATTCGCCAAATTGGACGGGTCGCCAAAATAACATGAGCTTCGTAAATTCAAACGGACTACGTAAACTATCGTTGCATTATTAATCACCATATGCGCATAAGTACTCGAGAATAGTGCGGAGTAAGTTCGTGTTATCTAGACAGAGACTGGCTCAAGTTCACGAACGTAATTCATGCCAATTAGAGTTGCCTTATCCATTTCGGGCGTCTAAATTTCTCTTCTTAGAATACTGCGCAATAGACAGTTTCAGAAGAAGGATCAAATCCAAATTGCGCCTGGTTTAAATTACTTCTCGCGATGGACAAATTGCTTCGCTATCACGCTTGAAAGTAACTTCTCAATTCATTTCGAACCCGAAAGTTACAAGTGCATATAATTCTGTTCCGGGATTGGCCCGAATTTCTCGGCGTGATCGAGCTACTAGTACATTTGACAAATTAAGACTTTAAATTTTCAATCTCGACTTGTATATATATCCCTATCAGCATTTTACTTCTCTTTCCGGAGCAAATTTTCCACGCTCCTGTAATGAGATTCATCTAACCGAGATCTCCAGCCAACACTTCCTTTATCTTAACAAAATCTTATAAAAAGCTAATATTCAATATTTTGATATCTCAAACTTTAAAGTCTTAAAAATCTTAAATTTAAAAAGTTTTATTAAAAAATACTATACTATTAAACTATTAATTAAATTTTTGAAGAAAAGTACAACTCTAATTTTTTTTTAAATAAAACAATATTTTTATAATTTTTTGCAACAAATGAATAAATGAATCTGTAGTTATTGTGTAGGAAAAATTGCGCGGTTAGCCGCTGATCAGTATTCACAAATTTTCTCATCAGGGATAAAGAAGGCCGAACGCTTTTGGAATATACCAAAGTAATTTAAAAACTTGGAGGTCCCTATGAGAATAATTTCGAGAGAATAATGCGCGAAAGGATCAGGCTAAATCCTATGTTTGTCGAGGAACGCTTAAACTGCTGAAAGGACGGAAAATTTCCGTCGACGCAAGAGAGAATCAGGCGTGTATATAATGCCGTATACGCCTTCGCAGCTTAGTTTCCTGGAAAAACCGTATCGTATTGTTCTCGCCTCTCGTTTTCGACATTTGTGATTTCACGACGACGCTTCTTACCCGGCTATTTTGATATCGGCCGTCTATACTACGATTCTCTCAGACTCTTTGCGTTTGCTTCGCGCGGAGTTACTTTCTCGCGAAATCCAATAATAAAAGAACAAATCCATTTCTCTCCTCTCTTAATCCTTCGCAGCCACGTGCTGACCCCTGCCAATACTATACTCGATCAATTGGCCATTAAAAAGCAGGGTCATCTTTCATTCTCTCTCTGTACGGTTTCTTTCTCTTGAAAACATACACCCGTGGGATCTGAACCGGCAATGTGGATCGATTTCTTTTACAATGATTGATCTACCTTTCTATTTGTCTCTAAATATCACAGAGCGCATATCTAAACTCGCGAATTTAAAATCTTTATTTTTTAAAGATTTCTTAAAGGAGAAAAAACAAGAAGAAAAAAGAAATTTAAAAATGTTATGTTTTCATCTTTTTAATAAAATCGACTACAAATGAAACATATATATATATATATATATATATATGAATATATATGCAATTTCTACCTGTTCTTTCTCTTCTCTCGCCAATTTATTATTATCTGCGAAATTCTCGCTCTACCGCGATACGTGGATCAGACCGCATTAGATTTTCGCGAAATCCCTTTTACGTTCGAGTCGGATAAAGCGACCCGCACGTAAAATCCTGGGCGTCAATGGCCTAAATTCTGCGGATGGATGCGACGACCGTAAAGAGGAAAAGGAACCGGAGCTTTTGCACCCTTTCGCCTGCTTCCGGCGCGTGTTAATGCACACAGCTGTTGCTTACGGGGAAAAGCGGGGAGGCATGTAAATGCAAGTTGCATTTATAATGCAACGAGCTCGCAAGAATCACGAGCGATCGTGAGATGTGATTTGTCAGCATAATTAAGAGCAACTTCGCGAAACTCGCGACAGAATAAATGTCGATTTTGTCGACTTACGTAGTTGCACGAAGAACCGCCGCGATGTTAAGATGAATATTTATTTCAACCGTTTCCCTCTTTGCTTTTAATAATGCCACACATCTCGCGCAGCCATTAAAGCTTAATTGCACGGAGAGATAACGACGTTACGTCAATGAATCTCGAGGATTGACGTGACTTTCGCACCCCTTTAAGCACGAGTGCATCGTCGACGTTTGTCGGTTCGTCGTGCATCGATCGGCGAAAAGTTTCTCGTATTTGCGATTTCGGGGAAATGCAAATGCTCTCGAATACGCGAGTCGTTGCATTTTTGCTGACGTTCTTATTTGCATTTTACAATGCATCGTCGTAAAACGTATGGGCCTCTTGCACGCATTCTAATTTTTCACCGAGTCATTAAATCGCTCGTGATTAATCCGTTGGCTTTACTCTGTATATATTCGAGTACGTATTGTTATCGTCCAAACTACTTGCAAGAAAACGCCCAACTGTTTACACACGTTTTGCAAATCTGCATCAAAATTCATATAACATTGATAGAATTAATTGTACAATTATAAAATGAATGTAACAATTGTGAATACAATAATAGTATTATAAAATTTATTATTTGTTATTTGATTGTTATTATTTTCTTATTCTATTATTATAATTATTGATTTAATATATTATGAATATAAATTCCTTTTTAATGAATATAAAATATTTTATTTAATTACATTTAATAGATAGAAATTGGCCAAACTAATTTTCCTGACTTTTTTGTAAAATAATTCATAGCGCAAAAATTGACAATCGCATTAAATGCATTTGATTTTTCTGAATTTCATACAGACAGTCTTCAAAGAAGATATAAAGAAACTGTATCCTCACTTTTTATAAGCTCAGCTCGGCCTGTCACAAAGTCCTGACGTTCTGGTAACACGTGTCCTAACTTATTGTTAGCAACCGTCGGAAACTTCCCTTATAAAAGTTGCGTTCTATTGTAAGCTCTATCAGTTACAAATGCACATTACGACGAAAGTAATTTCGCAGTTTCGAGATTCTTCCGTCAAATTAGAGCACCCTAATGTCAACAAATTGCTCGTATTGTGTCGAGAAATGATAGTGTTATCCGTGATTTTTAAAAATTGTAGAGATAATTTTTAAAAAATTATTTTTAATTATCACATAGTATATAAATTCTCGATTTTTCTGTTTTCTTTTTTATTAATTGCGTAACTTATTTGTCGCGCGTTTTAGACGCGAAGCTAGTAGCTCGGACGATAGCAGAGCATTTATCTGCGACAATGAACGACATATCGAGAACCTTTACAACGTTCGACTATTTTTAGAACTACTGGGTGGAGTGCGATCAGATGCACAGTCTGTTGCATGTGAATGCGCTTCCTATACGTTGAATATTCATGCAACACTCTGTAATTTGTGTCGAGTCAAAGGCCCGCAACGTACATTTGCAACCATCAACATAATTTTTCATCCAGCAATCCTCGAATGAAGCGATTTTTCCGAATCACGAAACTAATGAATTTTAATCATATCTTGCGTTCGTGCTGGCTCGCAGCGCCGGTACATCTGATTGCAACCTTGCGTGTGTGGCAGAAAAATCTTTTATTAAAAGCTATGTAATCGCAATGCTTTACAGTTTTTGATTAACCGGCGCGGTTGTGATAGAGCATTGCAAAAAAGGGGGAAAAAAGAAAACAAAAATACTAACGAAAAACACATGCGCCGCTCGCGCATTCAATTTAATTCTATTTCTAGAATTTCGATATTTTCCCGTTACGTTAAATTCATTTTAATTCTGATTGGATTTTTGTATTTGAATAGAATATAGAGATTCAATATCATGTAAATATATTTGTTGTAATGTATATATAGATTTACCCAAATAAAATAATAATTATATCAATTCAGCAAACCTTTTATACACAGTTTCTAGTCAAAATTATTGATAATATTAAAAAATATGCCAATAAATTTTCAATTTATTTTGTAATTCGATTGATTTTATATTCCGACTATATTATAATTTAATAATTTCAATTTAAGAGACTAACATTTTAAAATAATATTAGGATAACTCGTATTGCAGTTTAATGAAAATTCTGTAGAAAATCTAACACGCATATATACATATATCAACGACAAGCTTAAACGGCGTGAAGTTACAGAATGGAAATTATCGGGAGGAACGGTATACAAGTCGGATTGATAGAACACTCTTAATACCCAAGAGTACCGGAAACTGTGCGCCGACACGAGAAATCTCTCAGGAACGTCGACAATATCTCCTCGTTTTTCGCCTAACATTTCTTGCGCGTCGGATCTCAGCTGTTATTTCTCTCTCTCCCTCTCTCGCCGAGAAATTAGCATCAGGCCGCTTATTGTCGCCTATGTCGCTGTTAAGTCGAAGCTGCGAAAAAACGATTGTCTCATCTGGCCCGGCATCTGGCGCGTCGCGTCGTCGACGACGAGAAAACGGCAATTACAGGGAGCAAACGGGAATACATAATACGGTTATTGTAACGCGGCCGTGAGAGAGTAACGTTAATTCTCTAAGAGCTCGGTAAAAGCGCGAACGTCGGCTCGACGTCGCCGGAAAAAGGCGGAAGAGACGACGGACGCGCGGTCGGTCGGTTCAACGGGGCGGAAAGAGAGGGTTGCGAACGGTAAGAGCACAGCGACGAAGGTTTCTCGTTGAATTTCCTCCGCTCTCTTAGCCTCCCCCGCCGTTTCCAGGTCTCTACCACCCTCGCCCCTCGATCCCCATCGATATACCCGGAAGGGCGCTGATGCGCCGGCACAGACCGGTGCTCGGAGCCGCGTTTAAACAGGGAGAATGGAGAATTTCGAACGAGAGCCAGTGGGGTGGTATCGATAATACGTTGCTCGCGCGAGTATCGGATCGGCGCGGCTGAACTCAATGAAATTACTCTCTCTTTCTCTTCCCCTCTTTCGAAGTCTCTCTCGAAAGAGCTCGCCATCGTGATGCGACTCGAGCGCACTTGAAAAATACGCCGCTTGCGCCCGCAATCGGCGTACCCCGATAAAAGACGAGTCGGGATCGTGACTTTGTTCGTAAATTATTCCGTTCCGGTTCCACGTTCCCGCGTTCGGCAATTTTTCTCCATCCTACTGTGCTTTATCCCCATTCGGAGAATTTTTTTCCAGAGATCGAATTCAACCGTTATTTAATTCGCGATAAGCCGGAAAAGCGCGCGATTTGTGATATGTAAAAGTAATAAAACCTCGATGATGGAGACTCTCTTATTTTTCGCGATCGACATTTTTCTCTCCTCTTTTTTTTTCTCTCTCGAACGAAACGTTTTCCCGATATAAATCTACTCGTACGCAAGGTGTTAAGACAACGCGTCGATCCATAGACGAGACGTTTCAATTTCGAAGTAAGCGAAAAAAGAAGAAGAAAGAAAGAAAATTGTCCGATTGATGGAAAAGAAAATTATGTAAATCTTTTGTGTATATATAGCCGATTCTATTACCGTATCGAATTTTCGTCGAGGAAAATGGGCGAACGTGACAATCTCTGAAATATCAAAAGGAAAGATTGCGATTCCCCGCACACACGTGCGTGTAACATCGACCATTCTCTATCTACGGACTATTTCTATATGCGCTTAAAGGGCAGAACTCGCCTACGAGGATGGAAAGGGTACTAAAAGGGTACTACTAAAACGCGGAATTCTAAGAACTCGGTGATTCAAAAAGAGCTTTCGGTTCGTAGAGAAAGCAAAATAGCCTCTGTTGGTTTTTGGGATAACGAATACAAGAAGAATTGTTTTTGGGAAGACCTGCTTTAAATATCGATAGCTCTAGAGAGAGCGAAGAAAAAAAAGAGGCACACACGCGCATTTTGCAACTTTTGAAACATATTTTTATTCGAATTCGTTTACTCATTTCTACGTATTAAAAAATAAAAAAAAAGAATAGACATTTTTTTTAACATTGTAACGTTAATAACTTTTACGCGAAATTCTTGCAAATGGAGAATTTACATATATAACGATGTAGCGCCATGTAGCTCTTGAAGCGCAAATTGATTCTACATAAATCTCTGATTGCGTGATCCTATGTTTTTCCAGCGTAAAGTATAGGTCGCGCTTGTTATGCACAACTGTCGCTTTTTTCTTTAAAGACAAAATTAAGAAGTTACGAGAAAAGTTAACCGTGTTGCTTCATTATACGGTTTTTTTACTCGCCTATTATCTTCTTGCTTACTAAAGACGAAAAAAAAAGTTTTCCTACGTTCCGCGTTTCTCGCGCACAAATTCTTCGTCCAACGTGCGTTAAAAGGAAATTCTTCAGAAGCAGATAAGGACACAGGGATTTACGGCGAGTTTAAGCAACGCTACGAATCGCCGTCGTAATTACTCGAGTATCTCAGTATACAAATGAACATAAAAATAATGCCAGCTCTGGAGTTAACGATAAGCTAGTAATTGCACTCGCAGAAAGGATAAATCTACCTCTAATTCGTAATATAAGACCGCACCCTCATTTGTAAATACTTAAAGTATGTAAAATGTGAACATGTGTAATCTTTAAAATCTTTTTTATTCATATTTGCTAATTAATATAAATTTTACGAGATTGGTTAGATTGAATTTTTCGTTTAATTTTATGGATATCATTTAATACTCTATATTATTCGCGCACGAATTAATATTTATTTTCGTGTTCTTTATCGCATCTCTTTATTTATTATGTATCTTTACTTTTACATACATCAAAAGTTACTTCCTTTAGATCCCAAAGAAAAGATTGTCACGCACACGCGTACGAATTTTTTTTCTTTCTCACCGCTGATTAAGAGATGAAACGTCGAAATGACGAAATTGCATCAAAGGTAAATCGCGAAACAGTCAAGATCGCTCTCGTAAACTGCTCTCGTACAGGAAACCCCTCTTGGACACGCGCTCATTATTTAAAGCACATTGCGAGAATTGCATCGGTGCGGCATTTCTTGCCGGTATATGTATACGAAAATCGAGTCGTATCGTTGTTGTCACGTCGTACTCGGTCATCGGAGAGATCAGTGATTTCTCGCGCGCGCACAGGGGCGCAAAGGGGGAACGCGAGGGTGGCAAATCGAATCTCCGAGAACGTTCGTGCGATCAGAAGAAGATGAAAAAGCAAGGAAAAGTCGAAGGGCTGCGCTCGCCCGAGGGTATCGGGAGAGGTGAGGAGATATAGAGAAAGCCAAACGAGAGGGAGGCTGAGGACGAAAGAGGGTTGGAGGGTTCGGGCGACGTGCGAGCGTAGTACAGAGAGAAAGAGAGAGAGAGAGAGAGAGGGAGGGAGGGAGGGAAGGAGGGAGGACAGGGTGCTTCGACGTAAAGGGGACGTGAACGGAGAGGGTTGAAACGACGCTTGCGCCATACCGCTTCTATCTACTTGTCAGCCAAGCGGGGTTGCCACCACCCTGGCTCTCTCGTTTCCCTTTTTCATCCTCTCTCTCTCTCCATCCCCGTCGAGCTATCTCTCTCTGCGCGCGGCGCCGCAATACTCGATAACAAACTCTACAGTACCAGTACTGGCACGGTACTCCGGACCACCGGATCGCCCTCTTCGCCGTCGCCACCGGTGGCACATCGGTAATCGCAGACGAACGAGCGAAAATCAGTCATTTCACACGCCGCGAATTTCGTCTCAAGCGTTGAATAATTTTGGGAGGACTTTTTTCCTCTCGTCGTGGAACGAATATATATATGTATATATCGGTAGATCCCCCGGCTCTTTTCTCGCGCTTTTCCCCTTACGGAAAAGTTTTCGTGAGATGCGTCTTTCCCTCGGCATCGTGCGTGCGTCAGGACGCGCGTCATTGATCGCGATCGCGATAAGGCAGCTTCCAAGTTTCTCTTTTTTTTTTTTGCTTTTTCCCGTCCCTTATCGTCGCTCTTCCGATTTAACCTTGCGTACGCGATTCACAGCTGTCGCGGCGCGAATTTATATTTGTTCCCGAAAATTTATATACTTGATCTAAAAAGAGAAAAGTGAGTGCTGTAACTTGACAATATTTTTTTACACAGTTTTTATAAATGATCGTAAAATTAAAATTATATCTTATTTTCCTATTCGATTACGTAGATAAAACTTTCATGAGTGAGGTGTGAGTACGAGCGAAGCCAGGGCTGAATTTCCTACAAGCTAGTTTCACCAATGTCGATTAACGCAAACTGTGATTGACTGAGGGTCGGTTGTAGTAACGTCGCTTAGGGCCCTGACATCAGTTAAGTCAATCTCCTCTCTCTCTCTCTCTCTCTCTCTCTCTCTCTCTCTCTCTCTCTCTCTCTCTCTCCATGTTCATATCATAGATATAGAACTATAATCTACAAAGAGATAGCCAATCACCGAGCCAGGTTCGCTTCGACCTATCGTGATTGATACAACACCAGTTCCCTCCAACTCACCGTTCACCATCTATATATCGTTACGGAGAGGGATGAACGACACGAGGATTAGTGCGCTCGAGGAGTATTTCCGTTTTACAGCCACTCGAAATTATCCTCCGCACGCGATCTACGGAAAGAGCGAAAATCGACGGGGAGATCGATTAAAATCACATCCGCGCTGCAGAGTTAATCGACACGAGCCGGCTTTTGTTCGCTCCCCGAAAAAGACGGTCATCCGTCCACCTTGCCGCTCTCTTTGTGCGCTGCTGGTTATGGTGTATAACTTGTTGCTCCCAGGCAAACGAACGTGCAGTGAGCGCGGATTGCAATTTCACATCTTCGAGCCGGCCGTCAATGGCAGATTGCCATGCCCGCTTTTGGAGATCCCCCTGTTTTTTTCCTCGTCGTTCGTTCTCCGCCTCCCCCGGGTACGGTACGGCGATAAAAACGAACCGGTCGTCGAACGCGCGTTTGTTACTCGGAAGTGAGGAGAAGAGGTGGACACGAGAAGGGAGGAGGAGAGAGGGAGAAAAAAGGAAAGAGAGAGGATAGAGCAGAGAAATATCGCTCGAAGGATGTACGGGATCCCGATGGTCCCGTCCTTCTATTCTCGACCGACCTTCCTCGTTATTTGCGGCTTAGGACGGGCTACAGAACAAACACAGTCGTCGCGACCAATTCCTCCCCCTTTCCCCTCCTCTTTCCTCACATACGATATTTGCCGTCGCGATTATCCCGTTTTCTCACGCCAATTCTCGCCCGATTTCGACCTCCCTCGATCTTTGAGCTAGCTCGATCGCCGGTGGATATCGGACAAATTAAAAAGTTCGGGGAACCGTCCCCTCCGGGTCTCGAAATCTCGATCTTCCCTCTTCCCCCGCGAGAGAGATCGAATCGACTGCAGGATATCATTCGCGGATCGAGATTATACCGCGGAAATAAAGTTCTCTCTTCGCTTCGAATAATTTCCACACTCAATCACAATTATCGATGCATGATCGAAGAATGAGAATGCTTCATAATAAGGAGATTTAGTTCAATGAAAAATAGAGAAAAAGAAATAGAGCCTCATACACTCATAAATGTTAGTTGAAATTAATAATTAGTTTGATTGCCCTTTAGAGGTAAAATTATAGAAAGAATCATTTAAATTTTTTAAGTTTGACTAATATGATTTATGAAAAATATCATATCGATAAAAATTATCATCTCGCGCAATTTCAATTCCTCTCACGTATCTTAGCGCTTGTGTCTCTCTTAAATTATATATATCTTTCTCTTTCTCTCTCTCTCTCTCTCTCTCTCTCTCTCTCTCTCTCTCTCTTATGGGAAGAATTCGATTTTGTGGGACGAGGCGCGGCGGGATGACAAATTGAATTTCTCAGTTGTCCTCTACCAGCCCCAGGGGGTAAAAGTCCGTGCTCATAAGGGCTAAAAGTCCGTGCTCATAAAGGGCCTTTATTTATTAAAAGGACAGAAGCTCGCGCGCGCATCTCACACACTCTCGAGATTGACACACTCGATTTCAGGGGCGAGTCGCGATAAATTGACCGAGTAAACAAGACAGGAAGCTCTCCTCGCGGTTTCCTTTCGGCTCTCTCTCTCTCTCTCTCTCAAATCCGAAAAGTGGCAGGAATTAACCAATTATCGCGTTACTCTAAAAGTGCACTTCTCGGCTTACTCCCGCGTCAACAGACCGCGCGTTTTCCAGGGGGAAACGTGAGGTGCCGAATGCTCGCCGCGAGAATTAAGTAGTTACGGATCGCTTCGGTCAGACCGCAACCGCGTTTGCAGTTTTTCCGCTGCTTAAAATTCTGCCGTCGAGCGAGCGCAGATTTCTTGACGAAGTTTGACGAAGTAAAGGGATTAAGTAGTTACGGATCAACAGTCGACGAGATTTAATTGATATACTTCCTCTCTTTTTCTTTCCTGTTAGAAATTTTAAACGTCCATTGTTTGGTTCTGAAGGACGTAGATATACATATAACAAGAACTTGCTTCAAATTTTACTGTAAATATTTTTCACGAGAATTTAAATTATTTGAGATTCCCATTATTCCCCGGTTGCAACTTTCAGCGCAAATGAGAACTAAGACTTTCTTTCCATCGAGTTTCGATTGTTCTGCGGATTGAAGTTGCGCTTCCACTCTCGAGATTCTCTCTTCGCCCCAGTAATAAATGAACTCCCCTTCTCCTTGCTTTCTAATGTGCCGGCTATGCCGCGAAATTAAGAAAAATAAGTACTCGGATGTCGTTTCGAGTATATCTCACTCCTAACTTTGCAACACTGCAAACTTTTGTTGGCCGCTTCTTGCGTCCCGGCAAACTGCGCGAGTTAAATAGTTACGAATTGTTTACGCCTGACTGTGTAACATCCGTATTTCTTTCGCGTCCCGATGCCGATTTGTGATGTCATTTATTTCGCGAATGGATTTCGGGGAACAATAAAATCTCAAACAGTTGCTCCCTTCAACGAGTGAAACTAATTTTTCTATCGTTCCAGAGCGACTCTGCCGTGAATTTTCTTCAAAGCGCTCTGGAAAAAGAGCTATAAGAAAAATTAAGTAGTTAAAATTTAAATTAAGTCAGCCTCATAGTTCGTACTTTGTCGATACTTTCCGTCATTTCGTAATTTTCTCGTTACTACTTCTCTTTTTCCCCTCTTCCCTCTTCATACACACACATTTAAAAAATATATAATTACTGTTTTATTATTAATCCGCCTTAATTACAAAACACTATATTTAAGCATGTATAATAATTAGCGAATCGTTTATATTAAACCATTTCCTCATTTTGTCACGCAAAACGTGACTTGTAAAAAATTAAAAAATTATATTTTGTTCTTGTTATTCTTTTATTCAATTTCTATATTTATGACTATTATAGAAAATTTTATAATTTACGAAGATTAAATTATTGCTTTTATTTCCACAGATGTAAGGATGCTTTAGAATTTCTTATCATGAAAAGTGGCTGTTAATTCGAAAATAATCCTTTAATTTCCAAAAAATAAAAAAATATGAGAATTACGTGCTCCTTCTGGTAGATTTAATTCACATTCTTCTTGGTGAGAACCTGCCGCTGATTTGTGACGCTATTCCAACCGCGGCGGACATTCCGAAAAGCTATGAGAACTTAGGAATTACGAACCTCTTCGAGTGAGAAAATCTAACGCGGTTATACCATCAGCATCCTGTGAGCGAGGATTCTGCCATCGAATTCTCGCTGGAGACGCTTGAAAATTTTTGCAATCGATTCTTCCAAAAGTATCAAATCGTACTTTACAAAGTTAAAAATACAAGACCAGCTAATGCGATCTCTTCATATTATCAAGAATTTTGTAGACTTCGATATCAGGCAGAAAATGTGAAATATAAACCGTCAGATATTTTTCTTTCTCTTAGCTACACTTTATTTTGGGACAAATAATCATGAAGCGATCGACAATCGTAAAAATAAAATTTGTCATCTCATGTATTTAAAGAAATTTTCTAAAGGTTGAAAAAAAAGTTGTGTGACATTTTATTCTAATGCACTAACTAAATTCTTCATCTCTTTTCTTAATTAACTGTTCACTGCGTTTCCCCTTTTAAACATGTCTCCTGAAGCAACATTTTCTCGCTTTCTAACTCTTGTAAAGCTACCTTTATTGCTTGTCAGGCAACTTTCGAGATCTTGATGGCACAATGGCTTTGGAAACTGGTTCCCTCTCTTGTGAGGACGATCATCCAAGAACCGGCTCTTTTACGCGCTTTGTTTGTTCCATCCCGAAAAAACGTCGGACCGACCCCCCGACGTCGACCGTTTAATTTTCCTTCGGCGCTTCCGCTCACGATCTCGGCAATTTCCGGAAGGGTCATTAACGCGGATCGTCTCTCTTCCTTTGTGCCCATCGCCGATAGAAGAGGCTTACGCTTTTCTTATCACAACTGTTTCTCTAACACGCGACGCTCTTTTAAATCTATTAAAGCAGAAGGATTTGAGAGAGAAACGCACACGAGGGACTCCATTAGAATTGCCGGCTTAGCGATTTTCGAAGATCCGAGACTCGTCGTATTTTTCCTCTACTTCTTTTCCCTTTTTTTCTTTCATTTTCCCTCTCTCTCGTTCCGATATCGAAAGAGCGACACAGGGGGAAAGGAAAGAGGAACGGCGACTAATTGGAAACCCGACCACGGAGATTAAAGATTTCCCGGACCCGCCCTTTTCTCTCGCGGCGGCGCTTAACTGAAATTACGTCAACTAGCGAGTGCGGTTGTACATTATCGACCGACATAATTGGGTATTCATTAGAAATAAATGGCCGCTAATGCGATTTCGGGCAGATATCTCTCTTCCCTCTCCCCCCCCCCTCCCTCTCTCACTCTATTTATCTATCCATCTATCTATTTATCATCCGTCTATGTCTTACCGATAATGCAATATCGGGCGCGAAAAATCAAGTTACTTAAAACGATAAAAACATTATAAATCCAATAGCGCGCACGCACGCGGCCCTTCCTCTTCCGCAGTAATGATTGGACGATTTAATCATCCGCTACACCGGCGAGACTCATCAAGGCACGAGCGAACCCGCTGAGAATCATCGTCGCGAAAACACATCGGACACGTCGTCGTCTTTAAAAGGGGTAGACCCATCGTCTCGCCGTTATATCCCAGTGCCGTTAACATCGTAGACAGTCTTGTGATAAATTTCCAGCGCACAGTGAAATAAGTTCACGCCGTGGATCATCAGGTAGGTCCCCCCACTTTCTCGTTTTGTAAAACTTGTAATACAGAGGATAAGGTGGGAGAGTACGAGATATATGTGTTTCTAATAAACTTCTGAATATCATATGAAAAGCCATAAAAATTTTCACTGCAAAATAAGCGCGTGTAAATTATATAAGCCACTACTACAAGCTCGTAAAATTTTGATACTTTCTTAAAATGATCGCAAAACCGGTTGCGTTTTATATTCTCGACTTTATCATTTTTCTCCCGCATGGTGATGAAAGTAATAGAATATTCCTAGAGGTGAACGCAAGTGTTAATCGTCGTGTAATACTGTACATGATCAATCTTATACGATCTTACGTGAAATGTCCGCCACCGCGTAATAAAATTTCCAATCACGTTTCCGATGCGATTTAATGGCGAATTTGATTCGATTATTGCCAATATAACAGCCGGAGCGCGGCGATACTTTCGTGACCCCATGGCTGTACTGACGGTTGTGTGTAATTATGGATTTAATATTATTTGGATGTCGGTGCCGCATGAAATAGGAAAGCAGAGCGGGCTTAGTAATTGTTGTTTACAACGGGCTGCCGCCCGTCATTGTGCCAGTGATAACGGTGCCGCGTGAATGGGAGATGACGGATTTTATTAGCGACGCGGAAGGGAAACTGATCAAATGTCAATTGTTACGTGTGACTTGTTCAGGGTGAAGTTTAAATTTCGTTTATCCCATATTTCGCCGCAAAAGTAAACGCTCGATAACATCGCGCGATCCAGATATCCTTGATTGAACCGACGTGATGTGATATTTGACACAATTGATATTTCAATGCAGAACTCTTATTAATCGCGATTAAGGGGATATATATACCTTCTTAGCACGCAAAAAATGGTCTTTCTCGGGAACTTTTTTCTCCGTAAATAACATAATAATCAAATACAGGGTATTTTTTATTTTATTCGTTACATATTTGAGTATATGCATATAAAAAATTATAATTTTTATGACAAATTGCGTGTGCACCGATGATAATTAAAGTGTCTGCATGATTTTGCACTGTAAATTAGTTTGATTTAAAAGATTTTCTTGTAAAGAAATGTTATAGTTACGATCTATCGCGGACTTTTTTTTTAATAACAAAAAAGTGGAAAATATTTTGAGGCAAACTTGTAAGTTTTTTTTTTAAAGTTACCTAATTTCACGAATTTTTATAAATTAAAAAATTTACCTCGACAGATCGTAATTATAACATTTCTTTACAAGAAAATATTTTTATTTCTCAGATCAAACTAACCTACAGCAGTGCAAAATCATGCAGACACTGGAATTATCACTGGTGCACGCAACTTGTCATAAAAATTATAATTTTTTATAAAATATTAATTAAAATAATTAAAAGATAATTGAAAAATAATTAAAATAATAATTATTTATATACGTACACTCAAATATATAACAAATAAAATTTTTAAAAAACCTGTATTAATTATTGTTATTTACCGAGAAAAAAATTCCCGAAAACAAGCCCTTTTTGCGCGCAACAAAGGCATGTACCCTTTAATAAATAAATTCCGTCATCGTATAAACAGCGATTAAACTTAAATCTGGCTTGCACAAATAGCCCCCGCTCGATTCGCTTCAACAAACAATGAAATGCCGTACAATTACCGCGCTATAATAATTTTGGGATTATTTCGACGATGCGTCACGCAAATATCTTCCGCTCGCGTTCCCTGGTTCTCGATTATATCGGACGGGAAAATTACACGATCGCGACCGCGTTACGTTAAACCGCGCAGCAGCGCGAAAGTTCGATCGTGGAAGTAACCGCGATCGTACACGCGATCTCTCAATTTCCCCCGAGTTCGATATTCTAACATGCCGCAGAAACAATCAGTATCTCTTCTAATGCCAATATTGTATTATCTCGCAGCTGCACTCGCCTATGCATAAGGTTCGCGTATGTATCTTTGCGAGGGCGGCGTGTGCGAAGCCGCTGCTGGATACGAAAAGCCGATTTATCGTTCACATACGAACGTAAGTGGATTAATCGATCGAATCATTTATATTAAATCATATTTCACTTTCTGTCGATCCCGCCGCGACGCTACACCGGGGAATTCTGCGTACAGTTAATAAATGATAACAGGATTGAACAGATAAGCCAACAACCGAGCGCGCGATCTAGTTAAATTTAAAGGTTTATCCTGTGTTCACATATTATTTCACACAGCATCGCGTTCCTTATTAACTTTGCTGTTTGCAAGAATAATTTCCCTTTTTACGCTTATATATAATTATACACATAATCTTGACTATAAACACTATGACTATTTGCATATGAAGTGAAAAATAATGCGTTTCCTGATACGCTAAATATGTAAATGTATTCTACTATGTTCGATATATTTCTTTCATACTGCACATATTATTATGCACATACACACATATACACTTATATACATAATTATTCAATATAGTATATTTTTAAATTAGTATGAACAATATAGTATATTTTTCTCGCCTATTTTCCCGTTGTAAGTTCGAAAATTGTTAATTGATGGAACTTAGTAATCTCAAACCAAGAGATACAGTTCCGAAAAATTAAAAATTATTTTTCGCGCTTGGCTCTATTGGCCGACTTTTAAAAATCATATTTATTTATTAAATATTGAGAGCCGATAAAAATATTTCTTAATTTAAATATAGTATATTGTTACGAAAAGATAATGGAACACGTTTTTTCCGGCTTTTTTTTATATAAAATACGCGAGTAACGCTATTATAAACTATAATAAACGATAGATGTCAGCGATGTCAACGTCGAAAACATTTTTGACGCGTCGCGAATTTTCGGGGACGCGCGAAAAATAAACTTCCTGAATCTTTGCCGGTTTAAAAATCCAGTTTTTCCCCGCATGCAATGCGGTACAAATATATCTCGGCTAAAGTATCTCTCCGGTGACGTAGAGGTGCAAAGCTTATCCGTTCCGGCCAGCTTTTGGTATTAATCTGACTGGGCATAAATCTCACACTAATCCAGGTAACGCAATAACTCCGTAGCTATACCGCTGCAGCTACTGTTGTTGCAGCGGGAAATGCGGAACTTGTTGAATACATCCGCGAATATATTCGGGGAGGAGGTAATTTACGGAGAGGAGTAACCAGAAGTACTAACGATTACCCTATTCGCTTTTACACAGCCGGTCGGGTCGATCGGTCCTAAGTGTTCCCTTTTAAACGGAGAAATCGAGCAGTTCGCGCAAAAGTACGGCTAATTTACATTTTAATCGGTCCGATTCTCGCGGGGGCGATATAATTGCGTCAATTCTTTGAAACAACTCGGAAAGTCGCCTTGCAAATTACTATCGGTCCTTAGATCGCGGTAAAAAAAGAAAACTCCTCGCAGAGAGATCTCTCTGTCCTTTAAGAAAAAAAAAAAAAAAAAAGAAAAGAAAAAATCCTATTGTCGCACGGGAGGAATTATTCAATCGCGTAGGACGACAATTTTATATTTACCCCGTTACCTTTCAAACTTTGTCGCCGTTTGTTAAAGTCTACGAGCGAACAAGATGGATAAAGATTTCATCGCGTCCGACCTTCGCTGCTACCTTCGATACGCTTACGTTATTTTTAGCCGCACCCTTTTTTTCGATCTTAAATCACTACGTCTCCTCCTTCTCCCGCAGAGAGACGCGGAATAATTCAGACGCGACGGGGGTTATTGCATTTATAGAGGGGCGGTCGCGCTTTTTCACGTGTGCGGGGAAAACGAGGTCGAACGGGGGGATAGAGTTGCAGAATTTTTCCGGAAATTTTACCGCGACGATTGAATTTGCGCTTCACGGTCGCGCGACATTTACAGACCAAACTGCGCGATTTAAAATTACAGGAGCATCGTGACATCGGGATGCTCCACATTGGACAGATGGAGAGAGATATTTATCCTCTCATATCCTCGTCGTTCATTAATTTTAGCTTCTTTCTCTACCTCGGGGACGGAAGAGCCGAAGAGAGGGCGCGCTTTGACCGTCGTTAAAAATACAAAACCGTAGATCACGTCGTTATCACGTGCGCCGGCAAGTCATCGCACAGCTACGTCATCGTTATCCTAAGGGGTTAATATCTCGCCCGGTCGTTTGATTGATGTTTATTTCGACGGTGCTGGTTTGTTCAATGGTTGGTTCAACTCCGCGCGTTAATTATTATCAACGTTTCGGTTGCCCTACATTTCATCACGCGGAAATAATCCGCGGCAGCTCGTTTCCGGGTTTCGGGCGAGGATGTGGGAGAGAGGGAGGACGAGCCAGATTGGCCAGAAGCGCATCTCGTAACTTAATTAACGGGAAAGAGCCGAGGTCTTTTTCCATCCGCTTCGATCATTCGCCGGATCCGGTGGATTGTACAAAGTGAGGAGGCGTCCCGCTTGCAAATTGAAAATCTTTCGTATTCTGATCTTATTTCTATTTCTTGACAAGATAATTTTCGAATTTCTCGCATGAACGGAATGCGAGATATACCACCGTTTGGTATAAATATGTTTTTTCTTTCTCTATTTTACTGCTTTTAAATTCTCCGTTACTGTTATCATTTAAGAGAATTTACACAAAGGCTCCGAGAGGGGAAAAAAGAGAGAGAGAGAGAGAGAGAGAGAGAGAGAGAGAGAGAGAGAGAGAGAGAGAGAGAAATGCGATTTCAAATTAATATTACCTGATAACGTTGAAAATATACTTGTTTTTCTATATTCCGCTACATTACGTTCGCGTGCTCGTGCTCTTGGCAACCCTCCATAAATAATATTCTCATGCCCTACATTATTATGCTCTTCGACTTTCATCCCTGACAATAAATCTCTTACGAGGAACTCTGCGTGACACTCATGAATTAATTATTTTTATACATTCGGCAAAGAGCGAATTTATTGTATTGCTCCGCAAATTGAATAATGTCCTTCTCTCAAGCTCACAAATCCGGTTTCTCTAAACGGAAAAAAGCACTTCACCTGTCTCGTTTCATCTACTTGTACATTCTAACTTGGGGGGATCCAAGCTCGGAACCCTCCGGGTTACCACTCGAACGGTCTGTGCGACAACATACCGATCCGATTCAATTGAATATAACCGAATGGAGAACGCGTCACAGAATGAGAGAGAAAGAGAGCAGAGCGACGGACGAGATGTTGTTTTCTCTAGTGCGCTTGAGAGTCGCCGCCCCGTTGCTGCGTCCTCTATTTCGTGTAAAGCGATGTAAAGTATATACCGCGGCTCTTCGAGTACTATGAGATTTTTAATCTTGGGAAGAGCTCCGTCCTCCTCGGGATAGTACACCGATAAAGAACACGGTGAGACTTTATCAACCGTAGCTTCCCTAAGAATGAACCACCACCATCACCAACGTCGCCATTACTTAGAATTCTTCGTTATTAATCGTCTCGTCGATGATGCTTCGCGTTGCTATTTATAATTTAAGCCAACATTTAACCGATAATTATGAGATGTCTGTTTCTAAGTAAAGTTCTCGCACCATACTTTAATAAGCGACCGTATTGCATACATTTCATTATTATTGAAATAAATGAGAATGCAGCCAGAGGGGAAAGCGTTTATATTTAATAACGATGCGGCAAACATCTTTAGCGTAAATTAATTTGAAAAGAACAAATTACGCGAAATGGTTAAAGAATGTTAATAAATTCGCGATTTAATATCTTTGAAGATTTAAAAATATTTTCCAAGTTTTCAGAGATTCTCCCTGTCTCTCCCTCTCTCTCCTTGTCTGAAGAGAGAAAATGTATAATGCAGGTATTATTTTTCACGAGAGATAATTCGTTATTAATTTATCTATTCAATTAATATTTCAAAAAGCCTGTAAATTTCTTAAAAATACCGATAATTTTATATTATAAAACATAAATAACTGAAATAATTATTCATCTTTAATTAATAAATATCACGTTAAATTTGAAATTATATGCTTTAATTTTTACGCAACACTGCATATTTATGATAAATTTTAAAAATATGTATTATTAAAGAGTTTCCATTGTAATCAGTCGCCAGTAATAAATAAAATCGATTTTATTCCGAGGAAGATAAAACATGATATTATATATAACACATAAATACCATTAAACGTTAAAACAAGCCCGCAACTCTTAATCCATTTATTAGAATATTAACGCATCTATATTCCAGATATAGATATTGGCGATCGGAATTCAAGATGTGGCCGTGAACATCGAGAGAATATACCGCTCGTATTGTCTCGCATCTATGTATATATGTATGTCTGTATGTATATAATATATATATGTATGTGCATTCAAGATTGTCGTCCGGGCTTTACGACTTGAATCATACAGGGATGCACTTCCGCCAATAAAAATAGCAAAGGTAGAAACGACAGAGAGAAAGAAAGAGCCGACGTCGCCGACACACGAATTCCATCCAGGAGATATGCCGAAGATATACCTTGACATGCTCTTCCGGTGTGTTTCCGACCCGTGCGAATTCGCAGTTAGATTTTCCGTAAACTCCATCGCGTCGCGCGGCGTGAAAACTTTTAAAACGTCGCGTAAAACTTTGCCGCGGTTTCATATTGCATCGATCAGTTTCCCACCAATGCTTTCTACCGATGCATTCCCAACGGACGTGTATAGATATTGTTCGATTCTCACGCCTGGGGCGAATGGGACGTATCAAATTTATATCATCGCGTCGTTTTCTTATATATAAAATATATACATTTAATAAAATATACAAATATATAAATTTTAATTGGCAGAAATATTTTATTAATTAGACGCGGAAGAAATGGAAAATATGTGCCGAAATAATGCATTGTGAAATATTCTTGTGTAAATTTGTTCTTGTAAAATTATTAAATTTTGGTTAAACAAACAAATATTCATACAAGAAATATAAATGATACTCATTTATTATTTATATATGTATATAATATTATTATATTATTTATATAATATATAATATACATTTTTTATATATAATACATAATATAATATATATCATATTATTTATATAAAAAAAATATATAAATATATATAAAAATATAAATGTTTAAAATACGGATAAAAGTCATGATCAAAGAGCTGTAAAACTATGAAAACTACTTCTTGCAATTTAGTTCTCTGTAAATTTCCTTCTTTTTTCATAAAGTATTTTGCACAAGTATAATTAGATATTTTCCAGACACCTTATATAATTTGTAATACACTCACGAAGTTCTAGCTCGGAACTAGGATATAATAATTCCCAGCAGTAAAAGCATACGCGGAGAGAATGTGCTGCTGGTCACGAGCAATTTTAATTAGCAAAGAAGAAAGATTTGACGCGAATTACCGCGCGACGCGACGACGAATTACGAGCGATAATTTTCCCGCTTGCAATCGCCATCATCATCGCAATCGAACGGACAGCATTGTATTTCGTTATGGATGCGCGGCTTGTAAAATCCACGAAAAAAAGCACGTCGAGACGGTGCGCCGGGATCGTTAATTGATAAAACTAATCACGCCGTTCGCGCAAAACCGCGGCGCGACAATTGTATGTTTTTTTTTGTCCATTAAAAGAGATTTTACGCGGTTTTTTATCAGAGTTTTCAGTTGGAAATGAATCATGGGTGCGCACATGTAAATCCGCGTTATGATGTATTGTAAAATAGGACTTGACTAAATAAACTCTATAGCAATATGTAATCCGGTCATGACGTTTGTTTGACGTTACTAATACTCATGTTAACGTTACATTGTCAATATTCTAATTTCATTCATGCTTTCTAAAATGTTATCGAGAATGATACAAGCGCGAGTGAGATATACTTTGCAAATATGTTTTTCAAAGTTTCTTTTCAAATATATTATAATGTAAATGTGGATATTCCATAAAATCTTGTTTTTAAAGAAACTTAAATCAATCAATTTTTCAAAATTATTTTAGTCTTCTTTACACATTTATATTTATCACATAAAAATCTTTTCCCTTTAATCAAATAACTCGTATAAAAAAATAATTATTTTTTAAAGATATATTTAAAAAGTATTAAGGGTGAATCTCTTTTCAAGAGTTTTAGAAATCACTTATAAATAATTCAGATTCTTTAATGTCACTTTCTAAAAAAGTATCTTAAATTAAGGGCAGCTTTAAAAGGAGGCGTCAATTTTTATGTTCACACTCAGACACGGCCGATCGCGGCGTATCGGAAGCGAGGCGAGGATTTAGCAGCCTCCATCATTAAAGTTCGAAGTTCATTAGAGGTTCCCCGGCGCCGATGGAATAACTTTCCCCCAAGTTGTTACACTGTTCGCTCCCTCCCTCTTGTATCCTCCCCGTAGGACTTAAAAGTCTTGTTCCCGGTCTACTCATCTCCTGAGAGAATACCTCACTCTTCTCGCTGTCTACGGCGCGGGTCATGTCATTTTAATGACACGTTTCCGATTGCTTTCGCCAAGAAAAACGTTGGCCGTCAGGCGCGCGCAAGATTAAGGAGGAGAGTGAGTTTAGCGTGTCGTTCTTTTTTTTTTTCTTCTTCTTTTATCGAGAGCAACGGGAGTGATATAACGCCGAGTGTCAGCCGGCGCGGCAACCCTTGTCGCCATTTGAAAAGGATAAATTTGCCTTTGAAAACTAATAAAGGCTAATCTGGATTTATAGAAAAGGGTGACCGAAGACAACACAACGTATCGCGGCGTTCAATTTTAGGATTTGAATGTAGGAATTATGTTATGCTCACAGAAAAATATAATTGTACATCTATAACATATGTATATACATACATATAAACATATCAGATGCGTATTGCATATGTGAATACAGTATATGTGCCAGTTTTCCGTCACGCATACATACAATTGATAGATTTAGAATTTCTGCTAACTACGATAAATCATGAGCTATATTTTTTCAATAATGCATAATAATGTATAAAGTGTCGATATATTGTGTTTGTTAATTGGGGCATTACGCGATTTTTTAAAATAAAATTGCGAAATGTAAAAGTATAATACAAAAGCATATAAATTTACAAAAATAATACGAAAAGCGATATTTCGTTAATAACAAAATGCTATTTACATACTGATAAACAGATTATATTACAATATGGTAATAAATATTCTTATAAAAACAATTAAATTATTGTAATTGTTTATTGCAAACAATAATGTAATAGAATAAATGTTTAATAAGATAAAAATACTGTATTTAACATGTTTTTACAAAAATTATATATATATATTATATACGTATTATACAAAATAAAAAATATTTCTAAAAAAAGATAAAAAAATATACATCAAATGCATAAAAGATATTGAAACTTATATGCAACAAATAAAAGTTTTAAAAGACAAAAAATGTATTCGTATATGTACTTTGCGTTTTTTAATAAAATAAAAGTTTGTCACTCACTGAATGATGTGTAATAGCAGAGTTGATAACATTGAAGCTGCGTTGATCTGTAACATACAAATTCAAAATCGAAATTATAGCAATGCCCAAAATAAATAATTTTTTAAAACATTTTTAAAAAATATTTAATAAAATAATTTTATAATTTTAAAAAGACTCTATTAATAATTTCTAACTCTATATAAAAGCTCTAAAAGTAGAGAGAAACTTTTACAAAATATATTATAGATTTATATAAAAAAATCTCTTTCTCTAATCCTCTCTTGTTTAAATCATCTAAATAAACTAATCAAATTACGATTAATAGCATAATTTAAATTGCGAGTACGTGATTAATAAATAACAAATATATTAACAATAAGTTATTCATATGACACTTCCGAATTCCGCGATCGCGAAGCACTATGCTATTTCGCGCGTGAACTGCACTTTTCGTACGTTCGATTAAATAAGGTTTAATTTTATTCTGCCATCGGAAATACGACTCTCAATCAATACGAGTAACAATAACGCGAAATCAGAATATCACACAAAGACGTGATGAACTATCCGCGACACAAAATCGACGCACTATTCAATATGCACTCGACGCATCAAATATACACTCGCCATATATGAGCCATTTGCAATTCATGGCAATGCTGTATTTTGGGTACTTATATAGTTTATACATAATTTTAGGATATATAATATAATTTGTAATTTATTTTATAATTGAAAGTTTATTTCTCTCCCTACATTGCATCTTTTTTCTTTATTAATAAATAATAACGTAAAAAATAATAAAATTGTAATTTACAATTCCCATTATCTTTAACTTTGATTGAGTTTTCTCTTACAATTAGTACTTGTCGCAATCGTCGATACACAAAGCGACTCCTGCCATTATCTGCTGACTCAAGTCTTTATCGAAAGATTTATTAAGATTTATGAAGAACTATTTTCCTTTGTTAAAATATCAAATATTGTAATATTTATTCATCGTAATAAATCAACTTCGAAATAATTTATATCAAAAATCTTCTCTTCCGCAATAAAATATTTTTGGATTAATCTTATGTCATTTCACTTTATTTCAAGTAAAATAAAGTTATCAATAGCTGTAGATAAATAGGCTGAGAGAAAGTAGAGAAAAACTGACGCGAGGAAATAGATACAATTATTAACGCGTATTTTATTAAATAAATTAATTGGAACATGTAATATGTATAAATATTTTACTAACCCGGTGAAATCTGTGTTATAAATATTTTGTTATATACAATATATTCCAACTAATATATATGTAATTTAGCTAATAAAAGTCACATTATCACATAGTTGCTGCATAATTATTACGATACGCATTATCAATGAACGTACATTTAAACTGGAATAAAATACGCACGAATGTCAGCGTCACAGACGGTCGTGACGTTGAAGCGCATTTTAATTAACGTCACTTTGCAACGAAATAATCTACTTTTTTTTATTCCATACAGTTGCGATGAGCCGATCGGGAAGCCTCGCGAATTTTCGGTGCCGCGATTTCGGACGCGCATTTACGAGACGTGTCCGAATGCGTTCATCGATCATCTATGGAGAGGAGAGTTAAATGCACCGTTGCGTCACTCGCGCAATTTGACAGAGCAGTGCTTTCGGAAAATCGATTTGCCGGTAACATATGGGTCGATGTCACCTGCAACGTGACGTCGCATCGGCCGTAATAGACAATTTATTATCGAGCTTTCAAAGACCTCTTTATATCGATACAGAACTTACTGCGTTCATTGAACGTATCTCTCTCCTTTTGCGAAGGCGAAATTCGTTCGAAACGTAAATCGTGACGACTGTGTCGTTTCATATTCTCGTTGAGGCAAATCCGGGTTGGGCGTTTTAGATATCGCTTACTAGGCGAAACGCGAGAGAAACTTACACGACGATACACGGCAGCAAAACTGTGTCGCGAGCGTTTCGGAGGACTGCACTTTTTAGAGATCGTCGAGACACGACGTATGTCGAAGAAAATTTATAGGACGCTCCGCTCGAGCCATTAATTTTGCATTTCGAAGCACGGTTGAATTTCTCCTCGTAACAAACGTAATTTATATTTATTCGATGAAAGAATATTTATCTGAATTGAACCCCACGCACAATTCGAGCTATTTTATTATCTGATGATGATTAAGTAGATACTATCAACTTTAGTACATCTACAGTCCTAAGATTTATAGAAATAACATAGATCATAGATGTAAATATATATACGAGTATATATATATATATATATATATATATATATATATAACGAAACGATTTTTAAACATATCGTACGTTTCGATTTTTATACTACTTATTAATATCGTATATATTTCAGGTCTCTTATATTTCCTTTTTATAAAACTGTTCAAGAACCATTTATCAGAATAAACTTCTTGCGGCTCATTTTTCCCTCCCAGTACAAATATCCTAGGTGATTAATCAGTTCTCTCTATATAATAGCGAATTATTTTTACGTTAAAATAACACTCGCGCGTCTCAACTTGAATCATTAATTTTGCGGTCGTTTGTTTGAATGATTCGTAGATTTTTTAATTACTTTCAGCACAATTCTCCGTTCCTTTTTTATCCTTTTCTTGCAAATTCTAATGTCATTGATTAAAGGGACGAGAGATGCGCATTGAAACAAGTTAATCCGACATGTCTCTCCGTAGATCTTTCTCGTATATATACGTAGATAACAAATTCGTGTTTTCCTGAATGTGTTTCCCTAAAACTTGTCGATCTGGATGCGACAGTGCGACGAAGCTTTATCTGTCGCCCCAAGTTTGCAACGGATCACTTTTATTTCGTTCAGAATAAACCAATATGGATAGTTTATTGACTTGTCGTTATATGACAGAGACAAATACTTTCCGATGATAAGATTTGAAGATTGTTGCATACAGATGTGCATAATGTACTCTCGTATTTTATAAAGTCATCATCGATCGGCGAAAAACACGTGTTGCCTGCTGCAACTTTTTAAGTAACTTGAATTTAATAGTCTTCGTAACTGATAAAGAAAGACATATCGCTTACCCACATCATAAATAAATGTGTCGCAATATTAAATAATATTCGTGTATATTTTTATGTCGAAAGAATTTTTTATATAAATTTCTTTTTGTACACACATTATAAGGCTGGTTACATTTTAAAAGTTTCATCGGCTAATTAAAACTTCTATTACGTAAAATATACACTTTAATATTAATAAATTTTAGCGTTAATTGGCGAGCAAGCAATTACTGCAATGAAAAGATTTTTATAATATAAATGTTACGTTATCAAATTACAGTTTTTATTATAACGATAACGATCTACGAAACATTCTCCAATATTTTGTCGCGTATTCTAAATAAAAATTCGATATTTTTAAAATTATACAATCATTATTGTTTCACTATTAAATGTTTAAGCATCAATATTTTATGATATTATGTTCATATTATTTTGTGAACGCATGAAGGAAAATCGTAAGCAGTTTGTCGGTACGAATAACAAAGCAATAGCCATTCTTTTCGAATGACATAGGAAAGCCCGCTTTGCAGATTATTAAAAGGTACCGTCAAGTCAGATTCCGTATGACAGATAGGAAATGCCTATAGCCGTTAACGTTCTCCATTTATCAAAAATCGTACACGCTACGTCAATCTCGGAAATTGGCATCCGTCAGTTTACGTCTTTTTCACGGAATATACCTTCAAATGTCTACACCATCATTTGCATACATCTTATTTTATCGCATTTATAGAACATCTTATAAAACGTAGTCTAAAAGATTATATTTGATATAACTATACAGTCTGATATGTTAATATTAGAAGAACGATAAAACAAAAAATGTAGAAATATATTTCTTACATCATACAATATATGCATAAAAAAAATAACATTTATATATACACATCTAATAAAAGAGTCTTAAAACTGTTTTTTTTTTTTCAGATTTTAATAAAATATTATTATATATATATATATATATTATATATATTTTTTTCTCATTCTCGTAAAAACAGTGTAATAAAATCGAAAAGGATGCGGTGTCAAAGTCTTCAATAGCTGCGGAAAAAATCGCGGTGCCAAGATTTATTGGAATATCCGATATAACAATGCATCATGACACAGAGTATTGCATTTTATTGAAAACACGGAATTCGACCTTTTCGTTGACAATATATATCGAGGAAGGATAGTAAACTCTTAGCGATTTATGACATCTGTCTCAGATAGGGTTAGAGGAAAGCTCCGACCTCGTGGAGAAAGTTTAGATGGTTGACCCGGTATAGAGAGAGAATGGCGATCTCTCTCTGTGCAACATCTGGTTACTGTGTAACTTACGGATAGTCGTAATACTGTAAATGGATATAACAAACAATTATCTCATCCCCTTTCATGATAAACGATGCTTCTCTCGCGCAGTGTTAATACTCACGACCATTCGCGCAATATTGCGCTATTTTGCAAGTAATTCCAACACATTTCACGCGCGTTTATCAATACAGTAGTAATTATTGTTTATCGTTACGGTACTCTTGATCTGCCTCTTATAATTACGATTCCACAAGGGAAAAATGATTCGTGCAATTTTCATTTTAAAATAAGTAAAAAGCATTACCACGAACGCGTATGTAAGTATCATTTTCCAATTTAACTGCGGTTTTTTTTTATGGGTTTAATTACTCTCCACTTTCTGTTCTGCAAATTACATCGGACACGAATATATTGCACGCATAATTTGCATTTACCGTCGGTTTCCGTTATGCCGTTCTACAATTTCCTAAAGTAGTAATAAGTCACTTAAAAATATTTCTGTACAAGGAGATAACACTCGAGAGACCAGATGAAAAACGATTAAGGGAAGAAGAGCTGCGTTAAAACGTTTAAAATATAACGCCGGCATAAATAGTGACTTTAATGATCGCCAGATTTAATGTATTGCTGTTCACGGATCTTGTGTTTTATGAATTCGATTATAATGCCGAGGCGATAGCGAAAATTTGATACCTCCAAGTCCCGTCATTTGCATCATTATGCTTTTTATCTTTTTGGCAGCTACATCATTTCACTGCGATCATTTAAAACTATTTATATTATATATATTTATTCTTGATTACAGTGGGTTATGCATAATGACAATGAATTTTATTCCATTTAGGATGTATATATTTATTATAATATATTTTTCTCTTCAATATAATTCACATATTTATCACATATTCACATATTTATATTTCAATATATTCACATATTATTCAAATCACGTTTTTCATATTACATACGTATTAGTTTATTACATAGGATACCTATATATTAAACTGATACGTGTAAAATGAGAAGCGTGATTTGAATAATTATATACATATATTGAAGAAAAATATATTATAATAAACACATTTATAACCTAATACACGAAAATATTATACAATCAGTTATTTTATTTGACGATGATATTTATTACACTGTGCTGTGATACAAAATATAAACATTTTTATGAACAAAACCGATTTAATAGAGGCAAAAATAGAAAATGTAAATATTGAGCAATAATTGAATATCGTTTCCAACGATACGCTTTAACGTTTAATGACGTATCAATAACAACCCGAGTATTTTTGGATTTTATGACGTATCGTTCCGGTCAGTTCATATTACAGGCGCATATTTTTTTCCGATAAATTATATACCGTGACATACAGGTTGCGCGTGCACAAATAGATTTTTGCATTTTGCGATTATCACGGCTGTCAATCTGACACTGAATGAAAAATGCATCAGCGATTATCGCGACAAATTATCGCGAATCGACAAATGTCGCATTCAGCTGAATGTTTCACTTTTTGAGAGATACCATTGATTCGTTGCGAAACGACTACAAATCTTTCGAAAAAGTACGTATGTTTTTTTTTCAATTTTTTTCAATAAGCGCATTTTTTCCTGTAGAGGAAGATTTAATTATAATATCAAAACGCGCGTGCGATGGCGATAAGACGATTGAAATAATCGTACGAAAGAGACTAATATTTTATTATGCGATAGTCCAAGTCTCTCTGCGCGACTGGAAAACAGTAGCAGTAGTACATCATAGCACGACCGTCCAGTATTATCCGATTGTTACAACATCGCGGGGCGAAAACGTATTCGCCTCAACTTATGCAAAAGCACACCTTGCCCTACTTTGATAGATATGCAGTCATGCCATAATGATCCCCATTTTGCGTCTTATCGCGCCTGCGATACACGTGGGAGCTCCATCGATTTCAGGGTGAATTCAAAAAATGACTTCATCCTGAAATTACATCATCATTGCCGCGATGCTGAAGGTCTGATTAATCATAATTCCGGATAATTTCTTTATCAAGAAATAAACCTGTCAAAGCCGAGCTGACCGCTTATCTTTCCATCGCGATAATAAGAACTGTTTCGTCTGATATATGTGTCCCACCCTCTCTTTCCCTCATAAAATGCATCTCGTCGCATTTTTCCCCTTTCGTCCCCTCAACCCACAAACGATAATTACGCTCTGGAAAAAGTTTTCGTACGTGGCACGTAGACGCCAATTTATCTTCATGAGGTACCGCGAATATGGCACTGAAATGTCTTGTAAATTAGATCGCTGATACCGCGTCATGTCCCCGGACCCGTCTATCTGTCTGTCTGTCTGTCTGTCTGTCTATCTGTTCCTCGTTTCATGCTCGCCGCGCCGTACGAATAATAACGAATCCAATGAAGCGAAATCTCGTAGCGACGTTACGTGCGCTCTCTCTCGCAGCCGCCGAGAAATATCCGTCGCCTGTAGAAAAATGCAGGACGAAATCTCTTTATCTGCTGCTTTTCTTGGTAGGAAGATTTCGCTCGGAAAATTGCGATCCCTCTCTCTACGTGAGCGCCGATAGGGTAGACTCTTCCTTCCTTTTCATTTCCTCACCCTTTTTACTGTGTATCGTATCATGTATACATCGTAATATCGTATCGGATGCTCTCCATACGCCTCTCATATATTTTATCTCATACATTCAAACAAGTGTGTAAGTCGCGAAAATTGCATACAGGATTGCACGCGTGTGTCTCTCTCTCTCTCTCTCTCTCCCCTTCTCTCTATATATATATATTCATATCGGATACAATTTCCTTGCGAAATTGTTATATCGATCTGACAATATGGTTATAAATGGATAGTTTTAAAAAAAATTCGAATGCAATTCAAGGTATTTCAACAAAAAACAAAAAAAGAAATAAGGAATTTGATATTTTCTTAGCATCAAGAAACTAATAAAAATATTTGGATCTAAATTATTATACATATCATATTGTATACTCTGATGCGTCTTACATTATACAGTAATAGGAATTTAGCCGATTATCTAATCTTTAACTAAACAAATTTAACGTAATAAAAATTTGTGAAAATTATTCAGGTCTTTTTTATATTTTTTAATATTTTTTAAATATTTCTGTATTTATATCAAAAAATATATTTATTAATATAATGTTTTACTTATTCTCATTCGACAGAATAGACGTATTGCTGATACAAGTTATGTAGAAAATGATTATTTTCCTTTTGAGAGCACATAATATATAATTAAATTAATCTTTTTCTAAATAGATATTTCTTCTGGTACATCTGTTCTGTGTTTTTATGAATTTTGGAAATGTTATGCATTTTAAAATATATGGAAGTTTTTATATAAAATCCAATATCATCATCTGGATGCGTTTTATCTTTCCGGAGAATTGCAATGTATAAATCAAGCCCAATGTGATCTGTCATTCGTCATATGAAAACACGAAATTTTTATAATGCTTCTAGAATATTAATATTTCTAGCGTTAACATAAAGTCAAAAAAATTACTAAATACAATCCAAAATTTCAACAGAATTGCGAGTAACGAGAATTGCAAAACTTGTATTTTAATACAACTGAGTCAATAGTTTTCCATATTAAAGTGAAATTATTCTGTGGATGCGTGTTCTAAATTATTCCGCATATACATAAAAATAATTTTTCAAATAGACAAGTATTATATTCTTAAATAAACGTACACCTGTAATGAAACTTAGATGACGATAAAAGTGATATATAACTTATAAATGAATATATGACTTATAAATGAAAGATATCGACATATACTCTATATTGTAACTTTGTGCAATTTTGCTACTTGACCGAACAGATTTTGCTTTTCGCAAAAAACCTGAAGTAGTTAGCTCTTGATTTTTCACAGAAAAGCAGCAGGTGGTTCCTGAGAGAAAAAAAAATAAGTAGATAGCTTCGAATCTTTAGTAAGAAAAGGATAAATGGATTTGTTCCCTTTTTTCAGAAAAGTAGCGGGAGAGTTAGAGAAGGAGTAGTTGGATTTGGAGATTTAGCGAAGAAAGATGCAATGTGGGACTTCGAACTTTCAAAAGATAAAACGACTTAGATAGCGATCTTTGCTAGAAGTTACGTTAACATTGATACACGGAGAGAGAGAGAGGAGAAAATTTTGAGTTAAAATTATATTTATATAGAAAAAAATATTTAAAATCCAAAAAATTTTTACAAATAATTTTAAAAAGTCAATCTTGAAAATTATGCTAATTAAATGTATCAATCGAATTTTATCACGTTGTTGGAATACTTCATATTTTTTGACATACACACATATACGCACACGCGCGCGTCTAAAGCACACCATTTAATATTTTAATTGCAAATTGTAAATTCCATTACATTCCATTTTATTTCAATTGCATTTAAATGTACGCATGTTCTTATCTTTGCAACTATTTATAAATACAATTGAATACAATGGTATGCCACGTATGCACCGAGTCGGCATTAACGACTTCGACGATTACTGCTATTTTCTTTGTGCGAAATCCGCATACCTTCGCCTTGCATCTCTTTGATGTGGCTTTTATTACCCGGTACATTACACTTTCTCATCAAGTAAAATTCGCTGGCTGCCGGTTTCGTCGGCCTCGAAATAAGCAATAATCCCTTGATACTTGGAAAACGTCAAGCCGGAAACGACTTTCACGGTTGTCGTTTATTGACCTCTTAAAAGCAGCACTCAACGAAACTCATCTTGATACTAACTGTACATAACTAACGGCGTGCAGATATTTGCGCTAATGAGCAAAAAGTGCCGCGTTGCATATAAGATGAGCATTCTATTTTAATTTAAAATTGACAGACGAAAACGACGTTATTTTAAATTAGAGATAATATATTATGTATAATTCGACAGATTGATCAGGCGTTGTTTTATTATCGTATTATGACTATAGAATAATTATATAGAATGTATAATAATTTAATTGTAGTATTCAAATAATAATGTATAAGAATCTTTCCGATAATAACGATGACAAGAAAGAGAGGCGAAAGAAATATTCTTATAAATATTCTTGTAAAATATTTTTAAAATGCTCGATATTCTAGATATAAGATAAACACATTTTTATTGTGTAGACAACAATGTAAAAATTCAATCAAAAGATTTCTTGATTTATTGCGCGGACGCTATCAAATGCAAATGACTGCTATTCGCAACGCAAGCCACGTCCAGTCAATTCGATAAACGTCAATTTGGAATCATTTCGCATGCATTGGTAGCCATCTATAAGATGGTGACGATCAGACTTGGCAGAATTTACAAACCAGCCGTGTAATGAGGGGAAGTCTTGAACGGGACGGGTCTTGGTAAATTGAAGTTATCGGATAAAATCTCTCCTGTGTTTCTCGCCTTTACTTCTATACGCAGTGCGGTAACAAAGACAGATGGGACATATTCGGAGAACTCCGCCTGCATTTCACAATTTTTTAACTTCTCATTCGTTTGCCTTAACCTCATCTATCCACCCCTCTCATCGCGGCTCCCCATCTACATCTACCACCGCGTAGCAACGTGTTGCCGCAAATTAAAGTTGCTAAAGTAATTTTTTTTTTCCTCGTTTCGTGCCGGGCGCTCTGCAGAATGGCTTGTCGGCAAAAATGATTTAAAGCCAGCTTTCCCTTTTCACTTTCATCAACGAGCATAACCACGTATCTTCGTCGGAATTAATAGGAAAACTTCATTTATACTCTCACGATTTGGCGTGAGCGTTGACTTGCTCCGAAAGCAACTATCCACAAAAGACTGTTTCATCATTATAACTTTTCGAAACATGCACATCATACATTTACGGTGACGTTACTTATCATACATCATTAATTATTAGGAAAATTAAATGTTTTGATTAACATTGATTTAAAAAACTTTTATCTCAGATTAGTCTATTTTTTATTCGCAAGACTGAAAAGTAACTTCGACAATGCTTATTTAAAGAATTAGCAAGATTTTCGAGGATCCTGAAGTGACTTTTCCTTCATGATTTCATTTCTGGCGCCAAGTATCGTGGATTTATTAAATCGGAGTAGAATATAAATGAGCGTTAGCAGAAGTTAGAGACACATACATGAAGGACGGAAGCGGAATGAGGTCTATAAAAGAATTTTCAAACTCTGCATCAATGTCCGCCGGATGATAAGTTTGATCATGCACAACCCCTCGGTAGAAAATTTCAGAGTCGGATCGATGACGGATTCGATGCCGGGAGAGGCGAGATAGTTTCCCGCAGAAATATGCGCGGAAAAAGTAGGCGAACGTTAACACAGGCCGAGGATAATCTTGTTAGAGCGGCATGACGTAGTCTCGAATTACCTGCTCCTTTCTTTTTTTTACGGCGCCGACATAGGGAAACGCGATATAACGATTATGTACGTGTTGCATATACATATAGAGAGAAAGTAATTTTTCGCGAGTAGGTACCTGTCAGAGCCCTCCATCCTCTCTCTAAGGGATCAACCTGGCGTTTGACGTCGCGGACTCTTGAAGCTCGCGCATATATAACGAGAAAGGCGGAAAGATTCGAGATTCGATAAACTTAATTGCGCTCCACACGCGCCTGCAAGTCTTATATTTACCGGAACGACGAAGTTTGCATCACCAAGTTTATAACTGATGGTTACACAGCGTTCGCTCACCGCGCGCTTTTAACATGTACGCATCACTCTTTCGCATTATCCGTGATCTATTTACGGAATGTTACATCGCGCGTCGCATTATATTTGCCTCCTCTACCCCATCGTCACGTACACGTACCGATGGTGGCGACCGATAAATTATACGCGGAGGCGAGAGAAAACGCTCCTCTCGAGCTCTCGCAACGCGTAAAGGACAGTCCTCGGGGGGGCTAGGGAGAAAAAAAATTCATTAGCAGAGTCTTTCTTGTCGTCGTCGTCATCGTCGTCGTCGTTTCGCTCCCCGAGCTATTGTCTCTCATTCTTGTCTCTTCTCCCGATGTCATTTTTTTCCCCTCGCTCTGAATGAGGGGGTGTGACGGAGCGCCATTTACAACCCTTTTACAACTGTGACAAACTGAGGAACTTTCTCATTCGCGCGCTTTGCGCGTCCCCGCGAGCGTTAATGCGATAAAATTGCAGCGAATTGCTCCTTGCGAGCAAACGGAAATCTCGAACTTCTCGCGCTCCAAGTGCCAATTAGGTTGGCGCCCTTAAAGCTGATTGGTTCGGTCTTCGCCTACATGTCTTATTTATCCTAGGGGTGAGCTTTTATTAGGATATTATTAGGACCTTCCGCATACGCACGCACTAATGAATTTACGCAGATTGTTATTATTCATCTCGCAATAAAGAGAGATGATTTTATTTTAGAAATGTAACTGATATATTAAATCAATCTCGTTGATGTTTAATAACGCAAATGATCTGTTGTTTCCGTTTAATTCCAACTATTAATCTTTTCCGATTGCTAATAATGCAAAACATGATTTTTCGTAGACCTCGGGAAAAATACATCGTGTTTATTTGTTTTTCCGACAAGCATTTCAGATTGTGTTCGCCGAAAGAAATTAAATCGCGATAACTCCCAATGTCCCGGCATCGCCGGGGATAGAAATTGAAATGAATCATGACATCAATATCGGAATTATCATATAGATTGGTTTAATACCAATTACTTTAAACGCAATCGTTTTAAAAAAAAAGAATTTGACTTTCATCTGCCGAATATATATGCGCGTACCTAGTTATATACGTATCGAATTTAAAGCAATAACTCGATCTGTTTGCGGCGCCGCATTGTTCGCGAAAAATCGGAAATTCCTCAGGCGAGCTTTGGCGGGGTTTACCCGATACAGAATGCGTGTTCGATAAAATTTCATATCCACGCTGGTATATATGTACGGCGCCGGTTTTCTAGTAGTCGTTTGTATCGGTCTGTGTCTTCCCGTGGCGAATCTGACGTTACACACAGTCCGCCCGCGAGAATCTTCTGCTCATGAAACATTTATGATGCGGAGGATATAAGGGGGAAGAAACCCCGATTTTTCTCTCTCTCTCTCCATCGCGCGCGAGATCAACACCGTCGATTTCAGTCACTAGGAAGAATGTAAATCGCGTGGGCACCGATAGCGTGAAAAATAGGATACGATACGATATCCCAGTCGGTTAGTCGGATGCCAAGTATCGAATTTTAAGCCTGGTATATACGTTCGAGCTTTTTCGGATAAACGATCGCGAGACAAACTCCGGCCGACCATCGCTGTATCACGTCGTATTGACAAGAGCCTTCGGCTTTGGCAATAACATATATAACGCAGCGACACGCGATGTTGAAAATATGATCCCAATAAAAATTATTAACGCAATTTCCATTTCTCTATTGGTACAACGATATAGATATACTCTTGATGCAACGAACCTATAATAAACATGATTTAATTATTTCTGCCTGCGACTGGCCTGTCACGCGATTGATAAAATATGATTGTTATGCGTAGCAATTAAATACCTCTCCATAAGCGATAATCAAATATTTGTCCACGAGAGGATCTTGAATTTAATTAAGTTCCACTCATCGCGCTTATTTTTCACATGACGCTCGTTAAATTTCTCTATATATATTCTCTATCGGCTTTAATAAAATTATAATACATTTGTATTACGCATTTGTCACGCGGAGACACGGAGCCACAGAATAGATCTTTCACCTGTGACAATTCGCTCTAGCGAAATCAAAGCTCATTCGATTCGAATGGACATTTTGTAACGGAACCTCGCCGCAAATTTCACCGACACGCCTGACAATCTAATATTTATTGTAATCGTGCATCCAATTAATCCCGCGGCTCGAATGCATAACGATGTGACGCTTTATCCGCGAGAAAACGTGCAGTCACATCGTCGAGGACGTCGTTCGACTGTGTTGCCACGCGTCGAGAGCAGGAGAGGAAAATTCATTCGAGTGAATTAATTAATTTGCGTTAGAGTCGCGTGGTCGGACGAAAGTACGTCAGAGATTCAGACAGAACAGTTGATGGCAATCTGGCGGCCCCGCGGTCCAATTTCGGTCTACACCGATCTCTCTCCGGAGAGAGATCGCGAAATAAATTAGAATTTCGCGCGAGGGTCTCGGCAGTAAAAATCTCTCATCGTCCCATAACGTTTATCGCGCGGCTCATACACGAGGAGCTCATCGCCGCTACATGGCTGGCGACGGATATATCGATTTCCCTGCATGGTGCGAAGTGCGACATTGTTCGTATCAGTATCACCCAGCGGGACGAACCGAGTTCGCCAATGTATCCCATCATGCGCGATTTTCCGAATATGCGTCGTTCAACATTCAACGGTGAATGGGAATCAAACACTCCTCCCTCCTCTATCATCTTTTTCTCTTGATATCGCGTCACAGTGTTAACTTTCGCTATCTACACTCGCCGGATTTCACACGGAAGGGAATGCTTTAGCGTCGAGAGAATTTCGATAAACACAGGCGATATTTTGCGAGAAGGGTAAATGAGAAGTCGCAGCTGTCACACGTGACAAACGCGATTCCACCGCCTTGCGTTAACTCGAGTCTGTTTTATTATCGTCACGATGCCCTCAATTAATTTCCAACGTGTATTCAGTGAGGGGAATTGCTAATTTGAAGAACGATTGTATAATTAAATGCGAATTAAAATCATTAATTTATTTCTATTCAGTAGATCCATGTGTATCGCAAGAGCGCGTATATTAATTGCCATCATTTTCTAAAAGAGGTTTAAGAAAGATAAAATTACCTCGGTAAATAAAAAAAAAACAATGTTAATTTTGTGTTCATGTTTAAATAAATATTTCAAAAGCAATTATTTTTAAGTAATATAAAATATCTTGTACGTACACTGTATACAATCATCATCAAGCATGCAGATCCGCTTTAATTATCGCGATCTGCACTAGCTGATTTCTTTCTCTCATAAATTACCCGACGAAGATATTTCATTAGTACATTTTAAACACATTTGACCTACATCACTACGAATTTGATATGCTAAGCTGCCACCTGCGCCATGACTCTTCATAAATCTTCACCGTACAAGCGACCGAGACAAACTACGTCAGCTTCCAAGCTGCACCGAAGATCTGCAGCCATCTTGGCCGAATTCAAATATTCAAAGGGTAAATTACGTAGCTAAGGCGGGATTGTAAAGCGACAGTTCGGAATTTAACTAAGTAAGCATCGATTGGATCGTCATTTATCAAACGTATTCTATGCAAAGTCTGTGACACAGTTTACCGTATGATATAAAAGCAAATAGAAGCGTTCTATAAAATTATACATCATTATTTTTTATAGGTGTATTATATTTTTTGTATATATTTTACGATATGAAAAAAAATCGACATGTACTGAAAATTGAACGGATCATTTCTAGAATATTTCCGTGTCATTTAAGGAAATACGCACAAATACGTCGCTATTCATCTTTCAACGCCTCTGACGTCATTCGTTGGCTCGCGTCGACACATTAATTTTCGTTAAGTAAGTACAAAGTTTTAGACTTGTGCCATTAAATTTCTAAGTGATCGCTTAAGTTATTAAGAGGCAAATATTTCCTACTTGATGTGTTCATCGCTCCTCAAATCAATTATTATATAACTCTCGGCCCGATGTCGTTAAATAATTAACGAATTAAGATATCTTGCGCGATCCCTCTCTCAGCAACAATATATATTGCCTCACAGCAATTAGAGCGAATGGAGAAAATTATATTCCTAACAATTAATAAAGATTTCTTATCTACATTCTTAGCGTATGAAAATTTAAAGTTTAAAGTGGCAAAAAGTATATAGACACGATGTAAAGCAGTTATGTTCATCTCTTTTCGTTTAGTTTTACATGCCATTGTCTTTCAACGATCAAATGTTAGCCCGAATATTCTGATCACATCCATTTATTTTGGAAACGAATAAGTAATAGCACGTCAATATAACTGCCAAATTATTTTCGGATTCGGTTATTTAAACTGAAAAGTTGGTAAAATTAAAAAAAAATATAAATAAATAATTTATTATATGTATGTGCATTTACGTATATAAAAACATTATTGATTAGCAAATGTCGATCTTATATCGCTGACAAGATTTAATAATTAATATCCTGCAAGAGTTTATATATTTCCTCCGAAACAGACTGTTTGTCTATAATATCTGTTCATATGCTGACAAATTCTAATCAAAATTTTCATGATAACATAATATTTTTAAAACTTTTATTTTTATATTCACACAATACTTTATTGTATATTTATAATTGATATGTTATATATGTACATATATATATTTATAAATAAATAAGTAATATATATATATATATATATTATTATTATCATTTTATTATTAATATATTGCCAGTTAATATTTTATTATTAAATATTGCAACAAAGAAAAGATATATATTTTCAAATATTAATTAAAATTCTATTTTTTCACGAAATATAAGTAATTACTTCTATATTAATTTAATTTTTCTGTTTTTTTATTAATACAAAATCAGGTATAACGAGAGCTAATAAAACGCAGAAATTATTATTAACACAACAAAATTGTTTTTAAATTCCTCTTTAATTATTTTAAACGTTTCGATAATCAATATGCTGAGGTCCAAAAAAAGAACAAAAACGTTCACAAAAATTAAAGAGGAATTTAAAAGCAATTTTATTGCGCCTAATATCTGCGTCTGGCTCTTATTAGCTTTTTTCATATCTAATTTTGTATTTATATAGAGCCTTTTCAATTTATTCTGTTATTAATTTTCCTAAAAGAATGTGATTTTCAAGTTTAAAATTATCCATCTATTTTATATTCGATATATGTATATGATAAATTGAAAACAAACTGTCTCAGTTGTCACTTTATTAGCTGTTTCTCTTGAGCCGAGCTTGTTGTGACCAAAACTTTCAGTTGAGTTTACTTTCCAATTTGCAGTAATTCTCAATCTACAGAAATTTCTACTTTCTCCTATTATATGTTTCCTTCAAAACAACTCTAAATTCCACTTTTAAATTCTTTGTTATCCCTGTACTATGCAACTGCATATTTAGAATTTTTAAATTTTCTACGATATTTGTTTAAATCAAACATATATATATATATATATATATATATATATATATATTGTGAGATTTGTTTTTGATTAGTTTAGACGTGAGCTATATATAGGCGATTACTAACTACAAAATTTAATTTAGACATACCGTAAACTTTTTCTGTGATACTCGCAATTGTTAAGTAATTTTCCGTAATAATTCATATAACACAATATATCTATTATAAATAATAAAAATTATAAACTCCGTTAATAATATTCAACAAATTTAACACGCAACGCGAAATACTCTTTATGATCCCCATTAACGCATTAACGCTAAGATTAGTGATAAGATGACTATCTGTAAGTGCTTGGTGCGATCAATATGCATATACCACTAATCGTATCTTATGGTGGTTACAACTCCACAAAAGTAAATAAACCAAATACACGAGAAATATACCTCGCTGCATGATTAAACTCATAAACTTCTAATAAACATAACGAAAAAAAGAGTATATTGGAAAATCTACAAAATTTCATAGACTTGTCATTAGTTATCGGAATATGCAATCTTATTTTGCATTTACTCAAAAAGCAAAAATTTATTTAGTTGAATATATATTTGTGCACAGGTATATTCTTTGTATAATTTGTGTTTTCGATATTTTATATAATGATATTCTCATTTCTGTTTGATAAATAAAGCAAAAATTTTTAAAAGATATTTTTGCATGAAATACAAGGAAGGAGATCACGAATTTTCAAGTATACATTTAACCGCATGAGAGAATTTCGAGATAAACAAGGTCTTCTCACAAGCAGTGTGTATGTATGTGTGTATGTGTGTGAAAAATGAAGAATTATATTTTTTTCCCATCGTGAAAAATCTTAAAGAATGTCAAAGTACTTTTTGGCATGAAACGCAGGAGCGACCGCCAAGAATTTTTCACCATATACGAACGCACGAGCAAAAATATGTATATAAAGTTTCTAGAAGCCTGACTTTTAGTAAACTATTCTCTCTTTTCTATCATAAAAAGTCTTACAGACTGAATTTCTTGACGTAAAGATAAAATACACAATTATATTTCATCTCTTGTTATGTATAACATTTTTAATATTGAAATCGATTTTTAGTTATAACATATTTCTTACCATTTTCACAGATATATATATCCGCGCAAATTTAAAATCCTTTCTTAAGTTTTTTACTTGTAAAATACATTTGTGATATTGCAAAATACTTTATATGTATCGATTTAAAAAATATTCATTATTGTAAATATTTTTTAAATATTTTAAATTATCAATAATTAATATTTATTTTGTTGCAGCGATAAGTATTGTTAATATATTAATTTGATCGTGCGATTTCCGGAAAGCGGATCGTACGATTTCCGGAAGCCTTGTGCGAGTTTTCGTTTTATTCTCCCCTCGCAATATAATGAAATTCACGCGCGATTAAGTCGGAAGTGCCACGTGATTGTCGATTCTATTGATTAGTGCATGCGATTGTAATTAATCATGATTTTGCGAGTGAGTTTCCTGAGTGAAGTAGTAGTAACAGCTGAACAAGAGAGGAAGCTTGGCAAGACACGACACTTTAAGAGTTTAGAGCATCCATGAAGCGAGTAATTTGTAACTTATTTAATTTGATTATTTGTTGTGTTTGTATATTAATTGCTGTGATTGATTGTTCTCGTTTATTTTTGCGATGTTCCATTTTTATATCATTGTGTTTTGTAATGCACGTAAAAAATAGATTTTATTTCAAAATATTTAAAATATTTAAAAAAATATTTACAATGAATATTTTTTAAATCGATGCATATAAAGTATTTTGCAACATCGCCATATTTTATAAGTAAAAAACTTAAGAAAGGATTTTAAATTTGCGCGGATATATATAACTGCGAAAATGGTATAAAACTCATTAACAAAGTTTTTGATTTTAATGTATCGTGATATATTTATGATAACATATCACGGCTTTTTCTCGCTCAAAAGCTTCAAGTCTTGCTGCGCGAATCATAACAAGACTGAGTGTAAACAACAATATGCTATATACGCTGCAGAATACAAATCTCGAACAATATATCCTAGACCAATTCATTGCTACGCATACGCTACGAGAGGAAAATATTTTGTTGGAACTATTTTACTATAAAATAAATATACGTCGAATATGTGAATTTTTGCTATATCAAATTCGAAGCGACGATTTGTGTTCGCGCTTTTCATCCGAAAATGGCATGCAAATTATATTTAAATAAGCAATAAATTCAAAGCGCGATGCGAGATTATTCAAATTCAGACATTAAAGAAATAATTATCATTTCACAAATATATCGGAATAAAACGGTATAATTTACATAAGTATCATCCCCTATTGCTTCAATTTCTACTTTAATTGCGCGAGATATTTGCTTCGATAAATAGCTATCGCCACGATATTTTTACGAATTTATCACGAGACTTAATCAACAAATTAATCATCTTTAATAAAGAAAAATCGTGTCTCTTTCGATACCTTCTCGCTTAGATCTCGCCTTAATTTAAATGACAAGATCTCCACGCAAATGAAAGCAAGAAGCACTTCGCGTATAAATTATATGTAGTATAAATTTTAACAAATCATATACACAAGTTGAATATTTGTAATCAACAAATATTTAATATTTTAAACATTTGCTTTTATTAATTAAACACTTTTGTAAAGAAAATTTACTTGTTACGAAGACTGAACGTAATCGCTATTAAAGATCGAGATGGAAACTTTATTGATAACGACGTATAACACATCTTTCTTCATATACGAATATCGTCAGAATAATAACAATCTTTTCGCGTCTGTACACGCCGATCCTTTTCTCCCTACAGACGGTTTCATCATATGGAACGCTCCTTCCCTTTTCCCCTCCAACATGTTCTGGCATACCAAGTATGTAAACAAGAACGCGTCACTATTCTCCACATTCCTACTCGTAAAGTCGCTCGATTCGGAGTCGATCCTGTTCTGTGCATACGTTTTGCTAATGATGAAAGAATTCGGCAGCTTTACTTTTGATACCGCGCAAATACTATCGCGAATCACGTTAATGAATAACAATCTGTTATATCGCACGAGTCTTTAACGTATAAGTTAATTATTATAAGTACATTATAAAAGTACAATTATAAAAATACATTATTATAAAAGACAATCGTGTATCATTATATTACTTTTCGAAAGAAACGCAATCGTGAGAAATATCGGGAGACGCAATTCATTCCATATGAATATATTACAATTAACGATTATCGATTTGGGCCATTAATTTATTCTCGAAATTAACGATTTTTCGATAAATGTACCAAGGTGACAACATTTATCAAAGATATTTCGCGTAATTTATACATTTAGAAATCAAAATGATAGGAGATAAGAATTATAAGCTATTATCTCATTGCGATATTTAGAATAATTGCTTCTTTAACAATGTTTAGATTTAAATATACATCACATCGCGTGATTAATTTTTTGGTTTTGATTTAAATGTAAATTCGTCCATATAATTTTCGGATTAATAGCGCGCGTTAATAAATTGCATATACAAATTGCAAAATCTGTTGATTCAAGCAAGGAAGAACTATCAATTATTTATAATAATTAATTTAAAGTTTAGAAACAAAATATTTTGCATGTTTTATTCATAGTAAAATGTCACGTCGTAGCAACAAATTACCTGTTATAGTTTACACGTGGCCGCTTTATTGTCATTCGCGTAAAGAGACTCATGCGATATGTTTCAGATATAATCTCAGACTCTACATTAGTTTTTAAAAAATGCTTTAAAATATGTTAAACAAATTTATATCTAAAAAAAATATTTTTTCGTAAATTGCCTAATTTTTTTTATTAAATGTTTTATTAAATATCTAATTAAATGCTTATTAAACGTTTGAAAATTGAATGAAATATTCAGTTACATGCAATAATTATTCTTTGAAATTATTTTAATTAACTATTTTAATTAATAATTTTAATTATTTTAAATACTGCTTTAAAATTTTTATATGTTTGTATTTTAAAAATCAATATTGTGCATTACAACACCACCTGTACCTATGCGCATCGTATCGGTGAGTACTAACAAAATTTTATTTTATTTTTGATACACAAGCTGATTTTCTGTAGAAATGTTGGAGCTTCTTAACCTGTTTGTAGTTTACTTACTGTAAGTTTGAGTTTTTTTATTGTGATTTTAAATTTTCACTTCTCAAATTAATTTTAAATTTTTGTTCCACAAGAGAACGTTTAAAACTTTAAAGAAGCTACTTAAATATTCAATTTTTCACGTGTCTTTCTTATTTTAAACCATGCATATCATGATTATCTAATGCGTAAAATGTGAATATCATTTCTGATGTCCAAGCTTACTAAAAAAAAAATTAATTTATAAAGACAAATTATGCGGCGATTTAATAAAACGCACCGGTGTAATAAAACAGTAGTTTCCCGGGAATTATGATCATCTAAAATCCATTTATGATTTCTTCCATTTTAACCACTTGGTCTTAACTGCGCTCACAAACTGTTCTCATCCTTAAATGCATCTGGCCACCAATGGTAGTATTATTGGCTTAAGTATCGATTTAAGTTTTATAAAAGTTCAATTAAACTCCTTCTCTCCTATAACATTAGTTCAATTTAATTAAAAAATAAACGATATCTTATAAATTCTCTTATATTGTTGTAATTATGAGAACTTGTGCATTCAGTGGAAATATAAAAATATTCAAAGCTAAATATAAAACATTGGTAGCAAAATGCAATCTAAAGTTTTCGAGAAAAAAATCTACTTCAAAGCATTCACGGGTAAAAGAAAACTGGGACGCCGTGTATTACATATTAAATATTTGGTATGAAAATATATTTGGTAGATTGCGCGAGTGCGCGAGCAAGTGAAAAATTTCGCGATTTTCTCGAAAAAACGCTCGCACAAACGTGCAACATTTTCTCAATTCTACTTTGAGAGTCATTGCTTTTCCGCGTAGTGTTCCCTATCTCGATTGCTTCACGTTTCGACATATGGCAATCGTTGTAGCCGCGCGCACGAGATATCCTGTAATCCACTTCAAGGTCTTATATCTCGATTGCGCTTGCATCAATTTACTTCTGTTTCTTCAATGAGAAAATTCGCTGTGTGCGAATGGATAGAAGCTTGCCTCGAGCGAAGGTTACTTCCCTAATTTCCATTTCTGAGTAGTTGCGCCGTAAACAAAATTGATTATCCAGCTAGACTAAGCAACCGGTCGATTGTACATTATATACACAGTCATTTTGTTTGATTTCAAACTTTGGCGCACTTCTCAAAGACAGAATTAAATAATAATTTCTATTAAAGTCGGTTTTGTCAAAATAACGTGAGAAAGATCTTCATATATAATAAATCAATATATGTTTTTTTTATTATCTTATTTTAATAATTTAATTAATGCATTATTATATACGCGTAGCATATTTTTTTAATAAACATTTTTCCACAATAATTATTACATGTATTTCCTTAAACACATGTTTTAAACGTGTTCTGCGAAAAAATATTTTTAACAAGCCCTTTATAAGGGCTTACAATTAATTCAATTTTAGTAGCCTACTAAACTAAGATATTACGATGAGTCAAGGCTTATTAAATAGTTCTGCGCTGCTAGAATTTCGCGAACATTAATTTATATGCGGGAAAAGTCGCATCAGAAAGGGCAAATTCATTTTTCTAGCACGGATATAAAATATTGGTCGAGAAGAATGTATCGAGGGAGGCCGCCTCTGCCTCTGAGCTTGGGTAAAATATTGTGCGGAATTTTACGTTTAATCTGGACTCTGGAAATTACTTTCAAAGAGAAGAACAAAAAGCGATTTGTCGTGGTAAGGGGCAAGCATTTAATGTTAAAAGGAAATCGTCATTTTAATGAAACGTGTTTTTCCGGACTCGGAAAAAAGATCTCACGCCGAATAAACGCCGCAATTTTACTCCGTTTTGAAACATTGCCGATGATACGCTTGATGTAACATGAATAGGGAGATAAATAAGGAAGGATGATCAACATGGCTTTAAGTAAGCGGAATGCGAAGGAGAAGATCCCGGACATTTTTCCGCGCTCTTATACATGCGATAAAGAAGTTTAGAAATCGCGACTCGACTCTACGCACGAATACTCTTATCTATGGCACAATTTCTTTGATTTTATATGGACTGTGACATTTTCGCAATTTATATTTCTCGCAATTTCAAAATTATCCGATTCTGTTTGCATACGAAATGTATTATATTAATGAAATTGATCTACATATTATAATTGCGAATTTTACATATTTATTCTTAATATTACTTAACTATTTAAATAAAAACTTTAAAATATATATACACGTGCATACGTTATAAAAATCCATAAAGTAAAGAAGCGAAAAATTATATAATTATATATCCTTTTTTAAAAAAGATATCCTTTTTTAAAAAAGATATGTAAAGTCGATACTCGCATATAGCGAAGTTTATTGTTGTCGCTTTTCCGCGATGCCCATTGGCTGTCAAGATTCGAGTTGTGCGTTATATTCGTAGCATCGAGAGGCTGTCATCGCGAAAGTTAGCAGTTTGATAGTTTGTTCAAAATAAAATTAAATAAAATAATGATATTAGTTTTAAATAAAATATTATAATACTAAACTCGATTAATATTTTTGACAGATATCAGCTGATTTCTGTCAAAATATATTAATCGCGGATAAAATATTATAACATATTATCTAAAACATATAATTTTATTTTATTTTATTTTAAACAAACTGTTAAACTACTAATCCTCGCGATGACAGCCTCTCGATGCTACGAATATAACGCACAATGCAAATCAAAACAGTTAATCAGCATCGGAAAAGATGCAACAATACACTTGCAAGAATCGACTTAACGTGTCTTTTTTTGAAAGGGATGTTATAATATTTTTAATTCGATTAATATTTTTGACAATTATCAGAGCTGATTTTTGTCAAAAAATATTAATCGCAGATAAGATATTATAACATATTATGTAAAACATATGTTACTATTTTAATATTTTCAACATATTATATATACCCCCATTACCGCAATAAAAATATTATAAAATAAACAATTTCTCACTCACCGATACGTGCAATAGCAGAGTTGTAGTACGCAGCACATTAATCTGAAAACAAAATATTCAAATTATGTATATACATATGTGTGAGTCGAATATCTCATAAACAATGCAGCTTAGAAAAAATGTTTTATTTTGCATACCTCATAGTTGCCCCGACGTCGCCCGATGCCTCCCCGGGCCTGCTCCTCCTCTCTTGGTCCTTCGTAGCATTCACGACACTCGCGAAAATATGAATAATTACGATTGCCCGATACTTTACACGGCACTCCCGACACGCGAAATTTTACACGGCACTCCCGACGCGTGACACTTTACGACACTCCCGACACGATGCGTGAATCGCACTATGTATCGCAATGCTACCTGTAACAAATAAAATACATACATATATTAGAATAATCTTATTATTTCGCATTATAACATACACAATATGTATAATATATAAATATGTAAGCTAGAATTAACGATATATATATCCACGGATCGCAACACATTCGCGCGCGCAAAAACAGATTAAGTTGGGTTAGGTTGGCAAGAGATTTTGCATCGAATTTTTCGCGTAATATGTTGTGAACATTTATATGTTGTGAACGTTTTCGCGTTTCGAACAATTACGACTACATATTAACGTTGAAATTATGATATGCGATTGACAAATATTACAATACAAAGGTTAGAAATCGTTTCTAACGATTATGCTTACTAATTAATCACAGCGGGACGCAGCTCCAACTGCCTGATACTCGCGGCGTTTCGGTAATGGCCGAGGCCGAGGCTACAAACATCGGCAACTTCATGCTAATAGCGCGCGCGCGATACTATACATATACATGAATTAATTAAAACTCGAAGGAGATTCGTTCGAAAAGATATAGCTTTAGAAAGAAAAAATATTAATCGAGAATAAGGTATTATATAACATATTATTTACAACATATTACTATTTTATAACTTTTATCATATTATTATTTTAAAATTTAATTAGCAAATTATAACATACACAATATAAATATAAATATAAATATGTAAGCTATATTTAATTAGCAAATTTTCGCTTTATTAATAGTTTTTGATAGAAATCAGCTGCTTAAAGCGTTAATTTGCTAATTAATTTTTAAAATAATAATACGTTATAAAAATTAAAATAATATTTTAAATAATATGTTATAATACTTTAAACTCGAATAATATTTTTGACAGTTATCAGCTGATTTCTGTCAAAGAATATTAATCGAAAATAAGGTATTATAACATATTATTTACAACGTATTACTATTTTATAACTTTTACCATATTATTATTTTAAAATTTAATTAGCAAATTATAACATACACAATATAAATATAAATAGGTAAGCTAGAATATTTAATTAGCAAATTTTATTAATATTTTTTGACAGAAAAATCAGCTGATTAAGAAACATTGCGAGAGAGAATGTCTCTTTCTCCGCAATAATATTTTCTCTCTCGTATTCATAGAAATGTTTTCGAGATGTCTTGTGTATTTGAAGCTTGATTATTATAAAAAATAATTAATTTGTTGTATAATAATTAATTTGGATAATTTGTCAGTGTATCTACCGAGCAATCACAACGTCTGATTAATGTCTTATGTTACTACTGAAAAAAAATTAATTAAAGCTCTACATGACATATATGATTAAAGCGTCAGCTGATTAAAGCGTTAATTTACTAATTTTTAAAATAATGTTATAAAAATTAAAATAATATAATATGTATTAAATAATAGGTTATATAATACTTTAAACTCGATTAATATTTTTGACAGTTATCAGCTGATTTCTGTCAAAAAATATTAATCGAGAATAAGATATTATAACATATTATTTACAACATATTACTATATTATAACTTTTACCATATTATTATTTTAAAATTTAATTAGCAAATTATAACATACACAATATAAATATAAATATGTAAACTATATTTAATTAGCTAATTTTCACTTTATTAACATTTTTTGACAGAAATCAGCTGATTAAAGCGTTAATTTGCTAATTAATTTTTAAAATAATAATACATTATAAAATATAAAATAATATAATATATTTTAAATAATATGTTATAATACTTTAAACTCGATTAATATTTTTGACAGTTATCAGCGGATTTCTGTCAAAAAATATTAATTGAAAATAAGGTATTATAATATATTATTTACAACATATTACTATTTTAATTTTCATAACATTTTTATTTAAAAATTTAATTAGTAAATTAACCCCTTAATCAACTGATTTCTGTAAAAAAATATTAATGGAGTTTAAATAAACTTTATATTATTTTTTTTTAAATATCATTTTTTTAATACAAAACCGAAGAATGGCACGCGCGTAACGCGCGCTTGGATTGTTCTAGTAGCTCCAAAAATAGATGAGAGAGAGAGAGACTCTAATGACAGAAACGAATCATCGTAGAAAAATGAGGGCTAAAAGTAAAGAGGGACGAATTCAATTTCATATAAAATATAAAAACGCCACCTTTACAACGCGAATAGCGCACAGTAGTGGTTATAACACTCGAACACGTACATCGACACTTTAATCCAGCTTGGCGTTTTTGCTTCAATTTGCCTCGCAACGTAACGAGAACAGCTATTGATTCTCACAATTTCAATTACAAATTCTTAATGACGCGGTAAACGAATCTCTTGACAGCTGGCCACGATAAGATCGTTTAGTCGAATGTGCTTGACGCATTCCAATTTGATTCTCGAACAATTTACGTGCGAACAATTGCAACGACTCAAACATTCGGCAAACTCATGTGTGATTACAAGGAGGAGATGTAAAACGTAACTTGCTTCACTCGCCTTCTCGAATCAATATGGAACCCAATGCGTTCATAATTCTTAAAGTCTTCCGACTTTAACAAAAAATTTCTAAGATCCTTTAAAAGTCTAATTACGGTCTCCTACGGCTTTAATGGAAATTTTCCAATAGAGCTTATTTGAGATTGCTTTACTTAAGGTCAATGAAATAAGAAGCTTTTACAAATTGAAACAAAAATATGTTTTATATTATTGTTACCGGTGAACCGACTGTTCATCGGTGATCATATTTTCCATGATAAAATCAATATGATATTTTCTTATTTATAGAAAATAAAGTTGGCGTAAATAATACTTTATAAATTCTGAAGCGTGCAAACAAAACGCGGTAAAAATTATTAAAACTGTTACATACACATGTACACATACACAAAAATTTGTCAGATTTGATATTTGTATGAGATATTTATTTGTTATTAAAGTTATTATTATTTTTTAATAAACATTGAGAAAAGATGGCTGAAATGTATGTCACGCTTAAAAATATGCATACGAAAAGAAAAACAAGTCTTCATTACTAGCAACCTATGCAATGTGGTTTTAAAAAATTCTGTTACGCTTTGTTCAAAAACAATATATAAATAAATGTTTGCAAACGCAAAATGTGAAAAAACCAACATCACATATTCAGTATATTTTTTATGCATGACCTTCTCGTAATTATCTTTGTCCAAAGGCAAACAATATGTGTCAATTTTCCAAATCGAAATTTTTTAGTTTTACACAAAAGAAGAAGTTTAAAAAAATATTAAAGGCTTAACAAAATTATTTAAGAATCTGTAGCTTTAACTTTAAAAATCTCTCAATGTGCAAAAATATTTAAGATTTAGATATGCTAATAAAGCAAATAATTATAGAAATTTACTCTATATTCTTCAAAATTGTTATTATTGAAATTAGAGTTCTATAAAGGTCTATAATTATTATAATTTCTCTTCTCAATCAGCGCGCCTATAATAGAAGAAAGCTACAATTGCGGACGTCTATCTACGCGACAGGGAACCAGCTATAGACCTTGAATGTGGGTTGTCGTCGTTAATCAAATTATGTCGTTTACGTTTCCAGGTAGCACGTAACATCGCTGCTATCGGTCGCCAAGCTGTCTGCCAGACGATCCGAAATACATTATCACAAGATAGTGTAACATGTAGAGCGGACTTCTTGCGAAGTGCCTATCACTTTAGGAGAATCGCTGATGAGGTCTGGTTGACGTAACCGCGGCATAGCAAATATGCAAATAAGAGGATGTTCGTGTTGTAGTGTGAGCACACATAATTAACGAGTGACAAAAAAAATCTCTTATTTAAATAATTATTCAGTCTCACAAAAAACGCTTGAGCGTATTGCAAACTAGAAAAAATATTTGCAGAGTCGTTAATGTTATTCAATAAAATCTCTAATTTAAAATTTTCTAGATTTATGTCACTTTCGATTTAATTTGCAACGAATTATTTAACTGCACACACTAGCGGATCCTGACGTCGATAATGGGGGGAGGAGGGGGGGGTTTGCCCCTAATTATTTTATTTAATATTTTTGGTTTCATGATTAGCTTTTATTCCAGGATCAACGACGTCGATAGCTCTTTAATATTGTTTTCCTTTATTTATATTTTTTAAACAAATTCAGCAAAACTGTTTCTTGTAATTTGCAAGGGGGGAGGGGGTATAACCCAGGATCCGCCAGTGTGTGTATATATATATATATTATATAGATATAAAGAATTTCTCGCCTAATTATTTTCATGCAACGAAATTATCTCACCATTTCGTCCTATGACTGACTTAATCTAAACTTAACTCCTTGAATGCGTAATGAGTATAATTTACAATGTATCTTATACATATATATTGTACATATTATGTAGATATAAAGAATTTCGCCTAATTATTTTCGTGGAACGAAATTATCTCATCATTTCGTCCTATGTCTGACTTAATCTAAACTTAACTCCTTAAATGCGTAATTAGTATAATTTCCAGTGTATCTTATACTTTTATATATATATATATATATTATATAGATATAAAGAATTTCGCCTAATTATTTTCGTGCAACGAAATTATCTCATTATTTCGTCCTATGTCTGACTTAATCTAAACTTAACTCCTTGAATGCGTAATAAGTATAATTTCCAGTGTATCTTATACTTTTATATATATATATATATATATATATAATATATATTATATATATATATATAAAAGTATAAGATACACTGTGAATTATACTCATTACGCATTCAAGGAGTTAAGTGTAGATTAAGTCAGACATAGGATAAAATAATGAGATAATTTCATGCACAAAAATAATTAGGCGAAATTCTTTATATATATATAATATATACAATATGTATGTATAAGATACACTGTAAATTATACTCATTACGCATTCAAGGAGTCAAGTTTAGATTAAGTCAGACATAGGACGAAATGAAGATAATTTCGTTGCATGAAAATAATTAGGCGAAATTCTTTATATCTATATAATATATACAATATGTATGTATAAGATACACTGTAAATTATACTCATTACGCATTCAAGGAATTAAGTATAGATTAAGTCAGACATAGGACGAAATGATGAGATAATTTTGTTGTACAAAAATAATTAGGCGAAATTTTTTGTATCTATATAATATATATTATATAGATATAAAGAATTTCACCTAATTATTTTCTTGCAATGAAATTATCTCATCATTTCGTCCTATGTCTGACTTAATCTATACTTAATTCCTTGAATGCGTAATGAGTATAATTTACAGTGTATCTTATAGTTATATATATATACACTCGCGGATCCTGACGTCGATAGCTCTTTAATGTTTGTTTTTCTTTATTTATATTTTTTAAACAAATTCAGCAAAACTGTTTCTTTTAATTTGCGGGGAGGGTTAACCCCCCCCCCCCCCCCTCGGATCCGCCAGTTGCACATAATTTTGCTTTATATCGGTTTCCAAATCCGAAACAATTGTCTATTTATTTAGCCTACTAGATATCTTGCACGAATAATACTATTCAGAAATAATTTGCTGATTCTGCAAATTGTACTAGATGATGAGTTTCCTGCTTCGGCTTTATCCGCGCCTCACCTTGCTCATGCAAGATACCAAACTTTACTTTCAACTCTCTCTCCCCGTACGAGTATATATTTTCCGGAAAGTAATTTGGCGCATGGTCTCTGAAGAGAGATATATAAGAGAATTCTATATAGCTAAAGATCCGTTTGCGCGCAGCGACGTTGAAGAGAGTTTGCTGTAATTACGGAAAATTAAAAATATGAGTCTCATAGAAATTTATGTGTATATTTGTGTGTAACGTTTGCAATATGTATCATATATATGTATATATTTATGACGAATGTATCGTAGGTCTAATTAACGCGCGCTGCTTAAATTTCTAACTATTGTATAACACGCGTCATACTGCAATGGAATATTATGATGTCGAGGAAATCATTATGTCGCAAAAACTGATAATTAAGACATGAAATAATAAACTGAAAATATGTATTGTGAATAAATGTAATATTACAGCTTAAAAATAATTTGAAAAAAAAAATAACTTTATAATTTTATAGTTTGAAAAGAAATTAAAAATTAAAAATACTCTAATAATAATTTCGAAATAAATAAGCTCTTCAATCCTTCAATACTTCTAGCATTAAACAGCTTACGTGGCACATATTCTCTTATAGATTACGCGAAACGGCGCAGAGGTCTCTCGCTATCTATCCTTCATAGAGGGAACAAACGAAACGTGTGGAAAAAATACGCAGGGAACGCACCAAACATGCTAGCACCCGGGAATGCAGGACGAGTAGGGGGTGCGATACACATAAGTGAGATTATACATCATTCTGTCAGACGCGAACATCGTCGGGGAGGCATTTACGGCCCGACACGAGCCGTCTTCGAAACGCGCGCGTGATGGCATATTTTTTTTTTGTTTTCTTTTTTTTATTCTTTTCCTTCTTTTCTTTCCCTTTCATTTATACCTTTCTCTCTCTCGTCGACCTGTCAACTAATCTCGATCGTCTCTTTCGCGCCCGCGTTTCTCGATATCGTTTCAAGGCGCGATTCGCTTTCTCGCCGCCTCCCTCGAAAAAGTCAACGAGCGAATTCGCTTCCGGATTACCAGATTCTGCTCTTCGCTCAGAACGATTCCGCATAATGGACGGACGTTCCCGCACGGCCTTTTCCCCTTCATCCTCAGCCTCTCCTTTCCCAGAGGCCACGTCTTTCTAACGGGACCTAAGACCTCGCCGTTTCAATCTCACTCGACATTATTACGTTTTTTGTAGTGTGACTCCTCTCTCCGTTAAATGCCGTTCCATAATCCAGACTTCTCTCTCTCTCATCCCCCTCGGTCGAACGAGGGCTCTCACGATACGTCGTATTTGAGATACGTGCGAATTTGCCAAGTGCCTCGCACAACTGCTTAGCGATCGTACTCTGTGTGTGCGAGAGCGACGTATGAAAGCCCGCGAATCGATAGTTCTACAGTTCTCGATCTATAATTGACGAGCTATAAAGGGCTTATAAGGGTAAAAGAAAATGTGAGCGAAGTAACGTTGAAACAGAAATGTAAACGCTCCATGTTGAAACTTGATTTCCGTTCATTTCTGCTCAGTCAGATCTAATTTATCCTTCCTGCATTTTTATTCTTAAAATAACAGAATATTTTTCCGAGGATATATATTTTGTGTTCATTCTTTATATACATATATATTATTGTGTCATACCCTATGTATTTTAGTTGATATTTTAAAAACAACGAGATAAGTGGTGGAAAATTTATTTTACGTACAATGCGCGCCGTTTACGTCATAGGAAAACCTCGTTTCCGTTCTCTCCCTCCATCTTCCGCCCCGCGTTAAGCGGATAGCGCAAATACACGTACATAGTTGCTGACGAGGCAGCGTGTTACCCGATCAAATCCATGTAACATCGGTATATACTGCATGCACCCGATGTAACAGTCGTCTCTCCTCCGCCACTTCTCCTGTCTTATTGTAGGCAACGTCGTTTCGAAATCGTGCGTATATATGCGTATATTTTTGCGTGTCAGCGTTGCAGTTCGAAGGGCGCAACGGCGACGTCACGATGCCAAAATGAAGATTGAACGCCCAAATAAATCCACTTCGATCCGGAACCAGCTGTTTCGCGCGCGTATTTTATTCACCCTCCACCTCCCTTTCATCTCTCTTTGTCTGCTACGTGTAATAAATTCGAGCGCGAAAAATTTTTCTACAATCGCCAAAGCTAATCAATCTATTCGCGAGTTATCGTTCGGGATCGCGCTCGTACGATATCTCGAAATATTTTCTCCGGCGAGAGAACGATGTCCGATAACGATAGGCGTGACCGAATGTATAGCTGTAGCAGTTCTTTATTTCATTTATCTTCGCAGCGTGACGTATTTTACTTTGTATCTTTAAAATATAGTCAGTTTGATATATTTGGGAATTCGAGTAAAATATCAAGCAGTTTGGAATTAATTATTTTTGCTCATACATTACACAATTTAACAAGCGTGTTCAAAGTCTAATTATTAAATTATTATGCAATTACGTGTAAATCAATGATTTAGTATACATTTTTTGTAATAATTTAATATAAAATTTTTTTAATAGCAATCAAAATTAGATTAAAGTCATTTTGTAAAGTTGCCAAGTACAAGTTAAAAACAGATTAAATAAGACAAAAAACTGTAAAAGCAGAAATATTTTAAAACAGAATATAAAATGTAACGGAAAAATATAAATTGTAATTTATCGTAGATACAGCAAATGCATTTAACGCTGACAGTTTGTGATACAGCAGTAGGAGCTGTAAAAGCGCTCATTCATTCTTTCAGTCATTCATTAATTTGTTCGTTCGTTCGTTCGTGCGGTGTAATTGAGGAATAATATGCACCACCTTGTCCCCGACATTGCACGCATCGTTAAGATTTATATCCCATCGTGTTTCAAACTATTTGGACACGCGACGAGCTCCACGAGCTCCATTATTTGATTGCGGGCGGTGGCGGAAAATATGAGGGGTCGCGTCAGAGACGTGGAAGAATATCGCTAATGAAGATCGCGAGATTAGCGCGCTATTTTCCCTTTCGCGATCACCCTTTTTCGCGCGGCTGCGGGGGAGACGCAGACGGTGACTCGAATCGTCGTCGCTACGTGCACGACCTTACGTTTACGTGAGCTCGTGATTCAGAACTTCTTACCCTCCGTCTTTCCGAAAGTCCGACCTAACGAATTTTCAGCCTTGCCGATTCTTGTCCCGGCGTAGAACTCTCGCGCCGTCGAAAGTTTCGTAATGTCGTTACTCGTGCGCGCTCCTTGCATCGCACATTTTGAATCCCCTACACTTTCTTGTCTCTTTGACGAACGACGAATTCGGAGGGTGGGAGAGAGGGAAAAGAGGGATGTTAATTGTGCGATGAAGTTAGTCGAAAAGTTCTGTCGCCCGTCTGTTATTGTGATAAATGCGCGAGACGACCGCTTGTAAACGCGCGATACATCGCCACCTCGGGAAAATAGATGCGATGTATTATAATGGCATTTTGAGAATACGTATTTATCCGCAGATATGTTCGTAATAACTGTAAAATGATCAATTGGAAGATGGATTTTTAAGGATGTATGAAGATTGAATCACACAACGTCATAATTTAAACGCGAAAGTTTGCTAATTATTATTGAAATAACAACGATATTAATGACGAAAATAACAGACTTTTAAACTTTGCAATAAATTATCAATTAAAATAAAATAAAAATATCGATTTTTTAGGGAATTTAAAATAATAAATAATTTAAAATTAAATAAGATACTCTAAAAACATGTATTATAAAATTATGACTGCGATAAACTAAATTCTATAAAATAGCGCCTACTTTATTATATTCTTTTTCTTCTTATTATTTAATTGCTTCTTTTACAATAAAATATAAAACAAAATCGGATGAGAATGAATCAATATTAAACAATTATTATTCTCTAATGAGAGAGACATTATTAATTCTCAGGTCAGCAAGTGATTTTCGTATTAATAGAAGTTGAAGGATTCGTATTAAGGAAGATTTTCATGCATTAATAGAGATTGAAAGGGATTTAAAATATGAAAATTGATGAGGTGAAACTGCGGCACTTTCCACTTTGTCGACGAAATATTTCACGGAATTCGAATTTGAGAGAAACTCACGTAACATTTACGATCTTTCGAAACTCCACGAAGGCTAAATATTATTCTCCTCGCGTATTCTGCGCAGCATAAAGCGAGCATATCGAAATATGCTTTTCATGTGCAAGCTAAATGTCAATCTCTTTCTTGATTTTTTGTCCAAGTCCTTAGCTTCACCCATGAAGACTCTGCCGAGTAGTGAAACATGTAGTAAAACTCATCGGCTTTCAATCGTGCGTTTTCCTGATATTACAGAGTTTATATCCTTTCCGAAAGAGCTTTCCATTATGATAGAAAAACACGGTTCTATTTATGAAATACATCCTCTTTGGCTGACATCAAATATCTGAAGACGTCAAAGTAAATTTTCCTTTCTGATTACAACTCCATTCTCTTTCAATACCTTTCATTGCAAACGCTCTCCGGGTTTTTCATCTTTATAAAAGTCTCAACTCATCTCCTCTTTTCCTTCAAAATATACACATGTATCTTATGTACGCGGGCTACTATGCTGCCGCTTCTACTTGCATTTAAAGATGTTCTATTTAAATCAATGTTTTTAAAAGAGAACATGTGTTATATTAAAAATTTTATATTACTTCTCAACTATATCGTTTGCAGTCTTTGCGTTTTCAATAAAAAAAACAATTTATGAATTTTTAAAAATTACCAATAACATTAAACATTATATGTATATTTGTAAATTATAATTCTCCTCTTTTTTTCAATATTAAAATGTCTATATTTCGCAATTTATATCTTACAAAAAACACGTTCACAAGTTTATAGAAACTTGAAGAAGCTTTTCCATCCAACATAGATCGATCTACATCGCGATGACATGATTACAACTTCATTTATTTCACGTGATTTACCTTAGACATCGTCTAAGGAGGTGATGGGAGGGAGATGAGATCCGATTTTAATCTCTTATCTCGCCGTCTCGTTGAAACTGCGAGTTTAAGAGCAGGAGCATCCGTCGTACATGGATATCATCATCCTCTATCCTCTATGCTCTCTCTCTCTCTCTCTCTCTCTCTCTCTCTCTTGATGTGGACAGGATATTCTCCCCCCGATATCTTCATTCCGTCTTGAAAATATAAAAGAAAACCCTACAAAGACGCGAGAGAGAGTCGGGCTGACGAGAGGTTCGTAACGAAAGATAATGTTTTCCGGCTTCTAAGCACAAAGAATGATGCCCCGCACGTTGATCCTCGTACCTGGGGCAATCCGATTGAGCACCGCCATGCAGCCATGATAGATTCACCTAGCACTGTCCTCTGACAAGGACGATGATTATTCCGCGATCTAATAGCACGTCGCGCCGCGTCCCATTGTGTGTTTCTCGGAATAGTGAGATGTATTCCCTGCGCATGCAGTTATATGCACGTACGGGGTCTACGTGAAATGTTTGATCGAGTTTATGTGAAAAATAAAGGAAAAAGAAGCAAACGATTCAAATACAATATTGTAAGCGATCTGATAAAATTTTTTTCGTTCGTTGATAAGACGACTTTAGAGAGTTTCGTCGTATTCATATTTTTTTATATGTCTAAAGACGCCGTTGTCTGTTTATAGGATATTTTTTCACGTCCCGTGATTCTTCATTAAAGCGTAACAGTTGTCTCAGAAACAATATTTATATTGACAGTTTCCTTTACGTTAGAAAAACGCGAAGTGTCCACATAGCGAACGATCGATCGTAGCGAATAATTTGAGAGAATCTTACATTATATATGTATTTATCTCGTTCAGCATACACATATCTATAAAGTGTGCTCTTTCGATATTTCTTGACACCCTTACGACAATTTTTGCGTCTTGCTTAGTCCCCAATTTAAATTGGAATATATTTCAGTCAATAAAATTTTATATATGCCCAGGATATAAATAAGCGCGACTTTTGCGTTACAACATAAAGATTATATATTTCAGAGACACGCCGATTCGTATGCACAATAGTCTTTATGCGTATCGATATTTTATTACGCTATCGATTTTAGCAATAACATTCGCATTCGCCAAGTAAATCGGCGGTCGAGAGTATCGCCACTTGCTTTAGCGATTTCTATGCCGCTGCTTTACGATAGCTCCCCGTGCTTTATGATTGTGGACCGCTGTCACGATTTTTATATATCATCCCGAGAGATATTGTCGTCTCGAGGGATATTGGTAGCGTCAGATAATACTCGTTGTTTTGCGTGAGCCGAAGAATTTTAAGATTCAACGAAATATTTTTGACAATGCGGATAAAATAAAGAGCAAAATTTTTGAAACATATATATATCATTTCATACTATAAAAATTCAAAAAAAATTATTTCTCTAGAAAATTAACTAACTATATACTTTCTGTTTTATATTTATCATTTATATTTTTCATTGTGTAAACATTATCGTCGAAAATTTGTTAAAAATAGAAGAAATAAGTATATTTATATGCATCACACGCTAACGTGTATATACATCACTCGGAGCTTTGAATAAATTAGATCTTGTACGCTCTTCACGAGAGAAGAACACCGTGTTAGAGATGAATCGCGAGCCTAAAGGTACTCGCCGTGTAAGAGAATCGTGTTAGCAAACTTATCACGGCACTCTTCGTAAGCGTGTTAGGATTTTCCTTAATTATTCCGAGTTTGCTCTAAATTATGGATGCGTATGTTCAATTTTATATATATATATATAAGCAGAGCAGAGGAAACGTTAATTTTGATGCAAGACGCCGAAATCCTATCGCGACGAGGGAAAATTGCATCAACAAATTTATTAAATTAACGACCACTAATTGTAAGATGAAAGTTGTTTTTTGTAAACCTGCCAACGTTACAATTGCGCCGTCTAATATCCAGTAATATAACACTCTTTTCGAGATGCAATTTGGAGAACAAAAGACGTTTCTTTTTACGACGCGACGGGAAAAATCCGAGAAAATATGTCGGCGATTCGCCATTACAACACTGTCGACATGGTTGGCGTCGCATCACTCGCAACGAGTAGTGACATTTATGTCTCGGGTGCTTAAAGGCTGGGAGAAAAATCGGCTTCGCTTCGCTCGCGAAGGATCGAATGAAGTATAAAAGGACGGTAACGTGATGCGTATACGTGGGGCTATTTCGCGCGCGGTTGAAAGAGACGGTGCTTCGTATGCTTTATGGAACTTAAAGCTTGATCTCGCGCTTCCTTTTGATGCGAAATCGAAACTTGACAAGAAAAAGATAGAAGCGGTATTGTCAAGGTATTATGATAATACGGAATTGTAATCTACATAAATTTAAAAGACGCAGAAAAGTGTCAGAGAGGAAAGATATAATAATAATTGAGTTATATCTTTCGAAAGTAAACGCAACATCCTTGTGATAGAAATGATAATGTATTTCTAAAATAATGTAATTCTAAAAGAAAATAAGAAGCTATTTATTTATATTATCTTGTCCAAATATAATATTATACTTGGCAACGCCAAAGTAAATGCGGGCTCCACTCTGCATTTAGTCAATGCAACGAGTAAAGCGAGAGACTGCAGTAATTTATAGTATTCACCAACAAGTATTCGCGTCATCTTTCGGATAAGACAGAGCGAACGGTGAGATTCTGCATTTAACTCGCATAAATCATCGCATTTGCGTTTGCTATTAACTAAGTCGATTGCAGCTGACCTCTTATTCGTTACAGATGTCACAGTTCTGCTTTTGATTGTAGGTCATTTGCGCATTAACGACGTGCTAATCTCAAGCACCCCCCCCCTCCTCCCCCACTCAAGCAATTCCACATGGTCATAAATGAATTATTTCCTAATACATATGTGCTCAATTGTCACGTCGCCAGTCATTAGCGATTTAAGTGCACTTGCAGCAATCTGCAAGCAAATTGTTGGCAATTTTTCTCATTTCGTAATAACGTAATCGTGATTATATTAATATTCTTTATTACTATTAATGATTTAGACAACCTAGACGCATATATGTTTAAATTTTTAATACTTTTATATAAATTATTATATATTTTATTTAACAAAAAATAGTAGAAAGAGATATAATAAATATTGAGCTGCATTTGTTAGTAACAGTTGACAGGCAAAATTAATTAAAACAATAAAGGGTGCAATTATGAAACGTTTAATCCTTTCTCAAGAGACTTAAAAGCGTAATGTGTACTTGCAACATGGAGGCGTAAACTACTAGTGTCGGTCTTTTAGGCCAGAAATTCCGGACAGCCTGTGTCCTGCGGAGGGAAATTAATGTAATTCCGTGCAAGTGACAAGCACACTGTGCCGCGATAATGCACATATTTGTTCTACCTAAAATACAGGCCGGGCCATTCCTGAGGAATAATTGAATTCACACGGAGCAGTCGCGAGAGAACGAAAATTCAGTAGAAACGCGGTTGCTGATCGAAAGTGTAGCGAACGTATTGTTACCAGATAGCAACCGAAGATCTAATTATCGAATGACTCTATTTTCGCAAAAATAAGACGGCTGAACGAATGACATTTCTTATTATTCTTAACAAGTCGCAATTTAAGCTAAATATAATCTTTTCATGTTAAATCTGGCTAGTATAAAAGAATAGAATTATATAGCAGAAAGTCAGAATCAACAAAACAATAATTTTTTATTTAAATTCCAATAATTGAAAAAATAAGTGTCGTGCAAGAATGAAAAAGATATAACTCTCCGTGTCAATAAACGAGACAAATAAAATTTCCATATAGAATGACTTTTTCACGTGTGGAAAATTATTGTATGATATAATAATATAACAGAGAAAGAATGTATGTTTTTCCAATAAGGAAATAATCGCGCAATTAAATCCGCGAAGAACTAAACGTTACAAATATTGAATCGTTAATACACATTATTTGTGATGAGAAATTTCCTCGAGAGATATCCTTCAAGTTCGTTGATTGAATACTTGAATATCTGAAATATCGCGCGTGTCGTATCTCTGTCACGTCAACGAAATCACGCGAGGTAATTTGTTCAATGTTTAACGAGCAAACTTCGATCGAAGTTTTGCTGGAAGATGCAGATCGGTACGCTGGCGACAAATTGATTTCGTGCCAGGAAGATAGCAATCGGCGAGTTTTCCGCTTTTGGAAAGTATAGAGAACACGAACTTATTCTCAAGCGTGCTCGTATATATTTCATAGAAAAGAAGAATCGAAGGCGCGAGAATTGTAGATCATTTCGGTGGATCCTATCGCGCAGAGAATAATGGGCTGCGCAAGCATGGATGGAAATTATTTTCCAGAAAGTATTAATAATTACGATCGATCGGATATTTATGGAAATGGCGTCGGCGAAACGCGGCTCCTCTCTCTCTTTCGCTAAGCCGATTGCAAAGTTCGCGACGGCGCGGCGATAGCGGAATTATGGGAAGAAAGCAATAACGACCCCAAGATTTATGATATCGCACAAAATGTACCTGGCTAATGTCCCCGCGTCGGCTGCCTTCTACTTTCTATCTATATCTCGCGCGCGCCCGAACGCAAGGTGTCTACTAAACATGATAATGTCTATCGTTTTTCTTCTCTAAATGTCGACCGGCATTATTTCGAAAAAAAAAAAAATAAATAGATGCGAGCCGATGCTTTTAAAGCGTCGGTTGGCGATGCTTTTAAAGGGATTTTATTCTCGCGAGATTGTAAAAGACGCGATGGCCGCCGCCGCCACCGCGCTTCTCTCGTCACGTCCTCTACGAGGTGATCTCATGCATCAATCACGGTAACAAAACCGTGCCAGGACGATGGTGGGCTATTGTTGCTTCTCCGTAAAACTTTGAACTCTTTTTTCTGAACTCTTTATTTAGTACCATCCAACATCTTAACACGAAATGCTCGGTATACTCAATTTTTAAAGCATATAGCGTCGGAACGAGGGAAAAAATTATATCTATTTATCATGTTTTATTCGCAAATGTAAGTTAATTGACATTGAATTTTTAATCGTACTTTTACAGAAGATACACGTAGATGTATCGTAGGTTTCATGCATGAAACTCTAAAGTTGCAGGAGTTAATTGCGGGGTTAATTCTTTTTTTAAGCGATCGAGATATGATTGAAGATTCTTTTGATTAAAATTGAAACAACCCTCGATATCAATCCCATTATCCAAGTTAATTCCTCGTACCGAATGTTCAATTAACCTCGTTTCTCCTCGTCCCTCAGCTTTCTCTCGCTTATTTAGTTCTCACTAACCCTCGATAATAGTATCCCGTCTTCTGTTGTCGCTCATCTCTCAATCGTTAATTATCTTAGCTAATAGCATTCTAGGTCGACTATATCGTTAAATATCTTAAATATTTCCTCGCATCCTGTGCCTTAAATAGCAAAGTGTATAGAATAAATCATATATTATGAAATATGCTTAACGTAATATTTTATATTTATATTTATAACACTATATATCAAAATAATATCACATACACGTTTCTTGTAAAATAATATTTATTTATGTGTATTATATATATGTATATGTAAAAAAATAAAACGAAATTTCCTTTATTTTAGATATTTTTAATATGTGATTTCGAAATTTTTATCAAAAGTATTGTATTCATAAATAAAAAAATTTCAATTTTAAATGATGTATTATAATTGCACTTAATTAAAGCATATCATATAACAAATATGAACGTAAAGCTGTATGGGCTCAATGCAGATATCTAATAAATCATGAAAAAAATTGAATATAAAAACCAATTTAATATCTACAGTGCACTTTAGGCGTGGAGGGTATATATTTATTTCTCTTATATTTATAATACCATTTTTACGTCAAGCATACCGTGCATATAAATTTTGAAACAGAAGTGGTGGAGTGCGCGGAGCATCGTTGAAAAGTATTATTATCGCGGAATTCGTGGATATATTACGATAGAAGTGGAAAGAGGTTGATAAAAGGCACAAAACGAATTTATGCACGTTCCAAAAGCACACGATTGCATTTATATGCATTAAACCGCACTTTCAAGCATGAGCAGCATATGTATAAAGATGCATTTTACTCTAAACGTTTATGATCTTCTGAAGTATGATCTTCTTGAAAATCAATTTGCAGCTTAATAACACGACGTACTATCGACGTAAGACTTACTAAATAATTAAAAGCACTTATTATGTCAAAAATTAATGTATAGTGCTTTAAATATCTAAAAGAACATTCTTTTGATGCAATTTTGATGCAATTATAGATGCACGTATGTGTGAAATAAATCTCTCAAAAATGGCGTAAGCCCAGTACTGCGAAAAATGTCCTAATAAAACGCTTACTTAAAATACGAATTCTATTTCTATGCGTTCCAGAATCCAAGAGTATATTGTACGAGATATTACCCGAAAATTCCGTTTTCCACTCGTCTCCCTCAACACTACTTTCCTTCCGACGTTTTAATGATTTAATATACGCAGCTTCTATAAGATAACAGCTTAATATATGTCTCTCTATACGGTGCACGTGCATGCGAGAAGAAAGCAATCGTTTCTTGCAACATCTTTATATTGCGATTATGTAACGTGCCACGTTATCTACATTATTATACGAGCGGTATGGAGCGGAAATTATAATGTAGCATATTGCGCTAGACTGGCGAAGCGGTAACATGCACGCACAATGTTGCACGCGGTCTATTGATCCATATTTTCTTGTCTCACGCTGTGATTTACAACCGCCGCGGGCACAAACGGACATTATTATCCCTACAGAAAGCCGAAAGGCGGCTTATATACAAATGCGATCGAATTTTCGATTTTCCGAGCGAATAAATAATAATTGTCTTACTCACATTGAAAAATGCAAAATCCAAGTCTCCGGAGTCTTCAACAGCATCAACTCGCCTCTCTGTAATAAAAAAAATAGAAGCTGTACGATATAAAAGAAATTATTTTCAGAATTTATTTTACTGAGAGAAAAAGTATATTGTTTTCTCGTCATCGTCAACGAAAGAGGAAATAGAAATGAGCTAAGTTCGATGAACTCGAAACAGAGAGGCCGTCAACATTTGTTCTCCGCGCCGTATACTTGAAATTTTATGAAACATTAACGTATATATACGGCCCATGGTAGAATTATTCTGTCCGCTATCTCGTCCGCGTGTTGTTTCCTATTCCCTTACACCCATACATCTTCCCACACAAACACGCACATATTTTTCTGGTTTATCGCAATAAAAACTGAAAGCAGGTGTGCGCGGCTTGTGAAAAGCGTCGAGCGAGGAAATCTGGCTTCTTTACCGTGCATTCGCATATACGAGTACGTGCACCCACACAAATGTCCTAAAACGCCCACCCGTGAATGCATCTCTCGTGTGCACTCGTAGAAAGATGCTGCAACAAAATCTGCCCTAGTCGGCTCATTCGGCCGCCATAAACCGCGAGTTATAATACGCGCTCGCTCGCTACTCCTGCAGCTTCATCGACATATAAAGGCTAAACTGATATTTCCTGGCGGGCTTCCCGCTTATGGTGACGGCGAGAGTTATGATGTACGTTTATCCGAGAAATATTAAGGAGAGATAACGTATCACTTATCGAAGATCATATATCTTTCTCTCTCTCTCTCTCTCTCTGCTCCGAAAACATCTCATCACGACTGAGCGGATCAGAAGGGATGGAGAGATGGTATCCGGATGAAAAGAGAAGAGAGATGAAGTATTCGGAACGTTATCCGCGGGACTCTCGTAAGGGGTTCAGCATCCGCGCGAACATAATTCAAGTTTGCTCCTCTTCCGGGTCAGCGCGCCTGTCTGCGCGGAAATGCCTCGCGGAACTCTCTCTCGCTCATTCGCGTAAGAATGACCAAGTTATAATTAGTGCGCGAAATCAAAGAGAGAAGTCGATCGTCGAGAGAATTTCTTCTCTTTCCGGCAAACAGCGATTAATCAAATAGTTGGCGTGATTTATAAATTTTATTTATTTCTTTTATTTTTTTCTTTCTTTGCTTTTAAATAGAATGTCGACGAGAAGTAAGACAGCGATTTGTTAAAATCTTTGATTATCCTTGAGGGATCTTGCGAAATAAAGGATTAAAGTCGAAAAGGAGATTATAATGGAATCTCGATGAGGATATAGCAAGAGCTATACATAAACAAACAAGCTTAATCCTTTTCTTTACTCTTATCCCTCTTATCCCCTTTATCGTCGAGAAAATGTTCTTCTAATGTAGGTATTACATTTTAAAATTGTACGTTACGTCTCTCGTTATCGAGTGCAATAACGCGATGTGTCACAACAAGATTAATAAAAATCCTCGGTAGGGATGCCGGACGGTAGATGACCTATAATTTTTTATGCGACGCAGGACAAAGAATGAAAAAGTCTAGTTAGCATGCATAGTATATTTATTCAGAAATTTTTAACCATTACGGGAAAATAGTTGCATAATAAAAAAAGGGTGCCGTGTAATTCTCCTAAATTAATCTCTACAGGCCGATAAGAATTACCCTGAGAATAGCCTTCATACATAATTGAGACGATGTTTATCGAGAAAACAAAAAACATCTATTACGTTCGCGCTATTTAAGTCCTGTATAATCGGAACGCAAACGTCATCGGCAATAAAAAAAAATGATGCAAAAGTTAAATCAAAGATCGACGCACATCAAATAATTTCTCGGAGTTTCCATGAGATAATTTAAGTACAGGACACTCTTAAGGATTTTATATGCGCGTATAAAATTCTCGACAAGCACGATTATATTGTTATCTCGACATTTCTGCGAATGTCTCGCACGGATTACCATGAAAAAGCTCAGAATTTCAGCATATATGTCACATAAAATTAGGACAGCTCGGCCTTTTTATGATATGTATGAAACCGTAAGAAATTTCAGGGAAAAATGTTAAAGATTTAACATCGCTAGTTGGTTATCATTGAGACATACCGAATTGTATATTCATTTATATAACTTTACTACATTTCTTTATAATTTCTTAATGGTTTAAAAGTCAGCATATATATTTTATATTGTATATAAAACTCCTACGACATAATTTTCATTATTTACTTTTTCTATTTTTATACTTTTATATGAATTTACAATTTCATAAAAAGAATACAGTTTAGTAAGTGAAAGGACTGTACTTTTTTAATAAGTAAAACTATAAAAAGATTTTATGGATTCTCCATTTATATTAATGTTTGTAATAAATTTTATTGAATCCCTCATCGTCATACTTTTTTCTCTCACTGCCATAATTTTTCTCGACAGGATCCGATACACAATTATATTGTTTTTATTACTTTTAGAAAATAATATGCGGAAACGTTTCATTTTATTATTCAGAAGGAATGGATTTATAGATAAATCGAATTGCCCAGGTGTGGTATTAATGTTACGACAAAGTTGACAACCTCAAAGTTTCCGCTCAATCTATGTGGAGCGCGCCGTTACGTTCCGTCGTTCGGAAAAGCCGAGCGCGTTTTATGCAAGTGGAAACTTCCAAGCCCTCGTCGGGCAAATTTACAGAAGATTACGACGAAGTTTTTTCATAATACCGACGTAAAAGACGGATACGAATAGGGGTGTGTAAACCGACCGGCATCTTGCGAGGATTACATCAAAGCAAAATCGCGTTACTGATGCAAACTTGCCTCCGCAAATATTTTTCCATTGAAAACAACTGCATCACGATGAATATAATACAGTTATATATATATAATTGTAAACTGTGGCGTAATTAATTAAATGATAATTAATAAATATAGACGAAATACATGTAATTATACGAGATGCAATATGATTAATATTTCATGTTAATGAATAATGAATATGTTACACAGAGCGCGCATCAATATAACGCTATTAAACACTATGCCGTAATTGAGATGGACAAACGCGGTAAGGATGATAAATGTGTGTAAAAGTTCATATCCGGCAATATAATTAGTTAACTGCTTTGAGAGAGAGAGAAAATGTTAAATATAATTTCTCCAATTTATTTTTGACGCTGAATTCTGAATTACTCTTAGTCGACTACTCAATGTACATATTTCCTCTGTAAATATATACTTGTGTTAATGCTTGATGTAACAATCAAACTTAAAAGCAGAAACGTTATGATAAAAATTTAATTTGTTTTTGTAATAATACAAGATATATGCCGATTCCTATAATTGTTATCAAATTACATTTTAAATAATATCAAAATTATTTTAATTTTACAAAAATTTGATTTAAAAATATTCCAGAAAGTATCTCTAAATTTTTTTTAATGCGCAAATTTTATTGAAATTTATATAAAATTATAAAATATTATAATACATAAAATTTAGATAAAATTATAAAAGAAATTATATAAAATTATATAAAGTCATAAGAGCTACCCAGTTGTAATTAATTCAGGCATGTTTCTCAATCAAATAAAATTCGATCGTAATATACCCAATACGCGAAGGGTTTTCTGCCTCTAGCGCGGGAGAAATATTCTCGTAAAGTAAAACGCCCCTCTCGTAAAACGTAAGTGCGCATTTACTCGTAAATGAGACTCAGCCGGCAGCAGCAGCACTTTCGCAGCGGAGCTGTGCTCCTTGGCTCTCAAAGGCTGAAAGTACACACAAATGTTCCCGACAGACAGGCCAATACTACGATCTCGTCGAACTAATACCACGGTGCGCGCGCGAGATCATAGAATTTCAGAGAACATTTAATAATCGAGCGGTCTCTGAAAGTTCCGAAGTGCCTGCGATAAACAAGTGCCTCCAATTGACGTCAGTGCAAGAATCTGGTATAGCGAACGAAAAAGGCGAGATCGAGGAAAAAGCTTCCGTTGAAATCGCTTCTTTTTTTTTTCTTCTTTCGCTCGCAGTCAGATTACTCGACGGAGCAAGGAAACCGACAACTAGTCGCTCTTTCCACATGGCGGAATCTACTTGCATGAGCTTCCGGCGAATGTCACCGATTGTCACGGAGAGAAACGGCGGTCAGCTCGGAGCTGACCGACGGCGTTTCCGTTATACGCGAACGCTCCCGCTCTGCCTCTGCATGATTAATCCTCTGCGAATTTCGCGTGGAAGAGCCAAGCGAGCGTAGCATGTAGCAACCCTCTGACTTTCGCAGTCTTAATTAACTCAGTCAATAAACTCCGGTCGTTTATTTCGTTTCTATGGGAAAGAAAGGGAGGGTCGGGAAAGGACAGAGTATTATTACCGATGTATTTAACGAGCCGGAAGTCTGGTCGCAAAACAATAGCGGGGCTATACGTTATGCCGCCGCAAGCAAACTCCCGCTTAATACGTGATTTTAATTAGGTAAAGTATCATAATTATGTAGCAACGTTATAAACTTGCGCGAGTTTGCGTTTGCCTTCGTTTGAAGGCTCTTATGATAAAAGCTCTTCTCGATGTTAATATTCTAATAATTAAGATAATTCTAACGATTAATTAAATGACTGAAGCACAATATCCAAGTCAGTTCGAAAATAAGATTCGCGATTACTTTTATCAAGTTTTATTGCTTACAATTTATAATGCAATATCTGTGACTCATTAGAAATTGCATAAAATACAATTGAGACATTTGCTGAAGAGTTTTAATCTATTATGAATAAGCTTCGCTTATAACCGTTTTCATCTATCTTGATTAAATACTCTGCAGTTTAACTCATTTTTCTCCCTCCCCAAAAAAAAGATTAATCTTAACCGTAAGATGAACTAATTATCTTTCAGCACTGATTTTAATAATAAGAAAGAGAAATTGAATTAAATTTTAAATATCTTTAAATATAAGATAATGTTGAATAAAAAAAATTAATTCACGTTGATGAAATCGATTTATATATGATTAAAAAAAAAGCAAGACTCTCTGTGTGTGAAATAATTACTAGATAGAGATACGTAAAATTTTCGAGATAGTGATAAAATATAATATTTTAAGATATTCTCTCGATTAATCTGCAATGTGAACGCTTGAAGGAATCGTGCAATGACGTATTACTACTATATTGGCACGCATTTTAGATCACCGTGAGATCCTCGAAGGATTTCCCCTCCCCCCTCCTCCGCGTTATGCGAAAGCCCTATCGAAGAGCCCCTTCGCGTTTAAGTGGCTTTGCGAGCGGATATTGTGGATCTCTAATTTATAACGAAGGCGGTATGCGAAAGGAATTTCTATAGCAGTTCACAAGAGAGCTTCTGCAACGTGTTACATGAGAGGTAACTGAAGAATGGCGACCGTGTGAATTATTTGATCAAAGAATGAGGAAACAGCTTTCATAATTTTTGAAAGAATAGCGAGGAACAGCTAATTATTTTTCATTATTAATTATCAAAATAATTCTCTTAATTTATATTAAAGATATATATATATATATATATATATATATATACACACACACATACAATATAAATAGAAAAAGAGAGAGAGAGAAATAATTTTATAAAAATTTTGAAATTTTGAAATCTTTACAAAGAGAGAGAAAGTCGATAATAACGTTTTAAGTTTAAATAATTATAAAATGTATGGTAATTTGCAAAGATTGTAAGTTTCTCCCTTTCTCAGAATTAGGTCACGCCAGTTTCACTTTAACAAAACCGTCGGTTTCTTTCATAATCCCTTCTTTCTGCTGGATTCCCAAGCATAGAGATATATAACCGTGATTATAAATAGTCCTTTCAGCATTCACAGACCATTGTGGCATTGCTTAAACTGACTCGATGCTCCTTACGGTAAAGTATCTTATTACCGACTTGGTTGTAAGTATCTTATTGCCAGCCGTCAAAATGGTTAAGCATCCCTCACAGAATTTTAATGCGAAGAACAAATTACAATTCGCCTATCTAATATGCCTTTTTTAAACAGCATATTATATAAAATTATGTACTGAATTTATACTGAATATTTTACTGAATTAATTTTAGATATAGTATTACTGAATAATTTCAACTATAATATTGGAAAATACATTTATGTGCAAATATATAATCTATAAAAGTTATTACTTTAAAAAGATTATAATATCAAAATATTTATAATATTAATTAAATAATTCTATATATTGCAGAAATTTGTCACTTTAATATAAGAATTCAAGAATGTATATCCGCGTATTTATAATCTGCGTATACTTGTAACTTTAGAAAATCTCAATTTTCAGACATGAGAAACTACATAAATTCGATTTTAAACCTGACATCTATTTTCAGTTAGGAATGAATAGTTATACCGACACAGTAATGTTCCAATTCTAGAGACACATATACCATTTCTGAGACAGCATTACAGCAGAACAGTCGCGTATAATGAAGTGTACATGTGCAATGTAGCGCAACGCCGCTCTACTCTTGATAAAGCTCTTGCATATGTATTTATAATGGATTTTGGGAACACTGCGCGAACATCTCGTGTTTTGTAAACCGTTAATGTATACTTGCATCAATTCGCGTCACCTAAAAATCATAACAATATCGTGAAAAATTGCGAATATAAGAAATCGTTTACTAACTTCTGAGGTCTGACTATAATTGTTTTTTTCTACTGAATCTCTATTCTCTCTATAATTTCTAGTGCATTATCAACAGTCCAAATTATTTATCTTGAAATAAAAATTTGTTTTATTTGTCATACCAATTGCTTATTACACTAATACACAATGTTTATATAATATTCGAATTCATATAAATAATTCATAAAAATAATTTTTTTTGTTGACTATACTAATGAAATTAATTTTATATGATAAATTTACGTATACACACACAACTGACTTAAACTTACATAAAATTAATTTGATTAGTATACTCAACAAAAGCAGAATTTATTTTTATATGAATTCGAACATTATGTATTATGTAATAAGCAATTAGCATGACAAGCAAAACATATTTTTATTTCAAGATAAATAATTTGGCTCGTTGATAATGCACTAGAAATTATAGAGAGAATAGAGATTCAATAGAAAAGAACAATTATGGTCAGATCGTTTACTAACTTCTAAAGTCTGACTATAATTGTTCTTTTCTACTAAATCTCTATTCTCTTTATAATTTCTAGTTATATATTATGTATTATTATATATATAATAATAGATATGTATGCATAAAAATATATAAATACATAGGTATATATAAAATTGCGAATATAAGAAAGCGCTTACTAACTTCTGAGGTCTGACCAATTTGTTATTTTCTACTGAATCTTTATTCTCTACATAATTTTTATAGTTATATAATATGTTTTATTATATATGTATATATATGTATATATATAATTATTATATATGTATATATATGTATATATATAATTATTATATTATTATATATATTATTATATATAAATAATACATAATATATGTATAACTAGAAATTATGTAAAGAATAAAGATTCAGTAGAAAAAAACAAATTGGTCAGACCTCAGAAGTTAGTAAGCGATTTCTTATATTCGCAATTTTATATATACTTATGTATTTATATACATACATATATATATTATTATATATAAATAATACATAATATATAACTAGAAATTATGTAGAGAATAAAGATTCAGTAGAAAAGAACAATTATGATCAGATCGTTTACTAACTTCTAAAGTCTGACTATAATTGTTCTTTTCTACTAAATCTCTATTCTCTCTATAATTTCTAGTTATATATTATGTATTATTATTATATAATAATAGATATGTATGCATAAAAATATATAAATACATAGGTATATATAAAATTGCGAATATAAGAAAGCGCTTACTAACTTCTGAAGTCTAACCATAATTGTTCTTCTCTACTGAATCTTTATTCTCTACATAATTTCTAGTTATATATTATGTATTATTTATATATAATAATATATATGTATATATATAAATACATAAGTATATATAAAATTGCGAATATAAGAAATCGCTTACTAACTTCTGAGGTCTGATCAATTTGTTCTTTTCTACTGAATCTTTATTTTCTACATAATTTCTATAGTTATATAATATATTTTATTATATATGATAATATATATGTATATATATGTATATATATGTATATATATAATTATTATATATGTTATTATATACTAGCTTTTTAGACCGCGCTACGCGCGGAAATACTTCAAAATTATTATTTTTTTTTACGATACACGGAAAAAATGTATTATGCACTTCCGGTGTTGCGGGGGAGTGTAGGACCCTGACCCATTAAAAACCCTCTTTGTACACAAAATTAAAATCTCGCTATACAAAAAAATTAAAAAAATTTCGGCACCGATTTAAAAAAAATCAATCCATTAATAAATAAATGCCTTACCTACTAAAAACCCTCTCTACACACACACACACACACACTCACACTCATGTCACAACCAAGAAGTGATTTTAGAAAAATGTGTGTAAAAAAAAAATTTAAAAAAAATTTTTTTAATTTAAAAAAAACCACATGATAGCCATTCCCGTAAAATTTGCAACACTTTAGTATCGATTTCGAGAAAATCGATCCATTAATGAAAGAGTAGTTCGCGGTCAGACAGACAGACTGACGGTACTTATATATAAAGATAAATAATACATAATATATAACTAGAAATTATGTAGAGAATAAAGATTCAGTAGAAAAGAACAATTATGGTCAGACCTCAGAAGTTAGTAAGCGATTTCTTATATTCGCAATTTTATATATACTTATGTATTTATATACATACATATATATTATTATATATAATAATATATAATATATAACTAGAAATTATAGAGAGAATAGAGATTCAGTAGAAAAGAACAATTATGGTCAAACCTCAAAAGTTAGTAAGTGATTTCTTATATTCGCAATTTTATATATGCTTATGTATTTATTTAAACATACGTATATATTATTCTACATAATGCATAATATATAACTAGAGATTATGTAGAGAATAAAGATTCAGTAGAAAAGAACAATTATGGTCAGACTTCAGAAGTTAGTAAGCGCTTTCTTATATTCGCAATTTTATATACTCGTACCTATGTATTTATATATTTTTATGCATACATATATATTATTATATATAATAATACATAATATATAACTAGAAATTATAGAGAGAATAGAGATTTAGTAGAAAAGAACAATTATGGTCAAACCTCAAAAGTTAGTAAGTGATTTCTTATATTCGGAATTTTATATATGCTTATGTATTTATTTAAACATACGTATATATTATTTTACATAATGCATAATATATAACTAGAAATTATGTAGAGAATAAAGATTCAGTAGAAAAGAACAATTATGGTCAGACTTTAGAAGTTAGTAAGCGCTTTCTTATATTCGCAATTTTATATACTCGTACCTATGTATTTATATATTTTTATGCATACATATATATTATTATATATAATAATACATAATATATAACTAGAAATTATAGAGAGAATAGAGATTTAGTAGAAAAGAACAATTATGGTCAAACCTCAAAAGTTAGTAAGTGATTTCTTATATTCGGAATTTTATATATGCTTATGTATTTATTTAAACATACGTATATATTATTTTACATAATGCATAATATATAACTAGAAATTATGTAGAGAATAAAGATTCAGTAGAAAAGAACAATTATGGTCAGACTTTAGAAGTTAGTAAGCGCTTTCTTATATTCGCAATTTTATATACTCGTACCTATGTATTTATATATTTTTATGCATACATATATATTATTATATATAATAATACATAATATATAACTAGAAATTATAGAGAGAATAGAGATTTAGTAGAAAAGAACAATTATGGTCAAACCTCAAAAGTTAGTAAGTGATTTCTTATATTCGGAATTTTATATATGCTTATGTATTTATTTAAACATACGTATATATTATTTTACATAATGCATAATATATAACTAGAAATTATGTAGAGAATAAAGATTCAGTAGAAAAGAACAATTATGGTCAGACTTTAGAAGTTAGTAAGCGCTTTCTTATATTCGCAATTTTATATACTCGTACCTATGTATTTATATATTTTTATGCATACATATATATTATTATATATAATAATACATAATATATAACTAGAAATTATAGAGAGAATAGAGATTTAGTAGAAAAGAACAATTATAGTCAGACTTCAGAAGTTAGTAAGCGATCTGACCATAAATGTTCTTTTCTACTGAATCTCTATTCTCTCTATAATTTCTGGTGCATTATCAACGAGCCAAATTATTTATCTTGAAATAAAAATATGTTTTGCTTGTCATGTCAATTTCTCATTACACTAATACACAATGTTTATATAATGTTCGAATTCAAATATAAAAATAAATTCTGCTTTTTATATATATATATATATATATATATATATATATATGTATGTATATATGTATGTATATATAAAGCTAATCGCGAATTTTTAAGAATGGAGAACGCGACAATTAATTTAACAAGTTCAAGGAAACATAGCAGGATTGGAAATATAACTACTGTTAAATGTATTTACTTTAAAATTTATCTAAAATCTAATAATAAAATGTCTAAATTGAGATTCTCCTTATCTCCAGTAATCAATATTCAACTGTTGCTTTTATGCGAAAAATTTGAATCAATTTTTATGCAGCCAGCAATGTAGCGCAATATTTATTTGTACATTTTGTAAAATTCATTTTTTTATGAATCAACATACTGTATATTTTAATATACAAAAATCAATACATGCTGCTTTTTTTCGGACAGCGTGTTACGTCGATATAAAGCATGTTGCGTAAAAATAGAATGTACAACAACTGGTTCGTCGAAACGTTCCGAAAAAGTTGAGCGCATAAAGTTTCCCGCGCATATATAGGTCGTCCAAAAAATTCCGAGCACAACACCACAAGCCCCGCGTGTGTCTGCCGTCATCCGCAACATTGGCAAAAGTTCGAGAGCTAGTGAGCCGAGAGTACAGTAGCTTTGTGCCTCTTGTGTAGTCCGCGCAGCTTTTCATTAAACGCGCGTATCGCCTTAGTCACATACAAGAGAGAGAGAGAAAGAGAGAGAGAATTCCGGGCGCGCACAAAATTTCGACATCTCTTCTCCCTATCGCGCGAATTTGCACGTGTGCACTTAGCGGGATATAAATTTATTGAGTCAGCCCTGCCCTTCATCGCTTTTTTTTCTCTATATGCGCTTCCGAAATCCACTCGCGTAAAAACGACTGCACGTAAGAGTCAACAATCAGCTGTACGTTCCGCTATCAATTACCGAGGTGAATTGCAGACGGAGCTCGAAATTGCAGCGGATGCTGGGCAGCGCATTACAAAAATTCGATGAAGCCCGAGAAGCGATCGACGAATTGAACGAGCGAGCAACGAGCGCGAACGCACGCCTTAACGCGGACGTTGTTATACTGACTTTCATGCTCATCTCGAATTGCACGCTTTCACCCGAAAATCCAATACGCTCGATTCTGATAGTCCAATACGCCTCAGTAACTTGAACATGGATATACTAGATCTTCTATTTCAGAATAGTTTGACGTGCACGAATTTCAGTTTCAATGACAATCATGCGTTCACTTTAGTCTCTTGATGATTAGAACGGAGACTATTATACAATTATTGTATTGAGATTAGTTGGAAACTTTGGGAGTTTAATAGATTGTATTATAAACTATTCTCAAAGAGATTGACTTTTTGACGTAAACCTGAAGTGTACTTTATTCTTGAAATAATTCAGTACCCGGTATTTTGTTAAGCAGAGAAGATATAATCTTTTAAAATTAATTTACTTGGAAAATTGATTAAAAGAAAATTAATTAAAGAATTAACGCTATCATAACGCGATTAGAAATTATGAAAATTTTTCACTTTATATCTGCATTGTAACACTTTTTTATATACTTTATTTCCATTATTTATATATATGTATATGTATATAAAATTAATGGAAATAAAGTATATAAAAAACTATATGCATATATATATAAACATATATGTTAGTGTGTATAATATCGTTATAATTTCGTAAAATGCAGAACGCTTTGCAAATATGCAGATGCGGGATCTTACGTCATCATACTTAAAAACACTCATGTTACGGGTCACTGGCAATCAAGAAATGCAATTACTTTATAAATCCTGTGCGCTGCACTGGTCATCAACATATAAACAGTGCATAGATTGGATCCCAGTGGGCCATTTCTAAGCTCAGGTTGGTTGGAACACTTGTTGAACGTAGCGCGAACTCCTAATAATCCTCTAAGCAAATTATATGCTTCGTATAATTCACATCGCGTTTCGCTCATTGGCACGACGTTACAATGCATGACGTTGCAAAAATTTTTACGATTAAATTGCTATTTCATCATCGGGCAATTAATAAACTTCACATACATATAAAACAATAGAAAAGGCATATCAAAGCATAAAATAATACTTGAAAAAATAATTTGAAATATATTTTAATATTTAGCGATATATATGCAACAACTAGAAAATATAACGAGAATCTCATGTTTCTTTTTTTACTGGAATTTATACAGAAAAATATGTGCAATCTTTATTTTTTAAAAATGTCCATGTGATCTTGTTATTTAAATTGTCATTTTAAAACTAAAAAATTCTCTATTCTCTTATATCTCTTAGATATTTCTTAGATAATTTCTAATTCTTAAATATATCTTCAATTTTATCAAATCTAACAAATTCTTAAATCCTTATTTCTTAAAATCTGACCGTCCACTTTATTGCGGCTTCCGCATTTTAAATATTCTTTATAGCAGGCACGTGAGAGAGAGAATAAAAATCCTCGCAACAGCTCAACATTTCACGATTCCACCGGACTTAACAATTCAGCCGGTATGCCCCTATGTGGGATACACAGATAGAAGAACAAAACAGTGGTAGTTGCAACAAATGAGTCCGCGGGATTACAGTCGAGGGCAAAGTCGGCGCAATGAGCACGTATGTAGCGCGCTGCGACTAGTTAAAAGTGCAGAGCGGCGTGGCTAAACTCCAAAAGTCAATAAAGAGGTATGTTAGCGCGATTGCTGCAGAAGCAGCGAAATATTTCGCGTTAACCCGCGAACGCGAAGTGACCCCGGAGGCGAAGTTTGCCAAGTAATATTAGATTACTTGAACGGGAACGTGAGCATTTTCGTACGTCATACCGTACATTATCGATGCTTTTACCGCTAACGACGGGCTTTTAGAGGCCGCTTTTCCAAGTATCGTAGATTTCTCGCGATCCTCTCTCTCTCTCTTCTCGCGAGAATGTGACGACAAGTTACGCGATACCGACTCAAGGAGTGGAAAAAGCGTCGTTTCCGAAGACGACGATGTGGAATCACGTGACATTGATATCTCTCATCACTATAATACATGAAGTATACGCGGTCTTCGAAGTTTTCGAAGTGTGATACGTGTATTGATAACGAGTAACAGCTGGGACGTTGACCTGAATGCATGAATGAATATAAGTTTTCGACAGCACCGATAAAAAAAGTCGGCTGTCCGCGTCAGTCTTTCAGAATTACGTCGTTCAATCCGATCGCTCGATTTTATTAAAGTATGCTCATTCATGTATCCGGATGACGCCGAATTAAGAATAGATACGCGTATTAATACGGTGAAATCAATATAAAAATCCTTTCTTTGGATTGCTCGAAAATAGGTAATTAAATGGTAGTTAAATATAAAAGGTATACAATTATTGTAGAGAGATTTTTTAAAGGCCACAAAGGTAGAACGTTACGGTTACATATAACTAATTTCCTTGAAGTTAAATATGTACGCGAGTGTAAAAGTGCGTTAAGTGGACAGTGAAGGTAACGATAGAACAGCCTCAAAGCAAATATAAATGAATACCGCCTTTATTATTACACGCTTTCTGTTGATAACGATGTAAAAACATGTCTTAATTAATTGCAGAAATAGAAATCTTCATCAAAGATATTTTAGCGTTTATACGACGAGAACAATTAAATAATAAAAAATAATAAGAGAAAAAATCGAAACCCTTCGATTATCCATTGTTGAAATGTTTACGCCAAATTATCGAAAACCCCATCTACTCGGAGAGACAAAGTTTCCTATGTTACTGCGCATTAATCTCCCTAAGTGCATGATTACGCCACTCTCGTATACCGCTAACAAGCAACAAGCGTCATTGTAACGCCTCTGTTACATTTTCTGATATGTGAGCTATGTATATTGTTCCGAAGTTTCCGGTGCACGCGCGCACGACCATCTAAAGGAGCTATTACTGTATACTATATACACTCGCTCTGACAGCGAAGTGTCTGTCATCTCGCGTTTAATTAATTACACGCGAGAACTTAACATCGCGCAAGCGTGTTTGTCTTGGCTGATGGTACTCTTGGCGCGAGATGTTACAATGTTCGCGCGACGTTACAAGTGGCAATGCCGCGATACTGCCTGTGTGTAATTAGATTTATGGTCATGCTTTGGTACCCCTTAATTCTTCTCTTGTAACGGCTACCAAATGCTTACGGTTGCATTAGGCTAACGTTGACCGACAGGACGAGAGAGAGAGAGAGAGAGAGAGAGAGAGAGAGGAGGGAGCAGTCTGGACCGGATACGAATGTGCACGGATCCGCGAAATCGTGCATTAGCCTCTCGTGTAATTATAACGCAGCAATTAGTCAGCGCGAAAGCTATGCTCTGGCTTCGTTTTCTTCGCTTCGAGAGAAGCTTGCGACCGGCTTGCTGCAGTTGAAAGTTTTATGAGCCGACATTTTCGCACCCCATTTTTTATCAACCGTATCGTGGCGCGTAACGTAAAAAAAAAAAGAAAAAAGAAAAGGAGAAAAGAAAGAAAGAATAAAAGCGAAGAACCACCCTTTCGTCCCCCGAAAAAACGCTCATTCGGGCTGCTCCTCTTTCCGCCATCTGCGTCAGCGAGCTTTCGAAAGTACGTCTTGTATAATGCAAAGCAAATTAATGTCATTTTCTGCCTTTTCTATTTATCATACGTTGCCGGGCATTTTTGTTCATTTATCATCGTTTCCTCGCGCGTGCAAAAAGTTATCACCGAGATAGATTACTTCCCAAGTTAAAATATTTATATCGTTTGACAATGATATGAGCGGTATTAAATTATTGCTTGATATTCAATGTAATTATATACAGCGTTACAGCGCGATGCGACAATTACTCGAATATCTGCTTATTTGTGAAAATTATACAAACTCGGGGAAATTCATTTTAGAGACGACAATGACTGATGTACTCGTACATAACGAAGGAAAGCTCGTAACTGCGCTCGCAATTATTCATATCTAACTGCATATCGTACGCAATATCCACGATCGCGTTTGTCGCCGATCGTCGAATTAGCTTTAATGTCACGAGTTCTTCGGCTGCGGTAAATGGCTAATATTCGATACGCGACCGACATCGCGATGCCGCTCGCAATTTCGCCGTAATTTTGCGGAATTCGTAAGTCGTTCACGATGAAATCACACTGTGGGGCTTTGGACTTTGGACGTATTCCGATAAAAAGAAAGAGAAAAACAGAATGAATCACATCGCTATTAATTGAAAAGGATCAATCATACCATTTTATTCAAGGCATTTAGATCGCGTGAAATGTCAATAAACTTTTTATAACTCTTTCTTCTATCATTTCCAACTGCACGTAAATCGAATTCTAATACACAGAGTAGAAAAAAGTTGATGACTACTTCGGAAAATTTGTATAAAAATGTTCGCTTTTCGCCTTTCTACTCTGAAGCAGAAAATTACGATATGATCGAGTTGCGCGAATTGCAAATCTCTTTCTCTATCGATTCGAATCGATTCGGAAAGTAAAAACACTCTCGAGAGCATTTCGTAAAAGAGATATTTTCTTTTCGACATTTTCATTTATAATCAACTTGTAGTAAATAAATTTACATTAGTTACAAAGATATTAAATAGATATTAAATTACAAAGAGTGGTCAAAAAGTAGAAAATAAAAAATTTATATTCATCTTTTTTAAGAGACATTAAAAGTATATTAAATATTTTTGTAAAATAATATGTTAAAGTTTAATTATATCTCGATAGAGATTTTCAAAGTTTATACACACGATTACAAGATCAGAATTCTCTTACGACAGTTTTCTAACTGCGCGAAGAACAAGATAAAAATATAATAATCTATATAATAATATCATATGTATATATATATACATCAAACTACAGTACATTTCACATCATAATTCAGATCGAAAGTAATCTCATGCTTGAATCAAGAGCACTTCAGACTTGCAGATTTATGAAACCAAAAAATGTTGCGATAAAACATTTGCGTCAGGAATAAAAGAGAGAGAGAGAAAGGTCAGATTTTTTCTTTTTATTCTTCCCTTTTAAATCCGTCGAGCCGATATGATCATCGATTTTAGACGGATTCCACTATATGCAACTGCAAGGCTGTCCGCGATTGATGCATACTATGCACCTGCGTCGTGAATGAGCCGTGGCAATTCGGCGACGATGCTTTTAGAATTATCACGGGCGGCGAATCGCACGTCACACGATAATAATCATCACGGACGATAACGATCGCGCGGGCGTTCATGCTGCGCGAATCATTATGCGAACAATGATCCGCGTCGGGATCGCCGTTCATGCCGCGAATAGGTCCGCGACCGGGATGACGAGAACGAAGTGAATGCTGGCTTGTCATGCCGCACGTTATGCCCGGAACGTCATCCGCGCGCCTCGCGAGCATCTTGTATGTGATCAATCTGATGCGCTAGCTTTACGAGAAATTGCCCTACACGAAATAATATGGCTCTTAATATTTTGGCTACCAAACGTACATACATAAATCGTTCATTTTTAAATCATGGAATTTGGATATTGTCGAGAGTTTTCTATCCTATCTATGACCAGTTGCAAAATTAGAAAATTTGGCAATGGAAAGAAATCTGCAAATGAAAAAAATTGTTCTTGTAATTAAAAATTTGAAGTAAAAGAGATGAAACAAATAATATGTGAGTATAATAACTTATTTTGTATAATTTCCTGCTACAAGCAGGAAAAAGAGAAAGATAGAGGAATTAATTGTATGATGTATAATTTTTTCCCGCCCTATCTCGTGATATATCTTTCCCGCATAGACTGATGTATTTCATTATCTTGAAATGACACGCATTGGCCAATCTTCGATTATTATGCACTATATCATTGCATTGATTGAGAAATTTTTCAGGTTTTGATTAATAGTTTTACTTCAAATTAAAGCGAGACGATAATTTAACCAATTCAAAAGTCTCCGGATTTTGTAAAATCGTTGGAAAAACTTGTTATATCCACTTCGACGACAAATCGAGGACTAGTGAAGAGTAATATCGTATTACATCGGAATACCTGTTGCATTGCTCTCATTGGCCGCATTCGTTCGCAATTCACTGACGAAAACTAGTGAATTGCAGTCACGAGACTTTTACTATAAAAGAGTATATCGAGTTAACGATTAACGTTTCTCTTTTATTTCACTTAACAAACTCACTGCTGCTAAGTTTCAAGAACATCGAATTTAACAATCGATGCTTTTTTTCACATTGAAAGAAATATTTCACATTTTTTGGATTGACTATACACACACAAATAATTGTTAATATAAAATGTAATAAATCTATAATATAATTATATGCATATCTATAAAATATAGTAGTAAAAATAGTGCACACATTCCAACATTTCTTAAATATATTATTTGTGACATTAAAAGTTTTATTCTGCTTTTCTATTTTGATATTTTAATTATAGCTATTTTATTTTTAAAAACTGATTAAAATATGATAATATGGAAAAAATAATATTAAGTGTTAAACAAAAGAAACTATCTTAATAAAATACTTTTTATATTATTATAATTTTTATATTATTAAAACAATAATAATATTAATGTGCTTTGATAGTATTAATATAAAAAAATAAATTCCAACATTTTTTTCTGAACGCTTACCGAAATGTTGCACTATGCTGGCTGGTATGACCGCATTATAAAACTTTTCAATTTTCGCATGCACACATTCTGATATAGTTGACCACTTTTGTGTGACCCATATTTTACCGAAAAGGAAAAAGTAAATACCTAGCGAATAAAGCATTCGCGTTTTTCAACGATTGCTACTTTATTCAAAATATCGTTATACAGCGTTGATATATGCCAATGATCAATTTTCTAAAATTTCCATTTTATGAAAAACTTGAAACTTGCGCGAATTTAGCAAGCGGATATTCTGTATTCGCTATTCTGTAAACTAAATTTCAAGATATACGAACATTACTGCATATGCTTGAACTACAAATCCGCAATTCTGTGGATTGCATTTTAATAGAAACGTTCAGAATAGAATATTCGGTCTTCTGCAAATGCTACTTTACATACAGAATTTATGTTTAATAAATAGGTGTTTCACTCTTTTCATTGTTATTAAGCTATTACGATTGAATTGTATTTAGTTTCATTCTTTTATTAAAGCAATCTCGCTGGAGAGATTATATATGTACATATATACTCTAACTTTTTAAATTGATTCCATTAAACTTTGTGAAACATTGAGTATTCCATGAAATCTGGAATAAAAATTGCCTAATCTGACAAAGCCGTACGTTGAACGAATATAAAGCAACGTTACGGAGTGAGGCATCAAGATTTTTTGGCTTCCGATTTCATAGAGCAACAGGTAAAAAGAAACGTAGAATGAAGCCGATAGGTGCTCTATCTTGTGTGCCACATATACGAAGTGAATGCTTAGAAATTGATTTTTCCGAAGTGTTAGAAGCCTCGGCGGTTCATCTCGAAATCTCGAAATCTCTGAATATATCACGGAAATTTGAATGCCAATGTTTAAAATATGCGCGACATATAACGTAATTTTGATACAAATTTGAAATCTATAAATAATAACGTAAAGATTAACGTGAATTTTTATGGTGGACATTAATTGCGTAATTCTTATCAAGATAATAAAGATTTCAGATAAATAATATTTAATTACAAATTTAGATATTTAGATATTTATTTATTTTCTGAAAAGAGAGAAAGAGAGAGAAGCGAACTAAATTTATTAGCGTTATTGCAATATAATTTTTGATAACAAATTCAAAATATATTACTGTTTCCTAAATATTTTTTCTTAATAATTGTTTATTTGCGAATTTTATTTTGCATTTGAGTATCGTAGTAAATAACACGATCTATGAAAATTACATATATTGCAATTTCCAGTTGGATAATTTAAATAAATGCAACGTGTTAAATTTCAACAAAGCATACACACACACACACAAATGCACATATAATCAAAAAGCGATTTCATAGAAGTTTCCTTGTAAGTTTTTATAAATGTAATCGTGGTAGTAGTTATCGTAGTTAGTATTATTTAAAGTTTTAAGCTTTCCATCTTGTAGAAAAGATCGTATTACATAAAGAAGAGAGAGTAATAAGTACTTTAAAGTGTCCGTATCAGTGTAATCCTAGGAAAGATCGAATTATACGCAGACACTAACGATTTAAGAACGCATACTTGTCGAGTTATGCACTGTACTATACTGCATCATTGGATTGATGCTCTCTCTTGAAAGTATTTACGATCGTCAGCGTCTGCGTAATTCGATCGAACGCTCTAATCCATTAGAGTCATTAGACATTCAAGTACATAAATTGCTGAAACTCTTCCTAACTACAAGAAAATTGTTTCCACGCGCACGGCAAAGTTTTAAGCACCGATTAATGCCGGCGAATCTGTGCCATGAATATCAATTAAACAATATTATCGCATCATTTAATTTTATGATTTTTAACACATATCACTGAATATAAATTACGCGAATAAACATAGCCTTTCTTTTATATTTCCTTGTACAAAATAGAAATGTTTCCTATTACACATCCCCTTTACTTAAAAAATGTTTATATATTATTTAATGTATAAACACATTTTCTTTATTGTGAGAAAACTTAATTGCCTGTATTTTATAACTCGATACGTACTGACGTACACGTTATATACAAACGCATAGATTTTTATACAAGATCTTAATTTATATATGTATCACACACGTTTAAGGAAATATCGAAGTCCTCGATTACATCAATTATGACGCGTCCGATCTAGATGCACGTGCTGATGATATCTCGTGATTATCGTATTATATGACTATGATTAATGGGATATGATGGATCCATTTCCGGACTACTGCTTGACATACTGTCGATAGGATTTCGGACCAATTATACGCGCGGATAGCCTCTGGATATGTCAAAGCATTGAGAACGTGTATTACATGATCGCCCGAAGATACTGAATTTCGGAGTAAACGCCTCCGCGTATATGTGGCTAGGTTACCTTTAAGATTGCCGCGCTGTTACACATGTTTTAGGATTAGCATATAACATATGTGTGTCCTAGATTCGCGATAATGTTCCGTCACATTAATCGGCGCGAATAAATGCGCTTGTATGTAAGAAATTCATCTCCAAAATTTTGATCATCTCGAGGAAAATTAAAAGACTGTATATTACATTGTTTGCAAAAAATAAAAAATTGCAACTATATAATGGTCATCTAAATGTATATTAAAAAAGTTTTAACATTATACTATTTTTTCAAATATGCGCGGCCAAAGAGATTCCTCTCTCGTCAAAGTAGCATCAATTACAGAAGGAATTAGACAAAACGAGAATGTGGCGTAACGCGTGGAAAGTAAAATTGGAAAACTTATTTCAAGTACTTTACCAACCACAAAAATTGCCGCGTTTTATTTCCCGGGGCCAACTTATTAAACTTTTGTGATTAAAAAGTTCCCGCAAACAATCTTATTACATTCTAGACTGAATAAAAAAGACATTGACAAGAGCCGCGAATTGTTTTACGATCGCCAATCTCGCAAGCGGAGATTTTCCACGGGACCGTAAACAATTTCGTTGACGTTACGAAACCGGGGTTTTGCTGACAGCAAGATACGATATACGATCTTCGTTTCATATTACGCCATGACGAAAACCCCTTTATCGCATTACGTTGTCTCCGCAAACGCATAATGTAATGTGGTTATGATGCCGGGAAGTGCATAAGTGCAGTCAGGTGCAACAAAGAGTATGCATACGATATGTATACTTTATGTTGTGTACGCTGTACACCCTTTGTCGTACACGTTTGCCACTATATCGGTATATGCTTCAAGGTATAGGCGACAGCAATGTTTTCTCTCAATTTTTGTGACTCGCATAACTGGAAGGACTATATGTATGAGCCGGAGTCCAAAACGAGCTTCAAATAATCATGTTGCTCCATGTTATAGCATTCACTTTAACAGCAGAAAAGTGAAAGAATTACAATAAAATTCTCTGTAGAAGAGAAACATAAATAGCAAAGTTTATTTTTCGACAAGAAAATAGAATACCTTCTTTGAATTATGATGCAGTAAAAGGATAAAAAAATCGGAATAATTTATAAATATTTTTAAATTAAGTGACAACTAAAATCCTTATAATTAAAACGAGTTTATGTTGATAATCATATTAACTTTCTTTAAACATAAAAGACAAAAAATCAAAGTTGGATATTCAGGAGAGAATTTACGAGTAGAATTAAATGTACCTTCAGAAAATGAATATAATGTAAAGAAGGTAAAATACAGAATTATCTAAGCAAACTGAGCAACTGAGTACTTTCAAGGTTCATATGCACGAGCAATTGCGCGGCAAGTCGTGCAACGATGCGCGAAATAATGCCGCTTATCTATTTCTCAGACACTACATACGACCCCCCGGGCCTTTAATCCTATAAACAACGTCTTATACAGATACTATAGTCACTGTTCCATAGAAAGGAGATGCAACACAGAACAGTGTTATAGCGAGTTTTGGCCAGTTTGAGTTTTGACAATGCTATTTGCCCTTGAGAATTGCATCGCTGCAATGATATGCACTTGCAGTGAAGCATTCGGTTATTTTTATCTCTTGACTTTCTTGACGACAGACAATATCTCTTCGCCGTATTCGCATTTGTCTCGATCGCAATTCCGCGACTCTGGCCAGCACTCTGGTTTGTACTGTCGAATGCCATCCTTTCTACGTAACGTTCAAGCTGTCCGAGACATTATTAATCGCAGTATCGTTTTAACCACGTCCAAGTAGAAAATTGGATTTTGTCGGCAGACGCGCGATACATGTAGCTGACATGCACGTCTTGATAAATCGTTATGAACTTCGTCACCGTTGTTATATGTCACCCGGCCTGTCATCGCTATGTATATATATATGTGTACATTTATAATATTTTCAATCATATTTACCATTTATATAACCATAAAACACCAAATGTGTCCTCCGACATCAGATATTAGCCTCCTTTATTAAAACGATATACACAAGCATATGCATTTATTGCAAGCTGATATACATCAGCAAGCAATAAATGACAAATTCTGTTTGTGTATAAAATATTGTTTACTCTCTATTGCGTTTATTGAATCATATATATAAACTTCATCAAAAAAATTTAAATTATTTATGTGTATATCTGTATACATACATATATGTATGTGCGTACTCCCGCGCTTTTTATTAAAATATAATAAATTTCAATATGTAAAAATGTTGAAATTTATAGACAAGTAATATTGTGCCAAATAAATACTTAAATTTTCAACTTTTTCGATATAAATACGAAATATTTAGAAAGAGTATTATTAATAATTAAGAAAAATCTTTTATTTTTTTTATGTGAATTTTCTTTAGTGCTCTTTTATGCATACTTTACGAACACCGTGTAGGACCTTGCGATATACCCGAGGACTTGCCACTTGCTTTTATTGCAGCAAGAGGGAATGTTCGGCGGTAAGATGCAAAAAGAAAGATAGAATAAAGGAAAAACGGTTAATGTGATGTACAATCCGTGAAAAAGCAGGAGAAAGCTGAGAGAATTCTCGCACAAATGACGACGGGGCGTTTCGTTTGCGACAAAACAATGGTAGTAATATCTCGTATAATGATGATAATAGTTTAAGAAAATTACAATGGGCCAGTAGTTTGAATTATAACTAATATTAAATAATAATGATAATAATTTATGATCACGTTAATTAAAATAATTTATTAATGAACTACTATATCTATTTAATAAGCAATTGTAATAGTAAACTTTATCTGCATATAAATTATTATTTGTCATCTTTTGTTACTAAATATTTGTAATATAAAATTTTGTATTAAATTGTTCAATATATAAATATATATAAAAAATGTATGTATATTCTCAATATAATTATATTTTAATTTATATTATATTTTTTAATATTATTATATACATATATAGAGAAAAAAATTTTTAGATTCTTAGAAACATTCTAACTTTTCTAGTTTTTAGTTGACAAGAAAAATTTCAGTATTAATATACAAATATATAATTCAAATTCCTTGCAATTGTAGCATACGTATCCAAATTATATTATCCTAAATTAAACGATATTATCTTTAATTTCAAATATCTCAAAAAGGAAGGAGAAATTCTCCCTCATAAAAAGAATATCCAGCAATTTTTTAAAATATCGTGTATGATAAAACAAAAGCATTGAGCAAGAAAGTGCATTTGCAATATCTTGTTTCATGTACACTTGTGGTTGATTCAACAATGACAGGCTTTCTTGCGCGAAAGAGACCTCAGTTTTTATTGCATCTCTTCTCCATGTGTCTTGGAGGGAAATTGCGTCCTAGTGGATATAGTCTATTTGCGTCAGTCGCAGCAGCCAGCGTCTCAAAGTGAGATCCAAACGCCTGCCGAGCTTCTTAGTATGTATTCCTACACGAACTCATCATCCAATACCGGTATACCTATCAGACCTTCCTTTACATCGCGCTAGTAATTTCCTCGCGTATCCTATATCAGCATCTTGTGCACGAACCTGATTTTCTATTTTTCTTTTTTTTTATTCAAGCAGTTGATCTGCAATCGACAAGCCATTCATAAGATACAAGCTATACTAACAAGTAAAATATCTCGCAAGATGAGGTGTCGAATATCGCAAGAGTTTAAAACCTCGCAAGATCTTATTTTTAATCACTAATCTATTTGAGATGACGAAATTACAGAGAAATCAATTTTTCTAGTCAAATTTATTTTCTTTTTTCGATAATATTTTAAACATGTGTCAACAACAAACCGCGTTCACAGTTTTGTGTTAGGTAAAGGAATTCTCCGCATTTTGAAATATATTCTACATGTCCTCTCAGAATCATGATGATAATAACTGATGAAGGGCAAACTCAACTGCATGCAAAATGATATGTAAATGGTTCGTTACATATAAACATTGCTGATCCAGATCTGACCAAGTCGTGTTGAACATGAGCAACACCGACCGTTATGCGCGCACGTATTTGCCGAGACCAACCCGTACAATAGGAGGACCCTAATTAAGATTAGACGGCCGATACGCTAGTAAAATAAATCGAAACCGTGTACATATCTCGTTAAATGTTAGCAAGACTTCATTAAATTTTAGTTGAAAGTCGAGATATGACGCGAGAAAAGCAATTACATACATATCTTAAATTATAACCGTTATATATCAACAAAAGAAAAAATTTAGATAATCACACAATTTATGAAATATTATCTAATATTATAATCTCTCTTTCTTGCGCTATCTAAATTATTTGTACTTTTAAAATTTTGACAAATTTTTTATTTATATATTTTATAAAGGATATTATATATATATTTTTTTTTTATTATTATATATTTATATGTTTCAAGAGAGAGAGAGGGGAGGTGAAGGGGAGAAAGAAAGAGATCCAATTTAATTCTTATTTTTCAATATGCGGAGAATAAAACTTTACTGAGAGAACCGCACGGATAAAATTATTTATCGAAAGTGAATTCAACTCTTGATTAAATGGTCCGGATTAAATGGACAGCGCTACAGATATGACAGATGAGCTGCAATTGCGTCTGATAGGAATACATAATAACCATCTGCAGAGCGTTTAATTCTCATTTCGAAACGCTGCATATCATCTTGGCATGCTGCGTACACGCAATTCCGTTGTACTAACATTGAAATGGCATCGCATTTAGGACTGTGTATCATTACACTAAACATGTTCCTGTGGTATACCTCTCAATCTAACGCAATGATTTTCATTATTTAATAGATGTAAAATTGTATATGTAAGCATGTGTAAAACTCTGATTAAACTTTTTTTAAATATTACCCCACTATTATAAACTGTACAAAAACGTTAATAAAAATTTCAAATATACACCTAAATTTTTGCTACAATGTGCTATTGTGTAATCTGGACATTTTGACAATAGCTTTTTACTACCTGTATTAAGTAAATAAGAATTTTTAGCTTTATTGCTGAAATTAACATTATTTTTTAGTGTAAAATTTTAATATTTTTATAGTAATTTTGTATTATTATAAGAAAGATAAAATAAGAAAAATTCTTCGAAAAATGAGTTAAACTGTCATACTATAAATAATACGTCACGCGAATAAACAAGAAAGAATCAAATAGAAAGCAAAGCATAAAAATCGGCTATGTGATATGTCATATATGTAACTCGAGTAGCAGATAGCTGTCTGAAAATCGCAATCATGCTCATATGATGACGAATGTACAGAATTTTAATCCGCCGCCGATATAGCGCGTTGTGTTGACGTAAAAAATATTCGTGATTGACTGGTCATACGGGGCCGCAACAATAACGCTCGATGTTACGTCGATAACAAATCTAGGTCACGCTCGAAGATTCGTAAAAAGTAGATTGCAGTTTTACAATTTCACGCACAAGTTGTAGCGCAAATCTACGGCAATTTCCAGCTAATAATCTCCAAATTTTAAATTTTAAAATCACTTTTCTTATCAATGACAAATTTACAACATAGTCCTTGTGTATGTATTAAAGAACACTTTACTCACACATTTATAATAGTATTATAATTTCTTCTATATACATATAAAATAAGAGAGTGCACACACATATATATATGTATATTCATTATATACATATATAAATCTGACATAAAAAAAAGAAATAATTTTTATTTTGCATATTTTATACAATTCCTTTTTTAATTGTCTTTTATATCAAAAATTTTTAATTCACATTTAATATTTATCTTCCTACGCTTTATTTTACGAATAATATTTTTGTTGTTCCGCGTTCATGTATGTACAACACATATCCAAGTACATCTTTTCAACCAACACACATAAAGAACAAATATAGCCTTTAAAGGTCAGCCAAGCGCAACCTGAGCAGTACGTCAATTTTCGCTAATAAATATAGACCTCTGCGTGTGCACAGTGTGCGTGTAACTAATATTGATGCGAATTTGGTTACTCCGGCTTCAATTTCAACGTTCGATCCATTTCATGCCTTATATTGTGCCGATTGATGAGAAAAGAGACGAGATACGAGTGCCGCGGACGGATAAAACGGACGCTGTCTCTCTGTCTGACGCGCAACGCTTTTTACTACTTGAACCGCGTCGAATGGCTGGCTGAAGAATCAGCGAATAAACGTAGACTCGACTCTGTACCGGGTGTTTCTGAAATTCGTGCGTTTAACGAGAAGATTTTGTCGGTATTATTAGTTCGTTATATACAGTCCCGTCTTATACACATAAGCGAATTGCATAAAAGACACATCGGGATTAATTCAGCGAGGAATCGCGAGGATTGCGCTGCACCCATCGCCCCGAATTCGCCATCCAATTTCAGCTCTATGTCGTACTCAGACAAGTCAAATCTACATGTCCCGTCGGATTTAATTTAAAGTTTGTACGTTTCATTTCACCGTTTGCGATGGCTTTCTTTACGCACGAATGAAACTTTTAACATTTACCAGGGACAAACGGCGCGCCGGAAGTTTGGCGGGCAAACAAAAAACTCTCGGTGTCGAGCCTAGGAGGTTTGGCTGACAAAGTTTTTCCTCGCGGGTGTCACTTGTTCACATTACGATTCACAAGCGGATTCTTCGAGCGGGTTGCAATTTCCCTTTTTAATTCGGGTTGCGACGATACGCGACACACGATACACGAATACGCTATATACCCTTCGCTTTCCTTATATTACGCGAAAGCGTACAAAATGCAGGCAATGTCGGTGCTTTTCCATAGTGCCTTTTTTTATCAGTTATCCGACTCAAAACTTCCCTACTTTTGTCGAGAAAAAAGTGAATATATTAATTGTTTTTTTTATTTTATTTACTTATTTCACGAATGCTATATTTGAAATTTAAAACAACACTTTTGAGTTTAAAAAAAACGTTGTTATAGACGCAATTATTCTTTTTCAATTTTAATTTTCTTATTAATATGTTAATTCCATAAAATTTTAATTTTTGCTATTGTAAAGCTAAAATGGACAATGTCATATTTTTTAAAAGAGAAATTGAATTAAAACCAATTACGAAAAAATATAAAATTCTCTATTATCATGGCGCTTCACAATTGACACAGAATTATAATTTCATCGTCATTCTTCGTAATCTTCGAACGTGACCACCGCGGAATTGTATTTTTCGATATTTTGCACATTGTCCATAAAATTATGATATTAAGCTCGTTTACAAAGTGATAAAAATAATGAAAAAATAATGGCAACACGTGCAATTTCCGATGTTTAAAGTCCGTGTTATATTGAACATATATAACTGCATGTATGTATCCATATATAGAATCGGATGCAGGAACATATACATAAGTCTTCAGCTCTCTGCAGGGAGAATATATATGCCGTCGTATTGTGCTAAGCCTTCGTGAATATCTCTCGCACAATAAATAATGTTTATTTCGTTCCATTATATCGATCTCGTAAGGTTTGACCGAATAATATCGGGTTCCGCAGTTGAGAGAGTTCGAGCTTAATATACGCGATGCTTCCCGAAATAAATTGCGTTAATTACTCCTGCACGCTACATGTCGATTCTACTTTTACAAAGATAATTGTACGAACGACGATGTACAGTAGAATAACACGGAATCAACTGTATTTTTAAATACACTGTCCTTAAATAAAATATTTTTTCTTTTAGAATTAAAAGAAATATCTCTCTCGCGCGCACACAAATGATATCAAAAATTATAACTAGCAAGATAAAGAACTTTGTTTTAAGTAAAAAGAAAAGATGACAAAGAATAATGTAGTGTAATATATTATTAAGTATGTTAAAGTACAATATAAAATATTTTCGTGTTATTAAGCAAACCACACTGTCTTTTAAATTTTTAAGAAAGAGAATTCTTGTGGAATAAGTTTTATGTCTCTCTTTTAAAATTTAAACAAATTTTAAGATAAAAAGTAAAATGACACAGTTTTCGTTGTGCAATTATTTGTTTTGAGGAAAGTGATTTTATCAATCTCTCTCTATCTCTCTCTCGAAATGGGATTCAGCACCCATCGCGCTAAATCACTTGGCGCTCATAATTATTCTCGGTTGTCCCAAATTGATCTGGTACCTGTTGACCTTCAAAGATGATTTGCATCAACTTCATGCATACCTATCTATCTTCAAACCGAGTCCGCGACAGAATTCAGACAGGTATTTAGGTCACGACGAAGTAAATGGGCAAATATTAGAAAAAACGTTGAAACCAGTAGCATTTGTGGAATTATTCAAGGGGACCCTTCAATCCCCATGTAAATATCCTACGTTTGATTTAAAAGCGAAAGATTTCGCTTGCTCTCATAAAAAACCGCAAATCCCTCCATTCTTCTTCCAAGGACAAATTTAAGACTCAAATTATTTCTAAAATATATCTCTCATGTCTAGATGCAATATATATGTCTTTATCTCTACATCTTTACAAAAAAAAATGCAAAATAATTTTATAATTACACACAAATACGTCTTTACAAATAATAAAAATAACTTTATAATTAATAAGTAATAAATAACATGTAAAATTTTTTATTATAAATATAGTAGGAATGTGTGTGGTTTGCATTGCATAGTATATATTTTACATTCAAAGCTGTTTGTTTAATAGTTTAATTTAACGTTTAATTGAATGGTTTTAATAAGAATGTATCGTTTCCACACACACACACACAATTTGAACTCGGGGATGTTTCGATAAATATCTAGTTGCATGATTTAACAGTAAAGTTTTGCTTAAGCCTTACGAAAACTTCTAAATTAGCAGCATGTACATATATCAAAATCGCATAGACATACGAGATTAATTTTAACCTACTCGGTTAAGCAGGGGATTTAAGCGCGTTTAAACTCAATCCCTGCTAAACGTATACCGCAAAATCAAGGAGATGAGGCGAGAGAGTGAAATTGGTATCATTCGAAGGAAATTAATTGCGATCTAAAGTGTAATGATATTATTTCACAGAGACTTCCCTCGGTAATCTCCTGATAATGCTCCGAGACATCTAAAATATCCAATTAACTCTCGCAAACAAGGACATAATTCTTCGGCACACTCTCGTAATTAATTAATGTACACGCTTAATTGCGAAATTATATTTTCCTGTATCGTATTACATAATGCAATACATTGAACAACTTCATGCTGGCATATATCGGAGAGAGAGAGATTTCGATATAAAATATATCATCCAATAAATAAACTTCCGATAATTTCTCAAAACGCGTCCAATGTATGATCGCGCGGAAAAAGGGTGTTTATTTCCATCGAGAGAGAAAGAGAGAGGGACGCGCGAAAGCGTTTATTACTACGGAAAATGTAAAATATCGCGCGCCGATAAAATATCCGTATATATGAAAGGTACCTTCAGAGGACACGATTCTGTGCGACTGCTCGATCCATCTGCCACTTTTTAAGGGAAACTCGCTGAGCGCTGTATTTGACGCGAATGATTTAAACGCAAAGTTAACAGAGCAGAATTTACGATCGCGCAACATCCTTTCCATATGGTCGATCAATCTTTAACCGTGTTCATCTCTCCTTCCCTAAAATTTATAATGGACACGAGAAGAGGCATCGTCGGGAGCGATACTTTTCGATCGATCCAGTTGTTGTGCTTGTATATGCAAGGCACAGCGCGAAATTTTGCATTTTTCACGTTTAAAAATTTTACACTTCGGAAGTAGTGATCCCCTCGTGGTCGTAAATTTTACGACCCTGTTTTCCACAAATATTGCGCGTAGTGCAATATCAATTTATTGAAATATTAATGCCGTGTAACGTGCATTAAATATAGCGGCTGAACGCGCGCGCGAAAGAAAGAGACCTAAATCTTAAACTTGACAACGAAACATCCATCCCTTTGTTTCAATCACACGCCGCGAGATATCGGTACAGATAAATTTCCGATCGTACAATTCGCACATAACATTACATTTACATTATGAAGAAAGGCCGCGTATCAGGACAATGGTCGACTGAGGAATCTCCGCGGACAGCTTGACTCATTGAAAAGTAGAATACTCTCTTCTGTGGACAGCAAAAATGGCGAGAGAGAGAACGCGATCGCGTGATGGAAATGCTCAGGCACATTCGAGCACGTGCAATTTGACGGCGAGAGAGTTAATGCATATCCCATGAATAAGATATGACAAATTCATTTGCCTAAAATAAGCCGAAACGCGTGACGGCGCATACGACATAAGACCCGTTCTCCTTTACTCGTTACTTTCTTCGCTAACGCGTCCGCACGTTTCGCCATTTCCACGCAGTTGCAACATTTAATATTCTATATGAACATCGCGCATGTATGTATATACACACACACACATATATATGTATAAGCGAGGAAGAGAATGCAGCTGCCGGCGCGAGTAATACATAACGTTAATTATAACGTCAAAGGGAAGAAAGCGCGCGTTTAATTACGATGGAATATTTTGTTTCGGCGAATGTGTGTTTCGCAAACGGACCTGTAAACTCAGGTATCATAAAAAAGATACGCCCTTGCGCATTCGCATCCACGAGTGCATCCACTTGCGAAATCGTCCGTGTGTAACGATCGTAGGCATTCTCGCCGCTTTCGCGAATGAATGGAGAACGCGAAACGTGCACTTGTATGTATGTGGAATGCGCGGGCAGTTGAATTCTTTTGCGAGCAGGCACTTGCCCCGCGCGGTTATTTAATTCCTTTATACTTCCGCTCTCTGATCAAGTTCTCTTTTGCCGCCCGGAAGCAAAAACGAGATAATATTGAAATGCCGCCTATTCTTATCCGAACGATAATGAACTTGTGAGATAATTAAAAATACTCTCTCGCGTTGATAGCTTCGCTTTAAAAGAGTGTCTACTTAAAAGTGTCTATGTAAAAAAGAAGATTTCACAGAGATAAGCATTGTAAATATGCATTGCAATATTATGCCCACCCATAAAATATCAATATACAATGTGCATAATTCTTGTCGTCTGTCCACGTGGATGAAAAACAAACGGAAAGCGTACAATCGTAAAACTAGTGTCCCATACCACAAATGTATAATAATAATGCACGTGGGATTGCTCGTAATTCTTTTTGCCACGTTCCTTGCATATTAATATGAACTTTAATAAAAATTTCCATGTCTAAACGGAACGCTTGGCCAATACCGACCAATTTCTTTCATGATATTTGCCGTCTGGAATTTCACCCAAGTTATGCGATGCCGTATTCCACCAGATATGTGCTACGAAAATATCCTTGGGAATGCGCAGATCTTGAAAGTACGCATAGTTTATAAAACTTAGACAAATGCTAACGAGACACGTGTGTGTTTCTATTGATTTTACGATCTTCTTATTCATCCTTATCATTTTTCTTTGATAAATCGCGTTGTCATAGTAAAAATAATCAGATTGTTACCCTCGATAAAAATTTGATTTTATTTTGTACTTGAATTTTTTGATTTTATACGAATGTCTAAAAAACTAATTGAAATTTCATAAACCGATTTAATGTGTTAGTCGAAATATTGACATAATATTTTCTATTCAGTTACAAGATTTCAATCATATTGGAAATCCCTATCTAAAAAGGTCCCTTTCTAAAAAAGACACGTCAAGTCGATTCTCGCAAGTATTGTTGCCTCTTTCCCGCGATGCTGATTAGCTGAGTCGCGTTGTGCGTTATATTCGTAGCATCGAGAGGTTGTCATCGCAAGAATTAGCAGTTTGACAGTTTGAACAAAATAAAATTAAATAAAATTATATATTTTAAATAATATGTTATAATACTTTAAATTCGATTAATATTTTTGACAGAAATCAGCTGATAACTATCAAAAATATCAATCGAATTTAAAGTATTATAACATATTATTTAAAACATATTATTTTATTTTATTTTATTTTGAACAAACTACTAACCCTCGCGATGACAGCTTCTCGATGGTACGAATATAAATAACGCACAATGCAAATCGAGACAGTCAATCAGCATCGCGGAAAAGATGCAACAATGCTTGCGAGAATCGACTTAACATACCTTTTTTAGAAAGAAAGATGTTATAATACTTTCAATTCGATTAATATTTTTGACAATTATCAGCTGATTTCTGTCAAAAAATATTAATCGCGGATAAGGTATTATAACATGTTATTTAAAACAAATTACTATTTTAATATTTGCAATATATTATTATTTTAAAATTTAATTAGAAAATTAACGCTTTATTATTTCAGCAAATTTCTATTAAAAATATTAATTATGCGTTAGTTTGCTAATTAAATTTTAAAATAATAATATGTGTGTGAAGCTGGCGTATAATTTCGTGGAAACTCATAAATAATTAAGAGTTCTGGCTTTATCTTTTTTCAATAGTAGAACTATTGAAAATAAAGCCAAAACTCTTGATTATTTATGAATTTCCACGAAATGAGGCGCCAGCTTCATATACCCCCAATACCGCTATAAAAATGATATAAAATAAACAATTTCTCACTCACCGATACGCGCAATAGCGGAGTTGTAGTACACAGCACATTGACCTGAAAACAAAATATTCAAATTATGTAAATACATGTGTGTGGGGAGGGGAAGGGTGTATAGGATGTTTTGGAAGTCTGGAAACTGTCAAATATGTCAATGCAGAAAAAAATGCTTTTATATTTTGCATACCTCGCAGTTGCCCCGTTGTCCCTGGGCCTCCTCCTCCTCTCTTGGTCCATGGTAGCACTCACGACTCGCGAAAACACGAATAATTACGATCGCCCGACACTTTACACGGCACTCCCGACGCGACGCGTGATCGCACGCGTATTTCGCGTACATTGCGCAATGAGAAAAAACGATAATCGCGCGAATCAACGTCCGTTCGACACTCGAGGATCTCGCAGTCAAGCGGACAGCTTATCAGCAACCTGTAACAAATAAAATACATATATATATAGAGAGAGAGATACTTAAACAAATATAACAAAAATTATGTTTCTTAAAAGAAATGTTATTATATATTTATTTTTCTTACCTCCACAGTTGGCCCAGTGTCGATGGCTCCTCCTCCTCCTCTCTTATCACTAATTCTTACCTGTAATAACAAATAAAATACACACACATATATATATATATATATATATATACTTAAACAAATATAACAAAAGTTATGTATTTCTTAAAAGAAATATTATATATTCATTTTGCATACCTTACAGTTGCCCCGATGTCGCCCGATGCCTCCAAGCCTCCTCCTCCTCTCTTGGTCCATGGTAGCACTCGCGAAAACACGAATAATTACGATCGCCCGACACTTTACACGGCACTCCCGACGCGACGCGTGATCGCATGCGTATTTCGCGTACATTGCGCAATGAAAGAAAACGACACGAAAACTATAATCCCGCGAATCAACGTCCGTTCAACACTCGAGGATCTCGCAGTCAAGCGGGCAGCTTATCAGCAACCTGTAACAAATAAAATACATATATAGCGAGATACTTAAACACACAAATATAACAAAAATTATATGTTTCTTAAAAGAAATGTTATTATATATTTATTTTCCTTATTTCCTTTGACAGAAATCAGCTGATAACTGTCATTGCTCCTTCGTAGCACTCACAGTTATTAGCTGATTTCTGTCAAAAAATATTAATCGAGAATAAGATATTATAACATATTATTTACAATATTTTAATTTTTTAATTTTTTAATATTTTAATTTTTATAACATTATTATTTTCAAATTTAATTAGCAAGTTTTCGCTTTATTAATATTTTTTACAGAAATCAGCTGATTAAAGCATTAATTTGCTAATTAATTTTTAAAGTTATATGTTATAAAAATTAAAATAATAATATATTTTAAATAATATGCTACAATATTTTTGACAGTTATCAGCTGATTTCTGTGAAAAAATATTAATTGAATTTAAACAAACCGAAACAAACTTTATATTATTTTTTTTAAATAGCATTCTTTTTAATATAAAATTGAAGAATGGAACGTGCGTAACGCGCTCTTCTGTTGTTCTAGTTTTGATATAAATTTTATTGTAGTGTAATTAATAAAACTGCATTTTGTAAGCTTCAAAAAACATTTTGTAAATTATTTTCTATGAATTTACATATATGATGTCCGTGATACATCAAACAGAATATGTTTAACAGAAAATTAAATACTTATATATATCTCTTGGCTGTATGTTATTTCTATAGTTTTCAAAGTATTCATAAAAACTTGTTTTATACGAAATACAAAATAGGTCACTCGAGGGACATATATACGCGAGCAAAAGAAGACGTGCACTCAAACTGAAGCGTTACATAAATGTTCGTAATAAAAATTAATATTTTAAATCAATGGTTCGTACTCTTATGGGAACATGAATGAAGAAAGTAGACGCGAGTCAAGTAAACGAGGATGGAGGAACATTACAATAATGCCGAAAGTTGTAGCGACGTGCATTATTGCGATACCGGTGTAGCAGCACTCCCTTGGGCGGCATATTCGCCGTTGCAATAATGTATGACGACACGCCTTTGAACATCGAAACGAGCCTTTGAAATTTACCGTGCAAATTCCTACATTTCGCGCCGCATTATTGCAAATGTCGAATATCGTTCCCAACGGAGCATCGCGTTGTACAGAAATGTAATAACACATCGCAACAATCTAAGAACAGATAAATTCACACACATGATTTATGCATACGATTACCATTACTCTATAAAATTAGAATCATGATTTTTGTATATTTCCTAATGTAAATAAAATTCAGAAACTCGATAAAAAAAATTTGAGAAAATATCATGTATTTCACCATAAAGCTTGTCTAAAGAACGATATATCGAAGATAATTTGCGTGTTTGATCAAAAAGCTGGAAATATTTTAGCTTGCTTTTATATTGCACACATCTTTGTCCTTTATTTATTTCAATACAGCTAATATAATTTTTGTTTGTGGTATCACGCTCCAAAAATTACATGAATAAACTTGTATAAAAATAGAAGTTTGTGTTTAAATATATTTCTTTTAGTTTCAATAAATTCTGCCAGTGTATGGCTGCATTAGACGAGGGATTCTTTTGAAAGAGATCGTTGTACAATTCATGATTGTTCATCTCCTGCTCAAAGAGCAGGAGATTTTTCTGCAGAATGTTTAAAGTGTTATTAAATATTCACGCTTTGAAGTGCAATGCAACTCATAACGATAAACCGTGCAAATATATTTTCCACTTCAGTTTAATCTCGCTGTCTATTAATATCCATATATCAATACTTCTGTCAAAAGCAAAAAAATATTTTTGTTTATCTATATATTTTTATCTTTTAATCTGTATTAATTTTTATGAACCGTGAGAGAGAAAAAGAGAGATATTCTTTCAGCATTATATTTTGTTTTACTATTATTAATTACTTTGCCATATATCTCTATCTCTATAATGCTTAAGCGTTTTAAGAAAATCGATATAATCTCCCACTAAAACTGTCATAAAATTTTGTTTATGAAGAATAACATCAATGTGAATTTATATGAACCATAAAAATTCATTGGAATAAACTAAAATTGTATTAGGCGTTATTAACTAATTTTATGGGAGTGTTTCATTTTGAATATAACATAAAACTATATGTATTATATTTCATGTTATCATTCTGTGAAAATTCTGCTGTTTTGTGACACTTTCTTAACTAACTCGAAATGTACACTGAACACGACTATAATCAATTTTCTAAATTAAGAACAATTATCTCACGTGAATAAGCAAAACAACAGTTTTTAAGAATATGATGAAATGATCTTTAACAGAGATATATTCTACAAGATATTTTCGTACAATTCATAATGTGATTTCTCTAGAGAAACTATGATGTATTGGTTTACTAGACGTAAAGTCATTTATGTAGAACGTAAATTGCAAGAATCGTTCACGTATATTTCCCCGCTTCTGACGTCATAATCCAAGATGGCTGAGTTAGGTATTGCCGACCCTTAATCTTATAACTCGAACAACAACGAGATCGAAGGATTCAAAGTTAGTGGCGGTGAAGCTAAATGGAAGTAAATGACTATTCAGCTAACACAAAATAATAAGAGCAATAGTCCAGTTAACAATTAATCTTAATGAAATGACCCGACAAGATTACGATTCTAACATAATTTTAAAAGAATAAAGAAAGTTTCTCTTGTTTTACATATTAATCATCTTTTCATAAATAAAATTCAGATCAAGCTTTTTCGATTTTTTTAAATAAATATTTGTTTCAAATAAAAATCAATATTTTCAGTAAAAGTATTAAAACTGACGTTATATGAAAAAAAAAAATAGTTAACAAACTGTGATATAAGCTTCAAAAATTGTTATTTGAGTACAAAATATTTGATTTATAACGAGAAGCGAGAAGTATGCATCCCTTTCATCGTTTGTCACAATAGGCTTGTTTACTCAATGTCGCAAATGAGTGGACAAATATTACGATCCATTCACAAATAGTAGTTTGCGAGTTATGTACATATTTACAGGTTTGGTTGTAAATGTAAGCAGAGAACATATTAGCATATTATCGGTCGCTCGCAAATTACTACGACTGAAATTTTTCAAGCGGTAGTAAGTGAGATTGATGGAAGTTTAATAACGCATCAGAGCGACGTTAATCGAAAATGCAAAAAAAATGACGATAAAAAAGGAATTTAATTATCGCGTAATATCAATTACTCTATCAAATTCTACGCTCGTTTTATCATATATCAATTTTATAATTTATTATTATAATTAAATTAATTTTTAAATTGTTTTTTTTTATGCAACAATAATTGTTTTTTTTTATGTCTGATAGTAATCGCCTTTCGTGTACAGATAGAACGAATTAAACTAAGTAGGAAAGTCCGTTTTGCGATCTTCGCACACAATAATCAAGGAGAAATTAATTTTTAAAAATCGGCCAATCCGCGCAAATATAAGCGCTTGTACTCGCGCAAATTGGCTTATCTTTTTTAATTAATTTTTCATTAATTATTGCAAAGACTACAAAACGATAGAGGACTTTGCTACTCGGTTTAGCTCTACCTGCACACGATAGCTGAACAATTATTACCGTACAACACTCTGTATATACATATATTATCATCTCACACAAAGAAATTAATATAAATAAAAGAATGATTGGCGTTTGTCTCGAATGAATATCGACCGGCAATAACAAGATTACGCTGGTGCTGGTATAGGCTATCAAATATATAAACGGTCGTTTCAATGGGCGGAAATTTAACAATATTGGGAAACATTGTATGCACATGAGTGTCAGACGCACCGGCGATGTATCTGCCCTTGTCTGTCGATTCTGATTGAAACGACATCTCTCTTTTTATATCACTCTCGCACTTGCGCATATTTATAATCAAGCGCGCCCAAATATTGGAACTCTGTATCAAATTACGGCTGCAATTTGCCGTTGCAAATGCGCTCATTATCGAGTTGCATTTTTATTATTATTCCATCTAAGGGCATACAAGTCCTTAAAATTTTTTACAAAATCAATCTCTTCGTGTAATTTTATGCAGCCGCATACTTTTCGCATATTTTACATCAGGATAGATAAATTTTTTAAATTATGGAAACAGTAGAATGCGTACTATGTACTACCAGCTGCCTGATAAAAATTCATCTTCTTTTTGCTATCATCCGTTCATTTTTTTCAATTTTTTCATTGTTTCATCTTTCTTTATCGTTTTAAACATGGATATCTTTTAGTACCCGAAGATTGGCGATGTTACAACGAGATTTCGTTGCTTTCCCGGATTTGCAAATAAGTTTAAAGTTTCCCCCCGACGTGCGCGTATATATATATATATATATATATATATATATATATATGTATATATCGTAACGCGTGGATCTAATCTTTTGATCCTATAAGCACGGTTCAGCGTGAAATCCTTGGAAGCTGAAGAAGTTAGTTACACGGGACTAATGGAACGCAGTAGGAGCTCTAGATAATGGACGACGCCATGGCGTCATAAATACGAAGTGCACTACACTTACAAGGGCGCTAGTTTTATTTCTGAATTTCGCGGTAGACTTACAGATCTCCTAATGTGGAAAAAAGTAAAAAAGGATATAGAAAATATACGGAACAGCGAAAATGTGTATAGTGTAACACACTATATACGGATATTTTTTACAACATACTCGAATTTGATTCCCCCCTCGACCCCTCAATTATTACATCTACATATTTTGTAATTATTAAACATGCAAAATATATGTAAACTCAAGATTATTGCAAATAATGTATTATATATGAAATATCATCATAGAAACAAATGTATTGATTACCTACTTTTAAAGATAGATCATTTATCAATATAATCATACAATCATGCAATCATCAATATCATACAAGTATTATATTTTCCTTAATTGTTATGATAACCGATTTTAACTAATATTTCTAAATATATTTTATTCCAAGATTTTTGTTTTTAATTTTTATTTTATTAAAATATGTTTTATTAAAAGAAATTTACGTTTAAAAGTGACATGTAGATTATTAATATTAAGACCTCTCAAATAAAACTGTCACAAGCACTCTCCGGAAAAAGATTACTACTCGCTTTTTGCCTGCGACTATGGTTATAAATTTTAAAGCAACGTAAATCATTTTATTTTTCTGATGAGAGATCAATCCCTCGTTAACGCGTCTTTTTGCGAGCCGACAGAAGCTCGCGAAAAGAAGAAGAAGAACCATGACGAAGACGTCTTTATCGGTGAAATTCAGTCGTCTTAAATCGAAGGCAAACGATGGTGAATTTCGAGAGTCTCGACTAGCAGTTCGCGATTTAATCGCGTAACAGTTTGCCCGACTTTTCTTTCCACAGAAATAGATTTCCGACGTGTCGATTCCCCCTCGTTCCACCCCACTTTACCGGAGATGCCCTACCATGATTTTCCACTAACGGCGAGGAATTTATAGAGTTTCGCGCGGCGACCGGGAGCCGCAGTTTTCTGCTCGTGATAAATGCATCCGCTATTGTAAAATGTATATACAGCCGCCGCTTGCACGAGTATGTGTGCCTGCACTTTCAATTTTGAATTGCCGAAATACGGCGAGATTTGGCGGTCGGTTCCCGGTGGTCCCTGCATGTAAACGACTGCCGCGAGTATTCGCGCAATTCCGATCTATTGCACGAACAATGTCTACCGTAACGCGCAACTAAACGTAATTCATCGTTCGCAGATTCTCCTCACACCATTTGCAGTTTTTGATAAAATCACACGCGACAAATTAATAAATCAATTTAAAAAACAACAAATTTTTATGACAATCTAATGGAGGAAATACATATTTCAATCGCTGTTATTATTTAAATATATTAATATTATATATATATATATATATATATATATATATATATTATAGAGTTATTATTATATACTTTCTCTCGAACCATAATAAATTGATCAAACAAATAAATTAAATAAGTTACAACATATTTCCGAAATTCTATAAACAATTTCCAAACTGTTAAAATTTAATTTTTTAAATATTGACTCTTTCTTGTCAAGTTTTCACTTTAAAGCACAATAATTATTTTTGAATTAATAAAATTTAGAAACGATTTTGACGCATTTGCATTCTTTTATGAAAAAAGAGTTTTCTTTTTTCACTCTACTTCTCGTATTTTCTAAATATTTTCGCGTTTTAATGGTTTTTCATCAGGATATAAAAAAATGCATTATACAATGAGACAAAAGCCTGTTTTCCATTATTGAAGTTCGAATTAACTCTCGCGTCTCTGAATGAATAAAATATTTCATCATCAGACAGGACGATGTACCTATGAGACACGCAAATTTCCCGTAATATTCACGATTATTCTTTTTCCGGTCGGTTATTTCAGTAGCATTTTAGCAGTATTGTGATTGCATCATTGCAGGAAAGGAAGGTTTTATAGGAGCTATAAAAGGCAATTTTTATATCCCGCTGAGAAGTGGATTGCCAAGAAAACAAAATTTCAAGAGTTACTTTGCTGGCGTGCCTATGGCGTCCCAATAAACGTCCTGTCTCTATTATTATTTTCTCTGCAATAACAAAATCAAATATATGTGTTTCTTCTTCGTATCAAATATTATATTTTTGATAAAAATTTTTTTGTTTTTTTCTTCCTCAATTCATATCTCTAATTTGCAATTAAATTATATATCTTAATTAACGAAACTAGAAATTTATTGTAACGTCAAATGAGCATGTTGCAGCAAGAAAGTAAACGTCTTCTTTGATACTGGAAGAGTATATAAGCAGATGTATGGATATTTATGAAGCTTATTACGCGCCGATGGATCGATATTTGCACAAAGTTCCGTTAGTTTAAATATTGAAAACGTAGCCCCACATATATATTTGCGAAAATTCGCTTGATTAACTTTTATTTTCTTCATTCGTATAAACGCTCCCTGTCCTCCTTTAAAGTTTTCAGGGAACAAATGCTACTCTTTTGCACGCTCCCGAGTTTTTTCGCAGGCGACACTGGCGGTTAGAAAGTTGGTCGAGAGATACTTCTTCATCGTGGGAGAACGGTTGTTTTTCGGTCTCCCGTCGGAAAAGCGAGCACCGAAAAATGGTGATGAGAAAGAGAGCCGTAGGGCGGGACACTTTTTGGTTGCTGGCAGAGAATACGTGGGATTTACGTCATGCGGTGGGAATAAAACTTCGATCTTGACGATTGCACGGTCGCGCGCAAAAAAGCCACCATTGCGGCAACAATCACAACGAACAAATTTTTCGTCCTGTCACGTGAAAAATATCTATTCTCATGAGCATGTATATTTAATTTTTTCAAATCTGCACTAAAAATATTTCTCTGTCTCTCTTTCTCAAATATTATTTTTAATTTTATATTCTCTCAAAGAATTTTCAAGAAAAAAAATTAAAATATCTCCTTTGCATTTTATAATTTATTAGTTTGCATGTTTTATATTTATTAGTCTATTATATCTTATTTTATTATTACTTTATGTTGCTGCATATAATAATTAATATAGTGAGAAATATAATGTAATATATATATAAAAAAATTTTATTTTGAAAAATAGTTTTGGATAAGAGAGCTATAATATAATATAAAAAAATTATATAAAAAGCAATAAAAGAAGTACATTAAATATTTCGATTTTTTAAATGTACAATATTGATATTATAAATAATATAATAATTATCATAATTTTAAATTCAAGTATTTTATTTATTCCACATTATTATACGCGTAAAAAATTATAAAACGTCTTAAGCAGGGCACAATAAGCTGGAATACCTGTCTAATCTTTCTAAAAATTCGTATTTCAATGAAATTATTTTTCGAAATAATAAAATTGCGCAAACGAACTATAAAAAAGACCGTAGACTCGTTATAGTGTATCAGAGCCGCAATCAAACGTAAATGCTATTCGTCTGAAAATTCAATCAGTTTAAACCAAATAGCAGGTAGGTTCCGATGAATTTAAGTTAATGAAACGTTCCGACACTATTGGAAAATTTAATAGAGTGCGACCTCCTAAGGCTATTTCACAACTGGCGTTTGTTGTAAACGCATTTATTTTTCGCGCAACGTTGCGGATTTATTATTAAAGTCGATTGCGGTAGTTGGCCGTTACAATCCCGATAATTGCTGATCGATTGTTCCAATTTCACTGGTTTCGCGGACTACCATATACGTGACACTTCGCATATTCGCTCGATCGTGTACCATAGTTTCCTCAAAACTTACATTTAACAACAAAACTCATATTGCAATAACACTTCAGATGATTTACTCTGTATATATATATTTTTTTAGATTATATTTTGTAGATTAATTGTATGCATATATATGTGCAATTAATCTAAAAACTATATTTAAAAAATATATGTGTAATTTAAGAAAATTATATGTTTGTATTTTTAAACATAAAGTTATAAAAATAAAAAATTTACTATCGCATTTGATTGCCTTTAGAGATATACTAGTAAAAGAACTAAGTATATATTTTTCTTCAATATAAATATTTTGCTTCAATATAAAATCTTCAATATAAATTTCTCTCATAAAAATGATCTTTCTCCACTTTCTTGTTCCAGATTATAATACGAAAAAACTAACGATTCACAAAAAAAACCTACACCTCAAAGTCCATGGAATCTTGGAACAGAAAATTATGGAAAATGGGGACTACGAGAAATTCTGAGATAGAGATAAAAGTGTACGAGAGGGATAGCCGACGTTTATCGTCCAGGTGTTGACTCCGCGTTTGTCGAAAGCGAAGCACAAAAGCTTCGGATTCGCTCTAACGAGAGCGGACCATGATATATTATTTAATCAGATGATGAATAGCGAACACTGAAGAGAGACGAGAAATATACTTTAGCCACGATGGAGGCTCACGTCGATCAAGCCGCAAACGCAACCGTAGAAAATCCAATCTTCATCGATGCACCAATCATTTTAACAGCAATCGTGCTCTGTCTCCTGATTCTCATCACTATCATAGGTAAGTCTACTATTCTTCCATCTGTTCATACAATTTTCGTAAAAAAGAATATTGCTTATAATTTTCAACAATAGATATATCTTGACAATTATGTCTCGCGAATTAATATCAACAAAAAAATGTTTATCTATTTATTCCTTCGATTTATTTTGATCCCCCCCCCCCCAATTTGCTTTAATTTCCCTAATTAGACTCGTAATTAAATGCTACATTCTTATTAAAAAGAAAATATATTTTTTCAAAGTTGAGAAAAAATTTAATTATATTATTCAACGTTGCTTAATATTCGTTACAAGAATTGAGAATAAGAAATTTCTTGACGCATATAAATATTTAAAAGTAGTATACATAAAATATCCGTACTGTATATATACAAATATATTCATATCTACATTCAGTTGTTTGCGTTTGCTATTGAATATTGATACGCGAATCGATACGTTAAAATTGAGAAGCACAGCTCGTATTTCAAAAGTAATATATAGTCCCACCTTTCTGGCATTTTTAGAGGCAAGTTCGTAAAAAGTTTACGGCACACGTCATTTTAAAGCGAGAGAACCTTCAAAACCCTTTTCATATCCTGGAAATGAGAGAGAGAGAGCACCTTAAAGATTTTTATAAACGATTTTTTACACGCGCGATGTTCATTGATTATTGCTGTACAATAAATGTAAGAAATAAAAATAAACACCGTAATTGAATAAATAATATACTGTTAGCGGTTTTCTCGTACCGCGAATATACATTACGCGTTTACGCGATATTTTAACTTTATTTTTTTAATTCAATGAATGTCGACTCACTCTTCCGATTAAAACACTCGCGTAACATAAGACAATATTTTCCGCTGAATATCGACACGGATCATACTATAAAATCACGCAACTTTTAACACACGTTATTTATTTTCGAATTACGCGAAAGGTCAGCGGAATGCTAAATATTTTACTAAAATTATGTAACAAGGAAATGTGAGAGAATATATATAAAATTAAATGTACCATTCCTATAATGTACAATAAATATATCTCATAAACCTAATAAATATAGACTCATCCCTATTTTTTAATTTATTTAATATATTAATTATTCAACATTTGAGAAAGTAAATTATACAATTGATGGAATTTTTCATTTTATAGAGAAATATATATATATATATATATATATCTTATTTTTAGTTTTTAGTTGTTATGTTATAAAAATTGTATACACATATTATGAGATAATGTGTTTTAAAAGCTAACTTTTTAATCGATTAACAATTAATAGATGAATATCTTTGCCAAAGACTTCTGGATGAATAGATAATTTTGTCATTGCCGCTAAATTGATAATGAATCGGCTCAATTGAGCAGAAATTCAAAAAAAAGAGAGAAAATAAAATCGACGCGCCTTAATTCAAAGATGATCGAGTCAATAATTTATGCTCCCATTCGAACGCGCTCCCGGCGCTAATTAATGAAAATTACCCGACCCGAATTTGACAGATCGTTCCTTTTTGCGCTATGCCAAACTTTCGATCGAACAGTACCTGCGCGACGAAATTGATCTCACCGCGTCGATTAATCGTTCTTCTTGCTGTAATTATATTCGAGCGACAAATAATTTTACCCCCGATCGCCGGCACCATCGATGATGGTTTCGCGAGGACGAGCACCCGTTGGTCGTGTCCGCGTCGACGAGAACAATGGCAAAGATTGCATTGGAGAACTGACACGTCTCTAGGATGTATAATATATCACCGAGCGAAGACGGTAATCGCGATACAACCGGGTGCTTTGCGTAAACAGAATTTTCCACGAGGCAACTGACATTCCGCTTCGCGACTTGTATCGAACTATTTCTTCTTGGCTCTTCTCCGGTAAATAATGAAGCGCGAATTTTAATATTGAAACTTCTGATCAATCATTATTAACGTTAAAGACATTTTAATATGATTATAATATGTGATAAATGACACTTTCGCGAACTTTACTCGATATTCATCAAAGAATCGATCATCGGTGACCGATGAACTATTAATATTTCCATATTAATAATCTATATTATGCAAGATGTCCAAGAATTGAAAAGTGAACACGCAGAGTTGTTTCTTACAAAACAGTTTTCAAATAAATCACGAAGATAAATTTCAGAAGCTATATAATTAATAGAATCCTGTTCCTTATTTAATCTGGTTTTTAATTTAAGAATTAGCCAGTTTTGTGGAGCAGGTTGCATGTTGCTCTCTCTCTTTTTCTCTTTCCTGTGAAAGTTATTTATTGTTTAACTATTACCATTAACGCGTCATTTATTTACAACACAATAGACGCAAAGCCCTGATTTCGCATCAGTATTGCCAGCATCGTCCGCCACCTATTAAGTTTCGCGAAATAAATCCATGAACGTCTCCCTGCAGACCCGTATATCTCTCAGAAGAGGATATAGATAAAAGTTGCCGGAAAACAAGTAAGTTTATCATTCCTCTATAACGTTGTAGGTGGATGGCGATATAACCAAGAGAGATGCGAAAGAGATCCACCGGCAACTGTTGTATATCCACGTATATCCACACACATATACAAATACATGCTTCCTCAACGACTTGACAGGCTCGGAGCGCATTCCAATATTAGTATAGTTCACTGGCTAACTAACGGTTCGCTGAACATGACGTCAGCTGCCGTGGATATACGCTTGCTCTCTTTCTCTCTCTCTCTCTCTTCTTCCCAGTGTAGGGTAAATTTTATAAACGCTTGGTGAGTCACAAAACCGTGAAATATCGTTGCGCAAATATAAATTAAAAATCCCCTCGTCACATAATAATGCACAAACAAATTCGTTTGTCTCTCTTCGAAATCACAAACAGCTGGAACGCGTGATTTTGCATAAAGTTTGCGTTTGCTATTAGCGCGCACGTGGAGATAATTGACTATAATAAACAAATGTGCAAAATCAGAAGCGACAGTTATTTATGGAAATATCTAAAAACGATAATCGATTTCACTTTCCAATTTCTCAGGTAATTTAAAAATTGATTGAAAAAAAATGAGAAAAGAAAATATCTTGAAAAAAATAAGTTATAAATATCTATAATTTTCATAATAAAAACTATTTAATAGTCATTGTATGACTTGGAATTATATAAATAACATTATTTATAACTTGCAACGCACACGTGTAATATGCGTGTGGAATATAATAAAATTTTGTAATTTTATTATTTGTAAAAATAAAACTTATAAAAGTGATTCTAAATCATGTAAAGTCAGGCAGAATTTTTAGCCGATATATAAATATTCACAATACGTTATATTAAAAAATCGAACAATTATTATTAAATTTAATTTTAGAAGATAAGTAAATAATAGAAGATGGATAATAGAATAATTTAATTTAATTTTAATTAAATTTTTATTTACTTTGTCTTATCAATATATAGATAATAGCGGTAAACTTTAACAAAATAGACACGAGTTTTTAAAATAAACATTTCTTGATACGCAATGTATATACGATGTTGACAAGTGTCGTTCGTTCATAAAAAAAATAGCAAGCCGATAGGTTACATCGCCGACGCGAACTGAATGTGTTATTACCTCACCCTTCGATCTTATAAAGGTTAAACGATGCGATGCAAATTTCTAACGTATCTTGCATGAAGACGTAATCAGATATTTCTTAATGGTTATCGTCTTGAGATCTCTGAGACTGCATAATAATATTAGAAAATAATATACATATATAGCCTCATACTGCTCTGCAGTAAAAATATGAAAGAAAATTGTTTTAAAAATTACTGTGAATGTAAAAATACACTGAGAGAATTTTCTCTTAGAATTTATCTTGAAAATCATGGTAATCGTGGGAAAAGATGATATGGAAAGATATTTATGAGAATTTCTTTGATTAATATTTATCATAATAAAAATAATATTTATAATAAAATATGTTTGATTAATTTTACTATGCAGTTTAGTAAAATTAATCAAACATGTTTTATATTTTAATGTGATAGATATTATTATTTTTATTGTGATAAATATTAATCAGAAAAATTCTCATAAAATTCTTTCCATACCATATTATCCCACGATTGCCATGATTTTCAAGGTAAATTCTAAGAGAAAATTCTCTCAGTGTATTAATAATTTGTCTTATTGTGGAGGGGGTTCGAGGATAAAAATAAATTGTATCGTTTAATATTAAGGCTGTCAGTATGACGTCAAAAGCGAGTATAATACGCAATTTATTTATGCATCGTTGCTCTATACGCGAAAATAAATGAGTTTTCGCGCACATGACAACAGTCGCGATTGATAAAGCGAACTTGTAACATTTGCCGACTACTATGGTTTTGGTTTGTTAATCAATAAACGGCCACATAATTCAATTTAAATCTATCCTATATATGGTGCCGCAATGAAAACAAGTTACATGGCTGCATAGTTATTGGATAACGAACCATAACCGCAGTTTTCGGCAAATTTTGCAGGTTCGTTTTGCGTCGATCGCACATGTGGTTGTGTGAAGAAATTTATTTATCTCGACGTAAGCTGCAGAATAAATTTTATATTATTTCTGCTTTAACGGCATACAATGAAACGGCTAATGTAAGTATTACATTGCACATACGATGAAGAATAAATTTGTATGAAGGACAGTATATAAAAGATAGATTTGGAATATCTAAGATAATACCTATCTGCATTAGACATAAATTGAACTGTATCATAAAGGAAAAAAATTACTAATGAATTTTAAAAAACTTATTTGTAATGTAAAATTTATCATGCTTTTACTTTACAAATAAATCAAAAGCCAAAAGTAATCTTTTTTGTAAATAAAAATTATCTCTTTTAGTACGCAATTATTATCTTTTATAACATTTCCACAAAAGCTTTTATTATAAGTAACGAGATCTGCTAGCTATGTGAACCTAGCACCCGACTTTTTAAAAATTAATTTTTTAAAACGGAAAATGATAGCATTTCGTTTGTAGTTGTTTGTAGTAACAATAATTTCGTTTGTAGTTTTATCAATTAATAAATTTAAAAAATGTTTAAATAACTTGCACCCGACATTGAGATATCGCAAATCCGCTTGCGCAGTCTTCTTTAGAATCGTTTGTAGTTGTTTGTAGTAATTTTCCTTTCGTTTGTATAGTTGAGCGGTTCAAAAGTTATAAACAATTGTTTATTCGTCCAAGAGGTATTTTGTAAATTTTAAAGATATCGCAAATCCGCTTGCGCAGTCTTCTTTAGAATCGTTTGTAGTTGTTTGTAGTAATTTTCCTTTCGTTTGTAGTTGAGCGGTTCAAAAGTTATAAACGATTGTTTATTCGTCCAAGAGGTAAATTTTAAAGATATCGCAAATCCGCTTGCGCAGTCTTCTTTAGAATCGTTTGTAGTTGTTTGTAGTGATTTTCCTTTTGTTTGTAGTTGAGCGGTTCAAAAGTTATAAACAATTGTTTATTCGTCCAAGAGGTAAATTTGTTAATTTTAAAGATATTGCAAATCCACTTGCGCAGTCTTCTTTAGAATCGTTTGTAGTTGTTTGTAATGATTTTCCTTTCGTTTGTAGTTGAGTTATAAACAATTATTGTTTATAACTTTTGAACCGCTCAACTACAAACGAAAGGAAAATCATTACAAACAACTACAAACGATTCTAAAGAAGACCGCGCAAGCGGATTTAAAAAATCTTAAAAATTGACATAGTTAGCTCTTGGACGAATCAACAATAATTTATAACTTTTGAACCGCTCAACTACAAACGAAAGGAAAATCACTACAAACAACTACAAACGATTCTAAAGAAGACTGCGCAAGCGGATTTGCGATATCTCAATGTCGGGTGCGAGTCATTAAAAAAATTTTTTTTATTTATTAATTGATAAAACTACAAATGAAATTATTGTTACTAGAAACGAAATGCTATCATTTTTCGTTTTAAAAAATTAATTTTTAAAAAGTCGGGTGCTAGGTTCACATAGCTCGTCGTGTGCGAAAAATATTTTATTACTTTATTAATAGAATTTATTATTTAAATATTTGTAAATGAAATTTTAAAAAAATTGTTGTAAGAAATGATAACATTATTAATGCTATTATCGCGATATTTGTCGAAATTATTCGAACGAGGAATAAAAGAGTGCAGAGATAAAAAGAGTTCGGACGCGTTACTATTGTCGCTTATATCGGACGGTTAATCACTGAAATCGGCTGATCAGTGCTACTTTCTATCCCTGATTAATCGCCAGACTCGGAAAAAATCACTTTCTCATTATTATTGCATATGTACATTATATTGCATATTATATGCGAGTATAATATGACTCATTCGAGCGAGATTTGTTAAATAATTTTGTCGAAACGCTCATATATACATAATGTTATATGATATAAAACTTTCTGGTTTTTTTTTTCCCGATTTCAAACATCAAACGTAAGAATTTTATACGTCGTGTGAGCTGTGAACCTAGCACCTGACTTTTTAAAAATTAATTTTTTAAAACGGAAAATGATAGCATTTTGTTTGTAGTTGTTTGTAGTAACTATAATTTCGTTTGTAGTTTTATCAATTAATAAATAAAAAAATTTTTTTAATGACTCGCACCCGACATTGTGATATCGCAAATCCGCTTGCGCAGTCTTCTTTAGAATCGTTTGTAGTGGTTTGTAGTAATTTTCCTTTCGTTTGTAGTTGAGTTATAAACAATTATTGTTTATAACTTTTGAACCGCTCAACTACAAACGAAAGGAAAATCATTACAAACAACTACAAACGATTCTAAAGAAGACCGCGTAAGCGGATTTAAAAAATCTTAAAAATTGACATAGTTAGCTCTTGGACGAATAAACAATAGTTTATAACTTTTGAACCGCTCAACTACAAACGAAAGGAAAATCACTACAAACAACTACAAACGATTCTAAAGAAGACTGCGCAAGCGGATTTGCGATATCTCAATGTCGGGTGCGAGTCATTTAAAAAATTTTTTTTATTTATTAATTGATAAAATTACAAACGAAATTATTGTTACTACAAACGAAATGCTATCATTTTTCGTTTTAAAAAATTAATTTTTAAAAAGTCGGGTGCTAGGTTCACATAGCTCGTCGTGTGCGAATAATATTTTATTACTTTATTAATAGAATTTATTATTTAAATATTTGTAAATGAAATTTTAAAAAAATTGTTGTAAGAAATGATAACATTATTAATGCTATTATCGCGATATTTGTCGAAATTATTCGAACGAGGAATAAAAGGGTGCAGAGATGAAAAGAGTTCGGACGCGTTACTATTGTCGCTTATATCGGACGGATAATCACTGAAATCGGCTGACCAGTGCTACTTTCTATCCCTGATTAATCGCCAGACTCGGAAAAAATCACTTTCTCATTATTATTGCATATGTACATTATATTGCATATTATATGCGAGTATAATATGACTCATTCGAGCGAGATTTGTTAAATAATTTTGTCGAAACGCTCATATATACATAATGTTATATGATATAAAACTTTCTGTTTTTTTTTCCCGATTTCAAACATCAAACGTAAGAATTTTATACGTCGTGTGAGCTGTGAACCTAGCACCTGACTTTTTAAAAATTAATTTTTTAAAACGGAAAATGATAGCATTTTGTTTGTAGTTGTTTGTAGTAACTATAATTTCGTTTGTAGTTTTATCAATTAATAAATAAAAAAATTTTTTTAATGACTCGCACCCGACATTGTGATATCGCAAATCCGCTTGCGCAGTCTTCTTTAGAATCGTTTGTAGTTGTTTGTAGTGATTTTCCTTTCGTTTGTAGTTGAGCGGTTCAAAAGTTATAAACAATTGTTTATTCATCCAAGAGCTAACTTTGTCAATTTTTAAGATTTTTTAAATCCGCTTGCGCAGTCTTCTTTAGAATCGCTTGTAGTTGTTTGTAGTGATTTTCCTTTCGTTTGTAGTTGAGCGGTTCAAAAGTTATAAACAATTGTTTATTCGTCCAAGAGGTAAATTTGTTAATTTTATAGATATCGCGAATCCGCTTGCGCAGTCTTCTTTAGAATCGTTTGTAGTGGTTTGTAGTAATTTTCCTTTCGTTTGTAGTTGAGCGATTCAAAAGTTATAAACAATTGTTACTATAAACAACTACAAACGAAATGCTATCATTTTCCGTTTAAAAAAATTAATTTTTAAAAAGTCGGGTGCTAGGTTCACATAGCTAGATCTGTTATTATAATTTTTTGTTCTTTGTAAACAAGCTTTGTTTTATGTATCATAAATTCAACGAATTTTTCATATTACTTATATTATGTATCCGTTTTTCTTTGTATGCCATGATATATATTTTAACTTTAAAGAGAGAACGTTATTCGACTTTTGGACAAAAAGATTAATATTTTACAGAACACTTAATACTTGGTCGTTCTCTCTTTTTATTTTATAAATTTTTCTCTTAACCGAAAAAATTACGTCGATTTAAATCACGTCATTGCATTTCAACTTTGATATATTCCCAAAAGTGAGCTCGTAATAATGCATGGAAACTGTCTCATGGGTGAAAATAATCGCCGTTGCGACACGACTGTTTTACGATAACACGGTATATATTTTCGCTTTTCAATCCATTTGGGAATTAAAACCGGGTAATGCTAATATTAAAATATTTAACATGCTAAAACGTTTTTAAATCTCACAAAATATTTCTGACTTTCAAAGTAAAGGATGTTAGTAACAATCAATTTGTTAGGGCACATTATCTTTTTACAATTAAAATTTTATATAATAAATTTTGATTCTAAAATTGTCGAACGATATTATGTATGTCTGCTTCAAATTGTTCGAGTATTAATTATAAAATATTAAAAATACAAGAATAGATGTAATATTTATTACAGTATATTGATAATTTATAGATTATATCAAAATATGCATATGATTTAATAGTAATAAATACAAGATACAAATATTATTCATTATTTAAGATATGTGTATGTACACACACAAAAGTATTATAAAAATTCGTGTGATATATATGTAGAAAGAGATATAAAAATTTTTCGTCGAGACATTTTTGACATAAAGCTTGCTAAAAGATTGTGACTCCAAGCTAGGTTTAGAGCAACGCCAGAGCAGATTAAAAACTGCAAACTATAAGTTATTTCTTAACAAACAAATCTCCAGAGCGCGCGTGTCTACTCGCGACTCTTCGCGGCTTATCCATATACATATAAGCTTCGGACGTGAACTGTTTTTTTCGCGTTGCAAATACATTATCTTAATGGAGTGCGAGAACGAGAGCAAAAGTATTTAGATCCTCAGTCAGTATATACTGTCAGTATGAAACATCTCTCAATTTCTTTTTCTTTTTTCGCGACAGTTAATTACGCCATAAAACGTTCCGCGCTCGTTTCTTTTACCTTTCACTCGTCGCAGTTATTGCAATTATACTTTTTCCGTAAAGACATCCCGACTGCAATTGCAGCTGCAGCAATACATTAGTACGCGTGTCTCTGCTGTCTTACGAGCCACCGTCGCAGGCCGTATATTTGCAGGAACACGTGATGCGAAACTAATGGACGCGAAAGAAAAGAAATTTGTCCGATTTATTTGTAGAAGCACAACTCCTGTCGAACATTTGTATCGCCTTACGGCGTAGGTAGATAAAATGAGAGAAAGTACGAATTACGTAGTCTCGATCGTTTCTCAAAGTTAACCCGCTCTCTAATTTAAGCAAAGTCTATTGTCGTCCCTCGGGAATTAAATTTAATTAGTACACATCTCCACTGCGCGCTATCCAACCTTTGAAGACCTGGACTTGGTCCCGCTATTTCCTCTATCTTAAAATTATTACTTTTAGTTTTAAAAAAAAGCTAACTAAAGAAATATTCTTGAGAATTAATAATATTTGATTTTTTTTATTTTACGCATCTAATAAAAATGTTATTTTTTAAATATATTATATATTATTATATATAATATATATATATATATAAATAAAATTTAATTAAATAATATAATTAAATAATTAATAATTAATTAAATATATTATAATTAAATATGAATTGAATTAAATAATATATATGAATAATATATATAATAATTAAGATATACTAAATAAAATAATATTAAATAAATATATTAATTAATATATTTATTTAATATTAATTTATTTAATATTAATTTATTTAATATATCTTAATTATTATATATATGTATATTATTTAGTTCAATTTATATTTAATTATTATATTTAATTAATTATTAATTACTTAATTAAATTATATGTATTATATTTAAAATTTTTGTGTTGTGTATAAATATCTGTAATTCCATTATTATTTAAAGAGGATATATTACGCAATATTATTCTTACGATACTTGTATTATCGTGTGTCTTATATCAATTTCATGTTAAACAATAATGGCGCAATTTCTTTTGTACACGCCTCGCGAAAAATTGAAGGGAACATTGGCTATCCAGCCGGAATGAGGGACATGAAATACTACGATACGCAGAATAGCGTACATCAGCGCCATGTAATATCCTCGCAAACGGCAGCTCAAGCTTCTATCCACTTCCCTCAAATACGTTTAAACCAGCAGCAGTCGAGCGCGTTTACGTAATGCATGAATGGAACATTGCGTTATACTAATACATGAATTTCTTTCCTACAAGAGAATCGTGTGAACCTGAAAATTCTGATTACCGTCGAGTTTCACGGTTCTACCATAGTTTACTACGTTTTACTACCGTATTACGCTATTAACGCGCCAAAAAAAGAGTGTATTTATAATAATCCATTCAGATTTTTTAAATCTATAAGTTGACCTTATTTTCTTTATTAAATATTTTAATTTTCGTTATTAAATTTTTGCTTTGTGACAATTGCAAGAGTAAACAATCAGGGTGAGGGGCAATTTGAGAAAAAACATTTCTTATTGAATGCTGGAACTATTCTGGAATGCTAAAGGCGTTTTTATAAATTTTCAGTAATATATATATATTTTACACACGTTTCGTCATATCTTAAATGTGGTAATTTTATATCTTCTTTTTGCTTAAAAAGAACAAAAAAGATTTGAAGATATTACGCGACACGTGTACGAAAATTCTTTTTCAACACGTGCTATCAACCTAAGAACGCCCCTTTTGCAGAACATGATATTTATTCGTCTGACCCGTTCTTGTCTCGAGGGAGAAATTTTTCAAGGGACTGCCGGACGATCTAGGAACGTGTTGCACGTTTCTTACCTGCAGGTTCCTTACATCGGCTGACTTTCATATACAGCCAAGGTTCTAACTGCGTGCTATTGTCCCTAGAGTGCGAAGACTCGATACGTGCCGAAGAGCGGCGATGGTTCGGCGAACTTGGACAAATATTTCGTAAATGCGCGTGCGATCGATCTCTCACGTCCGGAACACATCTAGGAACGTACGACTGATTTCGTCTATCTCGAGTTTGTCGAACTTGATTGCCGCTATTCAGGCACGCCGTCGGAATTGATCACGAGCAGCCCGAATTTGCCCCTTGCAGTGCCAATTACAATTCTATTATTAAAAAGTCGAAAGCGGGACGGGCATTTGCGATCTCAATTTGCTTAACGACTCTGCAATTTACGCTTTCCCTATACATATTTCGTAATAGTAGTTATAGTAGTTACAGATTCTGATTGCCTTCCATCTGTAATTTTGGAATATACAGGGTGTTAAAAAAAAAGGGTAAAATATTTTAAGAGGATTTAGTATGCCTAAAAACAAGTCGAAAAGTCTTAATAAACATTTTTAATTAAATTTTTTTTATATTTTTTTATAATTTTTATTTTTTGTTTAAAATTTTTATTTTTATTATAATTTATGCAGAAAAATAAGTATTTTACCTTATCTTAAAGAAGATGCTCAAAATGACCTCCTTCCATGTCTATGCAGACCCTGCATCTTCGCAATATCTCAAAAATGACTTACTTGCGGACCCATGTTTATTAAGACTTTTTAACTTATTTTGAGGCATACTAAATCCCCTTAAAATATTTTACCCTTTTTTTTAACACCCTGTATATAATCTTAAGAATTGTATTATATATAAATATCTGTAATTCCATTATTATTTAAGGAGGATATATTACGCAATATTATTCTTACGATACTTGTATTATCGTGTGTCTTATATAAATTTCATGTTAAACAATGCCCTTTCTCTCCTTTCTACATCTAAAATATTTTGTTTCTTTTTTTTATTATTTATTTTTTATTATTTTAGACAGTTTTAAAAAATGTTATATGTTTTTCAAAATCGATAAGAAGAGGATATCTTTAGTCTCCTGCATTTGGGCAAGTTCTACACTGCGTGATGAAAAAATTGAAATAATTCTATAATAATTAATTACTCACTCTTCGACGAGCAGCGAAATATAGCTCCTCCCGATAATTCAGCAATTCCGCGATGATTTTCGATATTCCTCGATGTATTTGCGACGCACCCTGAAAATATACGTAAATAATGTAAAATAATACATTGCGCGCTTTATCGATATCGATATCAAAGCGATCGATATTATATCAATTAATAGAATTACCAATCGGGCAGATAAATTGTACTAAATTCATTCGGCATTTATCGCGCGCGACAACGTGAAAATTCTAAACGACGCGCCAACATGTACAAGCGCTAATGTCGATGAATTCGTCGCGACGAAATACCTTCAACGCTCCTCGATGCTCCTCGATGTTCCCCGATGCTTCTTAATAACGCGAATACTGAATGACACGGCATCGCGAAAGGTATCGGAAGATGTAACCACCGTTGCTGCAACGGAACGTGAAACGCGTCAATCGTACATATACCGAAAAACGCGGTTAAACGCGGCTGCACGGACCGATTAATACACTGAGATTATGACCTATCACTAGAATTCAACTTCTCGACGTTCGTCCGTATGTGAAATTCGCCCGGGACGGATTAAAGGACGCGGAAATACGGAGCGATCGCGGTTCGACTGCATACCGACGCGACGTGCAACTTCAAGTGACGAGCCGGCTCGACAATCGGTCACGTGACCGCGGCTAATTTCGCGGCACTACGTGACGCGCCAACATGGCGGATTCGCGCGCGCGGACTTTTGGCGATAAAGTATCGCGGACAAGCGCTAATGTCGATGAATTCGTCGCGGCGATAAAATACCTTCGACGCTCCTCGATGCCCCTCGATGCTCCTCGATGTTTCTCGATGCTTCTTGATAACGCGAATGCTGAATGACACGAGCGTGCATCGCGAAATACGCGCGTGTCGGAAAATGTAGTCGTTGCTACGGCGGAACGCGTCAATCACATATATACGACCGAAAAACGCGGTTAAACGCGGCTGCACGGACCGATTAATACACTGAGATTATGACCTAGCACTAGAATTCACACTCTCGACGTTCGTCCGTATGTGAAATTCGGCCGGGACGGATTAAAGGACGCGGAAATACGGAGCGATCGCGGTTCGACTGCATACCGACGCGACGTGCAACTTCAAGTGACGAGCCGGCTCGACAATTAGTCACGTGACCGCGGCTAATTTCGCGGCACTACGCGACGCGGCATAATTTAAAAAAAAATAAATTAAATTACTTGTAATAAAATTATTCAATACTTTTTATTGGTGAGAAACGCAAACATATTCGCACGACATAAAAATCTGTAATAGTTTTATTTTAAGTGTTGCGAATAAGCACATTATTTTTTAATTAATAATCAGATGAATAAATATATAAATGCGTAATTATATTTTAAATATTTTCAACTTATGTGAGAAAACCTACAAGAAAAAACATGTCCAGTATACTATACATTATAATATACATTATAGAAAGAAATTACAATATATGTATATTTCTTTAATTATATATATATATATATATATATATATTATCTAATTAATATAATATTTAAAGCGCTGAAAATAAAATAAACTTAAACATAAATGCCTCAAGTAATATAATATTACTCGCTAAAAGTTCAGAATTCTGAAAACATGAATAAATTTAATTAAAAAATTGAGATTACGCCAAACTTGAAATGCAAAATTGCTATCCTCTTTATAAAAGAAAAACATAGATATATCATTGTTTTATAATAATTCGGTATGTATTTAATGTATGCATCTACGTATCTAACATGAACAGAATAATATTATTTCGTTATGTATGTAATAATATTATTTGAATGAATTATAAAATAGATGTTATTCACGATGGTACGTATTTTTGTTACAGGGAATCTATTCGTAATAGCAGCTATCCTATTAGAGAGAAATTTGCAATCCGTAGCAAATTATTTAATCGTCAGTTTGGCTGTCGCGGATCTTATGGTCGCCTGCCTCGTTATGCCTCTCGGAGCTGTTTATGAGGTACGTAATTCATTGTATTTTTATTCAAGAAGACTGCAAGTTATTATCATCTATTTGCATCATAATGAATTGTACTGTGTGATAAAAAAACAATCATAAAGTTTTTAGCGCTGGATATGCGAGAATAAAACCGCGCAATATTCGTGAAAAGAAAACAATTCGCATCTTCATCAGCGCTGTCAATGTATGAATAACTGACATTCCAACAACAGAGATATTCGTACCGGCAATCTCAAAATATCTTAAATATTTGGGCACCTAATCCGTAAAATTACACAATAGAATTATAATAAATTAATAATTTAAATTATTAAAACAATACAAGCGCGAGCTACGCGCGCGATAATCCTCGACTTTATATTAAAAAAATTATATTTTTTATACATATAAAGTATTTTAAATTTGATTAATATTCTTTGATATGCATCAGCTGATTAAAGCTTTAATTTGCCAAATAAATTTTAAAATAAAAATATGTTGTAAAAATTAAAATAATAATGTTATAAATAATATGTTATAATATTTTAAACTCCAATAATATTTTTTGACAGAAATCAGCTGGTAACTGTCAAAAAATATTAATCGAGTTTAAAGTACTATAACATTATATTTAAAACATATATTATTATTTTATAATTTTTATTACATACTATTATTTTAAAATTTAATTAATAAATTAACGTGTTAATCAGCTGATTTCTGTCAAAAAATATGAATAAAGCGTTAATTTGCTAATTAAATTTTAAAATAATAATAAGTTATAAAAATTAAAATAGCAATATGTTATAAATAATATGTTATAATGCCTTATCTGCGATTAATATTTCTTGACAGAAATCAGCTGATAACTGTCAAAAATATTAATCGAATTTAAAGAATTATGACATATCATTTAATACCAATGATAACAATGAAAATAACACTTCTTGTTAGAAAGGCAACTTTTGTAAAAATAAACGAATTAGCGGCGCGCTTTACAGATTCACGAGATTTAACGATTAAGATATCTTCGACAAGATATAGTCGTAGTTATGTCGTAAAGCACGTGTATTGCAATTTTACAATTTTATGACATTTTATGGCAACCTACATTTACGAGCTAAAATTTTTGTGCGAAATTTTCGGCGGAACAGTCAAACTGTTGGTCATTCTATTCGCACATAGAGGATCGTTCTTTCTTCGCGCGTTACATTTTCATTGTTAAACTTTCATCTATGGTCTGTTGCAGCCATTCACAAGTTTATAACATCCGTAAGAAACCGCGTGCATTCTCGCCTTTTTCTACTGCGGGTTTATTTCGCGCTGACATTGTGTCTGGAAAAAAAGCCGCACGAGGAAATGCATCTCCCAAAGAATTTGGCACGCAGAATTTTTTAAACGCTAAATTATTTTATCTTGAAGAATTTGTTAATTATGTATTTTATACTAATTGCGAAATGAGAGGAAAAAAAATACCAAGAACCAACGAAACACGATGCATCAACTGCGACAATTTATCGTGTTTAAAAGCTCCATAAAATATTCTCGCAGAATTTCAATAAAGATATGCGAAACATATAAATTACGAGGAAAAATTTAACAATAATTTATTAAGATAAAAAAATGGAATCACGAAAATCGCGATAAAATTTGTAATTGACTACGTAATTATGATGAGATAGGTATATGAAATATATTGCAGCAGAGCTCGCTTTCATATATGATGTCCGCATTCAAGTATTCAACGTTACATTTCGAGAAATTAAGAATAGGATACGCGAAACTTTAATATATATTTTATAAAAATCGACTTTTACAATTTTATATCTCGCGAAAATGATATATATGTTTTATAAATGCCATAATCTTAAATATATTGCATTATAATATCACGATCGCAATCTGCAACTTTTAAAAGCTAAAGCAATTTTCTGTATCGAGGTGTCTCTTTCTGTATACCCAGCACAAACACGAGCGTTGGTGAATATCGTTACACACATATTCGACAATTAAGGTGCGAATAATACACACACATACGGAGATAACAAGCGATATATACGTACGAATGATTAGCTTTCGATTCTCCCCTAGCGGAGCTCGTTACGCTACGCCGTGCACATTTATACTTAATAAACGCTAATATACGAACGGAAACGGGAACGGAATGGGAATAACATAGGCGTTAATTACTGCTTCGCGCTGCTTTTCGACACGTTATCCAATTAACAAAGATTTCATCGGAAATTGCCACGAGAGCGATAATACGCTTGAGCGCGACCATTTCGCGCTATATCTTCAAATATATACAATTCATTTTTAATACGCGCGTTTTAATTTCGCGCTTTTAATACTCGAAATATTTGGCTTTTGAGATATGTGCGGCAAAATTGATAAAAACACCAAGATTACGCGCGGAAAAAAATTATCCGTATCGATGATGCAAATTTAATTAGAATCGTTGTAAGAAAAAATTTCCAAAAAGTTGTACTCGCGCTTTCCTTCTTCTATACGTCCATTTAGTTTGATTACGCGCATTATTCCTCTTCGTGTGCTTCTCGCAAAATCTTTTCACTAACACATATCCTTATTCAGTTCTCTCGTTTTCTTAACGCAACCTCTCGCCAAACGCTCTGCGGGCTCCATTATGTATCCTACATCAGCACACTCTTTCCCTTCCCTCATTCCACTTTTTCTATATATTATATTTCCACACTCTCGCCATATTTTCCGAAGCGTACCTGTGATTCTCACTCTTCAGCAGCGTTGAAGCTTCCTCTTGTTTCTTTTCTTTCTCTTTCTTTCTTTCTTTTTCTGTATTCTTTTAAGCCATTGTTAACGTATCGATATCTCTCGCATGTTATCATTTTTAATGATGCAATTCTATTTTAACCGCCATTCAGTCAACAGCAGACGTATTAGACTTTTACAGTCGTAAACTGACTAAACGAGATGAGCATATCCATCTTTTTCACGTAGGAATTTATGCGTCTGCCATTTAATTCGAATATTTGATGGATGTCCATTTTACAGCCATCTCTTTTTGCCCGACGTTTATCGGCAGATATCAGAACCGTGCACGCAAATGACTTCACATATATATGCAATGGTTGATTAGATCCTTGAGAAAGTCTGATATAAAATGAATTGCTAAGAAGTGCGTTAGGAATTTGCTTACTATTATATTTATATCAATTACTATTAATAATCAATTAATGCAATCAATAATAATATACCTTTTTTTAGAAAGGGATAATAGAGAATAATTTTAAATACATGATATAAATAACTTGTATATAAAATTTAATATAAATAATATATTTCTACTACTATCTTTTATCTCAAGCGATCTTCGTTTATCTAAACTGCTCTCGTATCGACTTCCGTATAATTAATATTATTTTTGAGAGATATTTATATTTCTAACAAGATGGATGAGACTCATCGACTTTCGGAATGTTCTGATCTCAAAGTATAAAGGAACGGTTGTCTATGGACAGAAGAGCCGCCGCGCTGAAAGGAGGACAAGGGACGCGCGCGATTGGCTTTCGAAGATAGATTCCAATACCATGAATGGACTTTTAAGTAGGCATGCATCAGAGTCTCCCTCCGCTCTCAGCAAACTCTTCTACAATATCACTCTTACTGACTCCCTTTCTGTACTCTCCGTCGTCGTCTTTCCGTCGGCCATGACTCGGATGTTTTCCCTTTCGACCCTCAATCCGTATTTTCTCCCTACTGTGTGGCAAACTGTCGTGCCAAACTATGTGCAATCCTTAACATACTAATCAACCAAACAATCCTTGTTAGCGCAGATAAAAATAAATTCTATTTACTCACTGATCTTCGTGTAAAAACTGATTTTTACACATATTTAGATAAGATATCGTATAGATAAAATAATATTTTTAAGAGTCACTATATAAACATTCAATACCGATGAAAAGCTAGTAATTAAAATTAATTTAATCTATAAAGTTTTTTTGCTTATTAATTAAATATTTTAAATGATAATTATTAACTGTCAGCGTCATATTTTCAATTCCGCAAAAATGTTTAAAAACTGCTCTCACGATTAAAATAAAAATTACATAAAGAAACAAAGAAAAATCACATTTACTGATGAGTGATCATTCAGTGCGCCTATCTTATCTCGAAACACTTCGGTGCAAAACTTGCGATTCTCGCGGCCACATCGATTATCCGCTTGTACTCTCAAGCCGCGTTAAGCTCATGTACTATGATAGATAATTCTGTTTATTGCAGATAAACTCGGGATGGTCACTCGGTCCGGAGCTCTGCGACATGTGGACCAGCAGCGACGTTCTATGTTGCACAGCCTCGATATTGCATCTGGTGGCTATCGCGGTCGACAGATATTGGGCAGTCACCAATATCAATTATATACAGGTTAATTAACGCCGTTGCGGTTACCGAGAGCAAGTCGGAAATTGTCCGATACGAATGATACAGTCTTCGTTATCCCCTGTCATTTACATTGCGCTCACCACGTCGACGAGATGGAAAAAGAGTCGCGTGGGAGGTGACGCGAGCAAGATCGGGTGAAACTACATGTCGTATCGTGGATCTCTTGTATAGCCAGGAGACCATTGTATGATGCGGGAAAATTGCTATTTTATCAGTTCGAAAATAGTGCACATAAAAAATCTGAATAGAATCTGAAACGCGAAACTTCGTGCATTACAACAGAAAATTCTTTTATGTTTGTTAATCCTTTCGCGTTTAGTAATTTATATCTATTTTATATCAAATTGCACATATATGTGCCAGAATTTTCTGCAATTTTATTTATTTATATTGTATTTTTAAATTTTTTTTAGTTTATATAAAGCGCGAATAAATATTACTTATTTTATATGTATTTGCTTATAAAAGCTAAAATAAAAACTCAATTTTTTTATATTTAAAGTCTACAAAAAAGATATTTTAATACACTCAGCTACATTTACTACGCAAATAAAACCCTATTAAATCATTCATAAATTTTCGTTGGAAATTGCGCGAAGGCAAATTCCGCTCTCTCTTTCGCGCACGCTTACGGATGTAACGAGAATTCATATATAGGGAATACTGCTCATGAAGTATGAAAAAGGGTAAGATCGTAAAACGAAATGGTCAGAACTTCTCGTTCATAAATATAGTTTAACCGAAAGACGAGTAATACTCTCCATGTTCTCTCTTCCTCTCTCCTCTCCTCTCTCTCTTTCGAAGAGCTTAGAGTTAGTTTAAAATTAACTTAGAGCTTGACAAGCTACGCAACGGACAGCCCAGTTGAACTTAAAGGCTAACTTGCATTTCCCAACTGATAGAAAGAGGCTGTATATTGGTCCCTAAGGTGGTGGATCGATTACGTTATAAATAATGGAATGGACGAGGAATTAGCTTGAGTCATGTGTCGACCAAAGAGATACGCTGATAAAGCAGACATCGCAATTTTCTCGAACAAGCGAACTAATACGCCCAGTCTCCCTCTTTCTCTCCTTTTTCTCTTTTTCTAAAACAAAACTTTACAAGCGGATCTAATTAAAAGTTTAATTTTCTGATACAAGACAGTGTTCTTACAATAATGTACCAAGTCTTGTGGAAGATGTAAAATTGATCGGACTAATAAGAGATCTCAATCATCTAATAACAATCAAGTTTCATGACTTATTTCTGAATTCTGAGAGATGTAATAATACTGAAAATATTTGTAACGACATGAAATGTACGTTATATATACTGACATACGCGTAAAAAATAGACGAAGAATGTATCTCGAATATTTAAACGACGTTCTAATGATGTAATAATCAATGCGATAGAAACTCAGAGAAAAATTATTCTGAAACAATGAAATATCACTAAGTCGTTAAAAGCGTCTCTTCTATTTTAAGGCAAGGAATCCGAGAAGAATCGGGATCCTGATCGTCGCTGTGTGGGTGATATCCTTAGGAATCTCATTAGCGCCTCAGCTCGGATGGAAGGATCCTGATTATTTGGATCGCATAGCCCAAGGGACGTGTCTCGTGTCGCAGGATACTGCATATCAGGTGAGCGCTTCCGGAGAATTGCGAACGGATCCGAAATGCTTAATTATATTCACGATTGCATTCGATGGAATTGTTCGAGAAAGTATCGATAAAGTTTCGAGAGGTGTTACGCGAATTATTTTTGATTATATTATGATTTTTTGTCTTTTTCAAAACTTTTGTAATACAAATATAAAGAATATCTTCACATAAAGATATATATAAATTTATTATCTATTTTTTTCTCAAGCTAAATGCCACTTATTTCTAAACTATATAACTTTCCAATACTTGAAAATAAAAAATATATTTTATTTTATAACGCAATGCACACACTATCCTAAGAAGAATAAAATATATATAAATTACTTTAATAAAAATATATATAAATTGCCCCACAGATCTTTGCCACTTGTGCGACGTTCTATCTTCCGCTCCTAGTCATCTTATTCCTATATTGGAAGATATTTCAAGCGGCGCGAAAAAGGATCAGGAAGAGGCCTGGCACTATCCTTCAACCGCCACGTGAAAGAAGAGGCATTCTGAGGCTTGTCACGAGAAGGTAGTTGTAGATTTTTTACCCCTCTTCTCTGGTTCCTTATCATGAGAATTCTTTAGGTCTCAAACAATAATCAAACATATTTCATGGCAATTTTGTATACAGTTGCATTTCATAGTTGCAATAAACTTGAGAGGCTCGAGGGGTAACAACGCGCTAAAGCCACGTAGAATAAATCTCGCAAACGAGATATTGAGAAATGACGTAAATCCTTCATGAGATTTAATCTGCTTCCCTATATCTTGCCACAAGGACACATTTTTTTTACAAGGATCATAATTTAATTTATAAATAAATATTCTTAACGCGCAGTACTTTATCTCAAGCGGCTTAGCATATTTTAAGCGTTTTTATCTCAATGGCCAGTGAAGTGCAGATCTTTGCTACGAACACAAAGGTATGAGTTTACCTGTTGATCTGTCGCAAAAAGGACATTATTACTGCTTAATATTGCGTATTTTTAAGCTCTATCGCCTTTAAAATACATAGATTGTGCTTGATAATTAAGCATGAGTTTATTATGAAAAAATTCTTGCGATAATTAAATTATAATTAATATTATATACCTAAGCTTTTAATATTTTCTTTAAAATAACTGTTATTATTTACTTTCACTGCAATTATTTATTTTCAAATAAGTGTGTCGTACTTTTCTGCTATTTCTTTGCTCTTATTCTATTTTCTGCTTTATAAATAACGGATAATAATTTGCCTATTTATTTATCTCAACAATACGCTCATAAATTCTGATCTCATATATCATATATTTTTTTCTCATAATTCTCTCGTATTCCAATTGTAATTTGATGTCTTCCGCAATTATTAAAAATATATGTCACTATTTATCAAGAAATGAATATATATGGCTTTATATGTAGCTTTCATCTAACATCGTTTCCACCACTTCTACTTTAGGCGAAGACCTTTCATAAAAATTCTTAATATCGCTGACCCCGTCGCGTTTCAGCCATCACCATTATTCTTGCGATAACGAGCCGGCGACGAGATGAGAGCGCCTCTTTTTCCCTCTTCACCGGAATAACTCTGATTTATCTTCGGCCTAGGCCGCGCGAGGAGTCGACGGCGTTCACCATCACGAGATCCACGCCGGATCACTCGTCAATCTCGCCGGAGAAGTCGTCGTCGTACAACGGCGCGAACGTCACACCCTCGACGACGGTGACGCCGACAGCAGTCTCGACGACGACTACGACGACGACGTTGACGAATCCGACCAGCACGAGCCAGCAGCAGCAGGTGGTCAAGTGCACGAAGCGCACACGCGAGACAATCGAGTCGAAGCGAGAGCGTAAGGCAGCCAAAACCCTGGCGATCATCACCGGTGCCTTCGTCGCCTGCTGGTTGCCATTCTTCCTGGTCGCTTTACTGCAGGCCACGTGTGACGCCTGTCAGCCGCCCAAGCTCGTGGCAAGTGTGTTCCTATGGCTCGGATACTTCAACAGCACCCTCAACCCCGTGATTTACACAGTGTTCTCGCCGGAATTTCGGCAGGCATTCAAAAGGATGCTGTGCGGTGGTACCCGGGGACTTCGCTGACAGTGGATTTAATTCCTTTTTGCCACGTGCGCGCGATCCAATGAGAGGGATATGCGTGAAATTTGTACATATACGTTCGTTATCAGCGTTTCTCTCGGTGTTGTGTGATATCTCACAGGATGCTCAATTTGAATATTATTATCAATACTTGCACTCGGTTATTTGTATAGCTAAATGTTCAAGAATCAATAATTATAATATTTTATTTGATTTTTTGTATTTTATTAGGCAATCTCTTTCTTCGAAGAAAATTAACGAGAGATTGACAACGATTAATGATCTTATTTTCTGATATAATTGTTTATCTGTTAATGAATTATCTGTATAGTTTTTGTTAATAATATGTAATGTGTATATCTTTTTCAAAATTTTAGAATATATCGTTTAAATCATGTTAGTTTTTGTATCGATTCTATCATAGCATCACGACAGATGATATTCCACACAACACTACTTCTTTTCAGCTATTCAAAGTAATCAAGCTGAGCGCCGTTACTTTCATAGATACTTTTAACGAATATGGCTCATTGCCATAAATATTAGTTAAAATTAACTGAAATTTCACTCGCGGTTAGCATTAATTATAGTTGATCGACAATGGTGGAAACGATCCTACGTAGAATATTTTTGCGAAAACGCTTTCCTGGGCTATCGGAGGATCAAACGACAATGGTGCAACATTATTCGCGATTTTATTCAATCACTCGCAAAAGTATCCAACGTTAGAATAGATATTCAAATTTATGAATTTAATTTATTAGAATAGAAATCAGAGCACATTTTAAAGCATAAACTGGCCGATACATGTATAGCTTATGTTAGTGAGAATTTTTATCGCTCAAAGAACGTAAGTTTAAGCTATGATCATAGATTCTTCTATTATAATGTAAAAATAAATTAACAAAGGGCTATATGTATATGAGTATCTAAGTGATATAGGTGCTTAATTCATAAATTTTAAATATGTTATTTAAACAAAGAATAATGAGTTTGATGAGCATGAATGACTCTATCAAAAATTTTATTTTAGCACCTATAGCATTTAGCCACATTCGTATAATTTATGAATAATAAACATATATAAATCGAAAAGTGAGTGAGACAAATCTTATATTTTTTCGTCCAGTGAAGATTCCTTAAAATACGCTCTGATAATCTGGAAAAATCGCGAGCAATGCTTGCTCTGATACGTAATTGTACAGTATTGTGTAAGCATGCGATAGTGTTTAGCGATTATACTTCCGAGTATTATCATTAAATTAGCTATGTATAAAAATTTTCAATCTTGACTCATCTCCAAAGTATATACATAATAATGACAAATCTAAGTGTACATTAACTGAAAAGCGACGAAGCAAATACATCACGAGTAACTATGTGACCACGACGGATTCTCGCGGATCTGTCGCGATTGTGTATAAATAAAACATTTAGATAAGAAAGCGCAACTTCGACTATTACTCGAGTATTAAGTACATCTTACGCTTTTTAACCTGATTTGAAATTAAAAGTACTTGGAAAATTTCTCAAGCGTAAAAGATTCTCGCCGCCTTATATGAAGGTTTGCTTACGCAACTTTGCTCATACGGAGTTTTATAATAAAGAATAAATAAGATTCCGATGCAAGTAACAGAATTGAATAGAAAGGTTGGAATATTATATACAAGCAAATTTATTTTCACAAACAGTATTAATGCGAACGCTTAATATAGAGTAAATGAAAGATAATTCATAAATATAATAAATATAAATAAGAAAGAACACGATGATGGCGTAAAATATCGCAATCTAAGCTCATATCATGAATATTCTAGAATCATACAAAAAATGATTTTAATAAATTATCTGTATCTAAGGAAAAATTAAATAACATTTGAAAATGTAACTTTAGCCTTGCCATTCAATTCTGCGTCTTATAGCGAATGTACTCCTTTAAATTTGCGTGAGTAATATATATAACATCTATATTATGATATTACTATGGTAATATGGTGAATAATGTTTAATTTACAGAACAACGACTGATTCTGATCTATGTCCACATACTAAACGAATAGGAATTGACAAATATAATTCTTTTCATTTATATTGTCTATTTCCAAATGCCGAATAGTGTGCACGTGTATTTATTTGTTTCTACATCTACTTACGAGCTATTGGACTCGCTATTTAGAAATAAACCTAGTTCTAGATTAATCAATAATATGTTAGGCAGATTGTGATAAACGGCGACAATAGCTTTTTCTTCGTCAGAAATAATAAGATTTTATTTCATCAAATTAATTTTCAAATGTACAGAAATATAAGATAATATACTTTCTTTCCTACTCTTAGAAAGTTACACAACAAACAAAAATAAGAGATATTTTTTAATTTATTCTTTCATTTGCACTTATGATAATTTTATTTTAATAATTGTTACATAATAACTTTCTTTTAAAGCTAAATAACATTTAAAGCTAAATAATTAATATAAAAATATACACGCACAGAAAGACAAAAGTAAATGTCAGTAACAAGTTAACAAAGATCAGTAAAATCACTTTAATTAATTTGTGAGCAAATTCTTCTTATTTCTGACGGCATTGTTGCTGAAATAATGACGGCAATATCAGATACGCTTGCGCTATCTAATTATGTCAGTGGTCGTCGTTCTATTCACACGACATGATTAATAAAATAACATTTTGTTCATATTAATTTTTTACGTAAATCTCCAAACAGAAGAACAAAACGTTGTCCGCCGAGCATTTTTAGCAGTTTCTGATGAAAAATCTCATCAGTAATAGCTTGAAAAAAGCGAGGAAAGAAATTATTTTATAGCTATTTTTATTACAAGTATTAAAGTATCGCAAAAAGTTGCCGCAAAAAATTATAAGAGCAAATTATAAAAACAAATTTTAGAAGAGCCATTTTTTATGTTTGATGTAAACGTAGTTTAATCAAGAAAAGAATCAACATCGATAATGCTTGGTAATTAGTTAAAGGATCGATAATCTCGCTTGGTTACTAAACAAATAATGTTTGATGCGGTTAATACTCATTAATAACGTGCTGTCAAAGTGCCATAACAAAATTAATCATAAGCAATTTGTGTTTGTAATGATATACTTCAACGATATACGCGACAAAATGTTCAGCGGATAACGAGATATCGAGTTGATCATGTAACGCTTGTAAATCGAAACAGTCATCGATCGCTCAGTAACACCGCTTCCCGCAAATATTGTTTCATTATATAAGCGGACAGATACTGATAAAGAGTTATGAGCATGTATAGGAACGTGTTCGCGAGAAAATATCAAGATGAAACGAATATAATGTCGGTGAGAATATTATCCAGCAAATTAAATAAGACCACTAATTATTCAGACGATAATTTGTTGACATAAATGCCAAGTATGTTCACTTGAAGTCTTATGCGGAAGCATCAAATAAAGACGAAATGAGAGAGAGAGAGAGAGAGAGAGAGAGAGAGAGAGAGAGAGAGAGAGAGAAAGAAAGTGCGAAAAAGCAATAGAAAGAGAAAAAATGTAAAGAAAAGTTAGAGAAAGAAAGGAGTATTATTTACAACGATGCTTTCATGTGTATATATCCTTGCAATCATAAAGTGAAATAAATGACGGAAAAAAGTTTGAAGAAAGCTTGAATGCTATTTCATGTATATTTACAATGTCTAACACACACACAAACATCAGTCTCTTTCAGTGGATTCATTATGAATTGTCGCAGAGATAATGGTGTTTCTTACTTTATCTCATTCATTTTTATTCACTTGCCATACAACTTTTTCGATTATCATCTATCACTTGTAAAATATCTTCTCAACTCTTATATAAAAAAAAGAAAGAAAAATATTTAAGCAACGTCTGAAAGACTGAAACTCACATTTGTATTTTATATTTCTAAATATGGCCATTTTGAGATATTAAACAAATGTATCATAATCAAAAAGAAATCTAGAACTTGTTTCAAAAAGTTTTTACAAAATTTTTTAAAATTTCCATTACTTGCATAACATTTTGCAATTGAGATTTAGAAATGTCATAACGCGTGATATTTTGTTTACAGTATTCCACAAATTCGTTTGTGCATCTACAAATTGATTTGCTACGCTGCGACATCGAGATCACCGTGGAATATCCATTGAAAGATTCCAAATAATGAACGGTACACATATTCTATCCCTTTACGTATTAATCCAAACATTAGACTGCAAAAATATATAAAAACCAAGAAATGCATTTCTCCAAATATTAATGTGTCTCTTTTAATCTAACTAACTAATCGCATGACATCTCGTCTTCTTATTATAATAATTTTTATTTATTTATTTAATTAATATTTATTTAATTAATTAAATTTAAAATAATTTTTATTTAAATAAAAATTATAATTTAAATGGAATAATAAGTTATATATTTTGCATTATCTTTCTATGATTTTTATATAATAACTTGTATAATATTACCAAAGAATTTGGTTCTGAATCATTTTGCAACACATTCTATATATGTATATACAAGTTCCCTTTTCTAAAAAGTGCATGTTAAGTCGATTCTCGCAAGTATTGTTGCCTCTTTTCCGCGATGCTGATTGGTTATCTCGATGTGTGCTGCGTTGTACATTACTTCATATTGATAAAAGCCTGTCAAGGTTGAGCGACGCATTTTGACAGTTCAAATGTATATACGCATTTTGACAGTTCAAATGTATATATTGAGAGGTTAATAGTGTATTCAATTTGTGAATGCAATTATTGTGGTTTATATTATGATATACATGATATTATGTGTACATATCATTAAATTAAATTAAAGAAAATATAGATAAAGAAGACGAAGAAAGGAGGAAGAGGAAGTAGGAAAGAATAGAGAGAAAGGTATGTGTAGTAAAGTATATATATTTTATAAATGTAATAAATAAAGCATTATTTAATCCAATTTACATTATTTTATCAAGAGTTTTATGCGTTATTGTTGTGTAGATATTATTAATAAAGTACTATAGTTAAATATTATTAATGTTATTTAATTTTATTGATAATTAATATTATTTAATTTATTTATAGAATATTAAAATATTAAAATATTACTAAATTATATATTACTTCGTTAATGTTTAAATATTATTAGTTTTAATAAATTTTTTTATGTTTTATTTAAAGTTATAGAAAAGACCAATTATTTTTTTAATTATACCATTAATTTTATTACTCATAGATAGAGAAGAATAGAAAGAGAGAAAAAAGAGTAGGAAAAAAAAGAGAGAAAAAGAGAAAGGAGAAGAAGAGAAGAAGGCTTTTTAATTAAAATTGAAGAGAAAGAATAAGCAAAAGAAATAAAGAAAAAGGATTGATTGAATGACTGAAGGAAAAGAGAGAAGAAAAAATATAATATTAGGTAATATTTTTATTAAATTTTTTAAATGTTTTAATATTATTATATCTTTAATAATTTTTAAAATATTTTATTTATAGTTAATATAAAGGAGAGATGCATTATATTATTAATAGACAAAAATAGAAGAAGAGAAAGAGAAAAAGATAAAGGGAGAGTAGAAAAAAAAGCTTTATTTAAGATTAAAGAAGAGGATGAATAAGCAAAAGAGAAAGAAGAAAAGAAAAGAAGAAAAAGGAAAAGGGAGAAGAAGGAATATATTAAGTAATAAAATTTTTATTGAATTGTTTAAATGTTTCAATAGTATTATAATTTTAGTAACTTTTTAATTAATTTGTTTTTGTTTTAATTTATTAATGTTAAAAAAGAACCTAATTATTAATTATGTTATTAATTATATTATTAATAAATAGAGAAGAATAGAAAGAATGAGAGAGAGAGAGAGAGAGAGAGAAAAAAGAGTGAAAAAAGGAAGAAGAGAAAAAAGAGTAGAAAGCTTTATTTAAAATTAGAAAAGAGGATGAATAAGTAAAATATAGGAAGAAAGAGTGAAAAAGGGTAAAGAAAAAGAGAAGAATGAATTTAAAAATAGGTAATAATATTTTTATTAGATTTTTTAAATATTTGAATATTATAGTTTTTTAAAATGTTTTATTTATAAAGTTCTTAATGAAAACATAAATTATATTATTAATTATATTATTAGTAGATATAGAAGAATAGAAAGAAAGAGACTAAAGAGAAAAAGAGTGGAAATAAAAGAGAGAAAAAAGAAAAGGAGAAAAAGAGAAGAAAGTTTTATTTAAAATATAAGAAAAGGAAATAAGAGAGTGAAAATGAATAAAGGAGAGAGAAAGAAAAAGGAAAAGTAGAAAAAAGCGAAAAGTTTTATTTAAAATTAAAGAAGAGATGGAGAATAAAAGAAAAAAGGTAAATGATTGAAGGAAAAGAGAGAATAAGGAATATATCAGATTATAATAATTATTAGATATTAATTTTTTAATTGTTCGAATATTATTGTAATTTTAATAATCCTTTAAATATTTTATTTAAAGTTAAATGGGCTACTTTCGTGACAGAATTAAAATGTTCAGTTTAAAATGATCCGTGGCTATGATTTGTTAAATTTGAAATTTTATTAGAATCATCATAATTTCAGATTTGATCAATCACAGCACACTAATCACAGCGTACAATTCATTTTAATTTGAATTATTTTAATTTTGTCGTGTAAGGGCATAGGAGACGAATTATAATTATTAATTATATCATTAATTTTATCATTTATAGATAAAGAATAATAGAAAGAGAGAAAAAGAGGGAGATAGAAATACAGAGAAAAAAGAAAACAAAGCTTTATTTAAAATAAAAGAAGAGAAATATTAAGCAAAAGAGAGGGAGAAAAAAAAGATTATAGAAAAAGAGAGAAGAAGGAATATGAAATAAAGTAAATTATCTTTAAATATTTTATTAAAGTTAAAGAGATGAATTGTATATTATTAATTATATTATTAATAGATAAAGAAAGAAAGAGAGGGAGAGAGAGAGAAGAAAAGAAAAAAAGATAAAGGAAAATGAAGAGGAAAAAAGGAGGAAGTTTTTTTGAAATTAAATAAGAAAAAGAGAATAAATAAAAGAGAGGGTGAAAGAGAGAAAAAGACTGAAATAGGAAAGAAGGAATATAATATTAAGTAGTATTTTTTCAGAATTATAAAATATATTATTAAATATAATTTATAAGTTTTAAATATTATTTATATTATTTATATTATTTAATTTTTTAAGGTTCCTTGGCATTTGCTGCGGCCATGTTGGATTTTGACGTCGCAGGTGAGAAAATACACGCTAAAAATTATTGCGTGCTATTTTTAGATAAAAAAATATTTTGATGAAACATGACTTCAGATGGCTTTAGCATACTTTTAAAATAGTCCGAAAACTATTCTCTCCCTTCGAAAATCAATCAACAATCGTAAAATGATCGTGATGCAGATTTTGTCATACGAAATGCGCAGTAGAAATGAGTTTCGACATATATTACCGAGATATATGCATGCAGTCACGCATAACTCGTGATAATGTGCAGACAATGTACTGTTAAAATGTATATAAGATTAATTTTTTGCACGTATTGAAATATCGAAAATTAAAATTTTTAAGCCGCAAATCCCATACGGCGCAGATTTATATAACGTATATTGGACCAAAAAGATAGTACGCTGGTATGCTTATGGTACAAAGATAATCTGCAAATAATACATTATTGAAATATATATACGATGAATTTTTGGCTCGCCTTAAAATATTAGAAATCGATACTTTTTTACAGTTGACCCTATGCGACGCAATCTTATTCTATGTATATCAAGTTAAAACAATTGTACGCTGGTGTCTGTTTGGTACCAAATGATTCTGTAATCAATGTACTATTAAAATGTATAATCGATGAAATTTTGGCTCGTCTTTAAATATTAGAAATCAATACTTTTTTGCGGCTGACCCTGTGCGACGCATCCTTATTTTATGTTTATCAAATGAAAAAGTTTGTACGCTGTTATCTGCTTGGTACCAAAAGATTCTGTAATCAATGTACTATTAAAATGTATAATCGATGAATTTTTGGCTCGTCTCAAAATATTGGAGATCGATACTTTTTACCGCTGACCCTGTGCGACGCATCCTTATTTTATGTATAGCAAATGAAAAATGTTGTACGCTGGTGTCTCTTTGGTACCAAATGATTCTGTAATCTATGTACTATTAAAATGTATAATCGATGAATTTTTGGCTCGTCTTTAAATATTAGAAATCGATACTTTTTTACCGCTGATCCCATGCGACGCAATCTTATTTTATGTATATCAAGTTAAAAAATTTGTACGCTGGTGTCTGTTAGGTACCAAAAGATTCTGTAATCAATGTACTATTAAAATGTATAATCGATGAATTTTTGGCTCGTCTTAAAATATTAGAAATCGATACTTTTTTGACGCGGACCCTGTACGACGCATCCATATTTTATGTTTATCGTATTAAAAAATTTGTACGCTGTTGTCTGCTTGGTACCAAAAGATTCTGTAATCAATGTACTATTAAAATGTATAATCGATGAATTTTTGGCTCGTCTTAAAATATTGGAAATCGATACTTTTTACCGCTGACCCTGTGCGACGCATTCTTATTTTATGTATAGCAAATGAAAAAGTTTGTACGCTGGTGTCTGTTTGGTACCAAAAGATTCTGTAATCAATGTACTATTAAAATGTATAATCGATGAATTTTTGGCTCGTCTTAAAATATTAGAAATCGATACTTTTTTGACGCGGACCCTGTACGACGCATCCTTATTTTATGTTTATCGAATTAAAAATTTGTACGCTGTTGTCTGCTTGGTACCAAAAGATTCTGTAATGAATGTACTATTAAAATGTATAATCGATGAATTTTTGGCTCGTCTTAAAATATTGGAAATCGATACTTTTTACCGCTGACCCTGTGCGACGCATCCTTATTTTATGTTTATCGTATTAAAAAATTTGTACGCTGTTGTCTGTTTGGTACCAAAAGATTCTGTAATGAATGTACTATTAAAATGTATAATCGATGAATTTTTGGCTCGTCTTAAAATATTGGAAATCGATACTTTTTACCGCTGACCCTGTGCGACGCATACTTATTTTATGTTTATCGTATTAAAAAATTTGTACGCTGTTGTCTGCTTGGTACCAAAAGATTCTGTAATCAATGTACTATTAAAATGTATAATCGATGAATTTTTGGCTCGTCTTAAAATATTGGAAATCGATACTTTTTACCGCTGAACCTATGCGACGCAACATTATTTTATGTATATCAAGTTAAAAAATTTGTACGCTGGTGTCTGTTTGGTACCAAAAGATTCTGTAATGAATGTACTATTAAAATGTATAATCGATGAATTTTTGGCTCGTCTTAAAATATTGGAAATCGATACTTTTTACCGCTGACCCTGTGCGACGCATCCTTATTTTATGTTTATCGTATTAAAAAATTTGTACGCTGTTGTCTGCTTAGTACCAAAAGATTCTGTAATGAATGTACTATTAAAATGTATAATCGATGAATTTTTGGCTCGTCTTAAAATATTGGAAATCGATACTTTTTACCGCTGACCCTGTGCGACGCATCCTTATTTTATGTTTATCGTATTAAAAAATTTGTACGCTGTTGTCTGCTTGGTACCAAAAGATTCTGTAATCAATGTACTATTAAAATGTATAATCGATGAATTTTTGGCTCGTCTTAAAATATTAGAAATCGATACTTTTTTGACGCGGACCCTGTACGACGCATCCTTATTTTATGTTTATCGTATTAAAAATTTGTACGCTGTTGTCTGCTTGGTACCAAAAGATTCTGTAATCAATGTACTATTAAAATGTATAATCGATGAATTTTTGGCTCGTCTTAAAATATTGGAAATCGATACTTTTTACCGCTGACCCTGTGCGACGCATTCTTATTTTATGTATAGCAAATGAAAAAGTTTGTACGCTGGTGTCTGTTTGGTACCAAAAGATTCTGTAATCAATGTACTATTAAAATGTATAATCGATGAATTTTTGGCTCGTCTTAAAATATTGGAAATCGATACTTTTTACCGCTGACCCTGTGCGACGCATCCTTATTTTATGTTTATCGTATTAAAAAATTTGTACGCTGTTGTCTGCTTGGTACCAAAAGATTCTGTAATCAATGTACTATTAAAATGTATAATCGATGAATTTTTGGCTCGTCTTAAAATATTAGAAATCGATACTTTTTTGACGCGGACCCTGTACGACGCATCCTTATTTTATGTTTATCGTATTAAAAATTTGTACGCTGTTGTCTGCTTGGTACCAAAAGATTCTGTAATCAATGTACTATTAAAATGTATAATCGATGAATTTTTGGCTCGTCTTAAAATATTGGAAATCGATACTTTTTACCGCTGACCCTGTGCGACGCATTCTTATTTTATGTATAGCAAATGAAAAAGTTTGTACGCTGGTGTCTGTTTGGTACCAAAAGATTCTGTAATCAATGTACTATTAAAATGTATAATCGATGAATTTTTGGCTCGTCTTAAAATATTGGAAATCGATACTTTTTACCGCTGACCCTGTGCGACGCATCCTTATTTTATGTTTATCGTATTAAAAAATTTGTACGCTGTTGTCTGCTTGGTACCAAAAGATTCTGTAATCAATGTACTATTAAAATGTATAATCGGTGAATTTTTGGCTCGTCTTAAAATATTAGAAATCGATACTTTTTTGACGCGGACCCTGTACGACGCATCCTTATTTTATGTTTATCGTATTAAAAATTTGTACGCTGTTGTCTGCTTGGTACCAAAAGATTCTGTAATCAATGTACTATTAAAATGTATAATCGATGAATTTTTGGCTCGTCTTAAAATATTGGAAATCGATACTTTTTACCGCTGACCCTGTGCGACGCATTCTTATTTTATGTATAGCAAATGAAAAAGTTTGTACGCTGGTGTCTGTTTGGTACCAAAAGATTCTGTAATCAATGTACTATTAAAATGTATAATCGATGAATTTTTGGCTCGTCTTAAAATATTGGAAATCGATACTTTTTACCGCTGACCCTGTGCGACGCATCCTTATTTTATGTTTATCGTATTAAAAAATTTGTACGCTGTTGTCTGCTTGGTACCAAAAGATTCTGTAATCAATGTACTATTAAAATGTATAATCGATGAATTTTTGGCTCGTCTTAAAATATTAGAAATCGATACTTTTTTGACGCGGACCCTGTACGACGCATCCTTATTTTATGTTTATCGTATTAAAAATTTGTACGCTGTTGTCTGCTTGGTACCAAAAGATTCTGTAATCAATGTACTATTAAAATGTATAATCGATGAATTTTTGGCTCGACTTAAAATATTGGAAATCGATACTTTTTACCGCTGACCCTGTGCGACGCATTCTTATTTTATGTATAGCAAATGAAAAAGTTTGTACGCTGGTGTCTGTTTGGTACCAAAAGATTCTGTAATCAATGTACTATTAAAATGTATAATCGATGAATTTTTGGCTCGTCTTAAAATATTGGAAATCGATACTTTTTACCGCTGACCCTGTGCGACGCATTCTTATTTTATGTATAGCAAATGAAAAAGTTTGTACGCTGGTGTCTCTTTGGTACCAAATGATTCTGTAATCTATGTACTATTAAAATGTATAATCGATGAATTTTTGGCTCGTCTTAAAATATTGGAAATCGATACTTTTTACCGCTGACCCTGTGCGACGCATTCTTATTTTATGTATAGCAAATGAAAAAGTTTGTACGCTGGTGTCTCTTTGGTACCAAATGATTCTGTAATCTATGTACTATTAAAATGTATAATCGATGAATTTTTGGCTCGTCTTTAAATATTAGAAATCGATACTTTTTTACCGCTGATCCCATGCGACGCAATCTTATTTTATGTATATCAAGTTAAAAAATTTGTACGCTGGTGTCTGTTAGGTACCAAAAGATTCTGTAATCAATGTACTATTAAAATGTATAATCGATGAATTTTTGGCTCGTCTTAAAATATTAGAAATCGATACTTTTTTGACGCGGACCCTGTGCGACGCATACTTATTTTATGTTTATCGTATTAAAAAATTTGTACGCTGTTGTATGCTTGGTACCAAAAGATTCTGTAATCAATGTACTATTAAAATGTATAATCGATGAATTTTTGGCTCGTCTTAAAATATTGGAAATCGATACTTTTTACCGCTGAACCTATGCGACGCAACATTATTTTATGTATATCAAGTTAAAAAATTTGTACGCTGGTGTCTGTTTGGTACCAAAAGATTCTGTAATGAATGTACTATTAAAATGTATAATCGATGAATTTTTGGCTCGTCTTAAAATATTGGAAATCGATACTTTTTACCGCTGACCCTGTGCGACGCATCCTTATTTTATGTTTATCGTATTAAAAAATTTGTACGCTGTTGTCTGCTTGGTACCAAAAGATTCTGTAATGAATGTACTATTAAAATGTATAATCGATGAATTTTTGGTTCGTCTTAAAATATTAGAAATCGATACTTTTTTGACGCGGACCCTGTACGACGCATCCTTATTTTATGTTTATCGTATAAAAAATTTGTACGCTGTTGTCTGCTTGGTACCAAAAGATTCTGTAATCAATGTACTATTAAAATGTATAATCGATGAATTTTTGGCTCGTCTTAAAATATTGGAAATCGATACTTTTTACCGCTGACCCTGTGCGACGCATTCTTATTTTATGTATAGCAAATGAAAAAGTTTGTACGCTGGTGTCTGTTTGGTACCAAAAGAATCTGTAATCAATGTACTATTAAAATGTATAATCGATGAATTTTTGGCTCGTCTTAAAATATTGGAAATCGATACTTTTTACCGCTGACCCTGTGCGACGCATCCTTATTTTATGTTGATCGTATTAAAAAATTTGTACGCTGTTGTCTGCTTGGTACCAAAAGATTCTGTAATCAATGTACTATTAAAATGTATAATCGATGAATTTTTGGCTCGTCTTAAAATATTAGAAATCGATACTTTTTTGACGCGGACCCTGTACGACGCATCCTTATTTTATGTTTATCGTATTAAAAATTTGTACGCTGTTGTCTGCTTGGTACCAAAAGATTCTGTAATCAATGTACTATTAAAATGTATAATCGATGAATTTTTGGCTCGACTTAAAATATTGGAAATCGATACTTTTTACCGCTGACCCTGTGCGACGCATTCTTATTTTATGTATAGCAAATGAAAAAGTTTGTACGCTGGTGTCTGTTTGGTACCAAAAGATTCTGTAATCAATGTACTATTAAAATGTATAATCGATGAATTTTTGGCTCGTCTTAAAATATTGGAAATCGATACTTTTTTGAAGCGGACCCTGTGCGACGCATCCTTAATTTATGTTTATCGTATTAAAAAATTTGTACGCTGGTGTCTGTTTGGTACCAAATGATTCTGTAATCAATGTACTATTAAAATGTATAATCGATGAATTTTTGGCTCGTCTTTAAATATTAGAAAACGATACTTTGTTACCACTGACCCCATGCGACGCAACCTTAATTTATGTATATCAAGTTAAAAAATTTGTACGTTGGTGTCTGTTTGGTACCAAATGATTCTGTAATCAATGTACTATTAAAATGTATAATCGATGAATTTTTGGCTCGTCTTAAAATATTGGAAATCGATACCTTTTACCGCTGACCCTATGCGACGCAACATTATTTTAAGTATATCAAGTTAAAAAATTTGTACGGTGGTGTCTGTTTGGTACCAAAAGATTCTGTAATGAATGTACTATTAGAATGTATAATCGATGAATTTTTGGCTCGTCTTAAAATATTGGAAATCGATACTTTTTACCGCTGACCCTGTGCGACGCATCCTTATTTTATGTTTATCGTATTAAAAAATTTGTACGCTGTTGTCTGTTTGGTACCAAAAGATTCTGTAATGAATGTACTATTAAAATGTATAATCGATGAATTTTTGGCTCGTCTTAAAATATTGGAAATCGATACTTTTTACCGCTGACCCTGTGCGACGCATACTTATTTTATGTTTATCGTATTAAAAAATTTGTACGCTGTTGTCTGCTTGGTACCAAAAGATTCTGTAATCAATGTACTATTAAAATGTATAATCGATGAATTTTTGGCTCGTCTTAAAATATTGTAAATCGATACTTTTTACCGCTGAACCTATGCGACGCAACATTATTTTATGTATATCAAGTTAAAAAATTTGTACGCTGGTGTCTGTTTGGTACCAAAAGATTCTGTAATGAATGTACTATTAAAATGTATAATCGATGAATTTTTGGCTCGTCTTAAAATATTGGAAATCGATACTTTTTACCGCTGACCCTGTGCGACGCATCCTTATTTTATGTTTATCGTATTAAAAAATTTGTACGCTGTTGTCTGCTTGGTACCAAAAGATTCTGTAATCAATGTACTATTAAAATGTATAATCGATGAATTTTTGGCTCGTCTTAAAATATTAGAAATCGATACTTTTTTGACGCGGACCCTGTACGACGCATCCTTATTTTATGTTTATCGTATTAAAAAATTTGTACGCTGTTGTCTGCTTGGTACCAAAAGATTCTGTAATCAATGTACTATTAAAATGTATAATCGATGAATTTTTGGCTCGTCTCAAAATATTGGAGATCGATACTTTTTACCGCTGACCCTGTGCGACGCATTCTTATTTTATGTATAGCAAATGAAAAAGTTTGTACGCTGGTGTCTGTTTGGTACCAAAAGATTCTGTAATCAATGTACTATTAAAATGTATAATCGATGAATTTTTGGCTCGTCTTAAAATATTAGAAATCGATACTTTTTTGACGCGGACCCTGTACGACGCATCCTTATTTTATGTTTATCGTATTAAAAATTTGTATGCTGTTGTCTGCTTGGTACCAAAAGATTCTGTAATGAATGTACTATTAAAATGTATAATCGATGAATTTTTGGCTCGTCTTAAAATATTGGAAATCGATACTTTTTACCGCTGACCCTGTGCGACGCATCCTTATTTTATGTTTATCATATTAAAAAATTTGTACGCTGTTGTCTGTTTGGTACCAAAAGATTCTGTAATGAATGTACTATTAAAATGTATAATCGATGAATTTTTGGCTCGTCTTAAAATATTGGAAATCGATACTTTTTTGACGCGGACCCTGTACGACGCATCCTTATTTTATGTTTATCGTATTAAAAATTTGTACGCTGTTGTCTGCTTGGTACCAAAAGATTCTGTAATCAATGTACTATTAAAATGTATAATCGATGAATTTTTGGCTCGTCTTAAAATATTGGAAATCGATACTTTTTACCGCTGACCCTGTGCGACGCATTCTTATTTTATGTATAGCAAATGAAAAAGTTTGTACGCTGGAGTCTGTTTGGTACCAAAAGATTCTGTAATCAATGTACTATTAAAATGTATAATCGATGAATTTTTGGCTCGTCTTAAAATATTGGAAATCGATACTTTTTACCGCTGACCCTGTGCGACGCATCCTTATTTTATGTTTATCGTATTAAAAAATTTGTACGCTGTTGTCTGCTTGGTACCAAAAGATTCTGTAATGAATGTACTATTAAAATGTATAATCGATGAATTTTTGGCTCGTCTTAAAATATTAGAAATCGATACTTTTTTGACGCGGACCCTGTACGACGCATCCTTATTTTATGTTTATCGTATTAAAAATTTGTACGCTGTTGTCTGCTTGGTACCAAAAGATTCTGTAATCAATGTACTATTAAAATGTATAATCGATGAATTTTTGGCTCGACTTAAAATATTGGAAATCGATACTTTTTACCGCTGACCCTGTGCGACGCATTCTTATTTTATGTATAGCAAATGAAAAAGTTTGTACGCTGGTGTCTGTTTGGTACCAAAAGATTCTGTAATCAATGTACTATTAAAATGTATAATCGATGAATTTTTGGCTCGTCTTAAAATATTGGAAATCGATACTTTTTACCGCTGACCCTGTGCGACGCATTCTTATTTTATGTATAGCAAATGAAAAAGTTTGTACGCTGGTGTCTCTTTGGTACCAAATGATTCTGTAATCTATGTACTATTAAAATGTATAATCGATGAATTTTTGGCTCGTCTTAAAATATTGGAAATCGATACTTTTTACCGCTGACCCTGTGCGACGCATTCTTATTTTATGTATAGCAAATGAAAAAGTTTGTACGCTGGTGTCTCTTTGGTACCAAATGATTCTGTAATCTATGTACTATTAAAATGTATAATCGATGAATTTTTGGCTCGTCTTTAAATATTAGAAATCGATACTTTTTTACCGCTGATCCCATGCGACGCAATCTTATTTTTTGTATATCAAGTTAAAAAATTTGTACGCTGGTGTCTGTTAGGTACCAAAAGATTCTGTAATCAATGTACTATTAAAATGTATAATCGATGAATTTTTGGCTCGTCTTAAAATATTAGAAATCGATACTTTTTTGACGCGGACCCTGTGCGACGCATACTTATTTTGTTTATCGTATTAAAAAATTTGTACGCTGTTGTATGCTTGGTACCAAAAGATTCTGTAATCAATGTACTATTAAAATGTATAATCGATGAATTTTTGGCTCGTCTTAAAATATTGGAAATCGATACTTTTTACCGCTGAACCTATGCGACGCAACATTATTTTATGTATATCAAGTTAAAAAATTTGTACGCTGGTGTCTGTTTGGTACCAAAAGATTCTGTAATGAATGTACTATTAAAATGTATAATCGATGAATTTTTGGCTCGTCTTAAAATATTGGAAATCGATACTTTTTTGACGCGGACCCTGTACGACGCATCCTTATTTTATGTTTATCGTATTAAAAATTTGTACGCTGTTGTCTGCTTGGTACCAAAAGATTCTGTAATCAATGTACTATTAAAATGTATAATCGATGAATTTTTGGCTCGACTTAAAATATTGGAAATCGATACTTTTTACCGCTGACCCTGTGCGACGCATTCTTATTTTATGTATAGCAAATGAAAAAGTTTGTACGCTGGTGTCTGTTTGGTACCAAAAGATTCTGTAATCAATGTACTATTAAAATGTATAATCGATGAATTTTTGGCTCGTCTTAAAATATTGGAAATCGATACTTTTTTGAAGCGGACCCTGTGCGACGCATCCTTAATTTATGTTTATCGTATTAAAAAATTTGTACGCTGGTGTCTGTTTGGTACCAAATGATTCTGTAATCAATGTACTATTAAAATGTATAATCGATGAATTTTTGGCTCGTCTTTAAATATTAGAAAACGATACTTTGTTACCACTGACCCCATGCGACGCAACCTTAATTTATGTATATCAAGTTAAAAAATTTGTACGTTGGTGTCTGTTTGGTACCAAATGATTCTGTAATCAATGTACTATTAAAATGTATAATCGATGAATTTTTGGCTCGTCTTAAAATATTGGAAATCGATACCTTTTACCGCTGACCCTATGCGACGCAACATTATTTTAAGTATATCAAGTTAAAAAATTTGTACGGTGGTGTCTGTTTGGTACCAAAAGATTCTGTAATGAATGTACTATTAGAATGTATAATCGATGAATTTTTGGCTCGTCTTAAAATATTGGAAATCGATACTTTTTACCGCTGACCCTGTGCGACGCATCCTTATTTTATGTTTATCGTATTAAAAAATTTGTACGCTGTTGTCTGTTTGGTACCAAAAGATTCTGTAATGAATGTACTATTAAAATGTATAATCGATGAATTTTTGGCTCGTCTTAAAATATTGGAAATCGATACTTTTTACCGCTGACCCTGTGCGACGCATACTTATTTTATGTTTATCGTATTAAAAAATTTGTACGCTGTTGTCTGCTTGGTACCAAAAGATTCTGTAATCAATGTACTATTAAAATGTATAATCGATGAATTTTTGGCTCGTCTTAAAATATTGTAAATCGATACTTTTTACCGCTGAACCTATGCGACGCAACATTATTTTATGTATATCAAGTTAAAAAATTTGTACGCTGGTGTCTGTTTGGTACCAAAAGATTCTGTAATGAATGTACTATTAAAATGTATAATCGATGAATTTTTGGCTCGTCTTAAAATATTGGAAATCGATACTTTTTACCGCTGACCCTGTGCGACGCATCCTTATTTTATGTTTATCGTATTAAAAAATTTGTACGCTGTTGTCTGCTTGGTACCAAAAGATTCTGTAATCAATGTACTATTAAAATGTATAATCGATGAATTTTTGGCTCGTCTTAAAATATTAGAAATCGATACTTTTTTGACGCGGACCCTGTACGACGCATCCTTATTTTATGTTTATCGTATTAAAAATTTGTACGCTGTTGTCTGCTTGGTACCAAAAGATTCTGTAATGAATGTACTATTAAAATGTATAATCGATGAATTTTTGGCTCGTCTTAAAATATTGGAAATCGATACTTTTTACCGCTGACCCTGTGCGACGCATTCTTATTTTATGTATAGCAAATGAAAAAGTTTGTACGCTGGTGTCTGTTTGGTACCAAAAGATTCTGTAATCAATGTACTATTAAAATGTATAATCGATGAATTTTTGGCTCGTCTTAAAATATTGGAAATCGATACTTTTTTGAAGCGGACCCTGTGCGACGCATCCTTAATTTATGTTTATCGTATTAAAAAATTTGTACGCTGGTGTCTGTTTGGTACAAAATGATTCTGTAATCAATGTACTATTAAAATGTATAATCGATGAATTTTTGGCTCGTCTTAAAATATTGGAAATCGATACTTTTTACCGCTGACCCTGTGCGACGCATCCTTATTTTATGTTTATCGTATTAAAAAATTTGTACGCTGTTGTCTGCTTGGTACCAAAAGATTCTGTAATCAATGTACTATTAAAATGTATAATCGATGAATTTTTGGCTCGTCTTAAAATATTAGAAATCGATACTTTTTTGACGCGGACCCTGTACGACGCATCCTTATTTTATGTTTATCGTATTAAAAAATTTGTACGCTGTTGTCTGCTTGGTACCAAAAGATTCTGTAATCAATGTACTATTAAAATGTATAATCGATGAATTTTTGGCTCGTCTCAAAATATTGGAGATCGATACTTTTTACCGCTGACCCTGTGCGACGCATCCTTATTTTATGTATAGCAAATGAAAAATGTTGTACGCTGGTGTCTCTTTGGTACCAAATGATTCTGTAATCTATGTACTATTAAAATGTATAATCGATGAATTTTTGGCTCGTCTTTAAATATTAGAAATCGATACTTTTTTACCGCTGATCCCATGCGACGCAATCTTATTTTATGTATATCAAGTTAAAAAATTTGTACGCTGGTGTCTGTTAGGTACCAAAAGATTCTGTAATCAATGTACTATTAAAATGTATAATCGATGAATTTTTGGCTCGTCTTAAAATATTGGAAATCGATACTTTTTACCGCTGACCCTGTGCGACGCATCCTTATTTTATGTTTATCGTATTAAAAAATTTGTACGCTGTTGTCTGCTTGGTACCAAAAGATTCTGTAATGAATGTACTATTAAAATGTATAATCGATGAATTTTTGGCTCGTCTTAAAATATTAGAAATCGATACTTTTTTGACGCGGACCCTGTACGACGCATCCTTATTTTATGTTTATCGTATTAAAAATTTGTACGCTGTTGTCTGCTTGGTACCAAAAGATTCTGTAATCAATGTACTATTAAAATGTATAATCGATGAATTTTTGGCTCGTCTTAAAATATTGGAAATCGATACTTTTTACCGCTGACCCTGTGCGACGCATTCTTATTTTATGTATAGCAAATGAAAAAGTTTGTACGCTGGTGTCTGTTTGGTACCAAAAGATTCTGTAATCAATGTACTATTAAAATGTATAATCGATGAATTTTTGGCTCGTCTTAAAATATTGGAAATCGATACTTTTTACCGCTGACCCTGTGCGACGCATCCTTATTTTATGTTTATCGTATTAAAAAATTTGTACGCTGTTGTCTGCTTGGTACCAAAAGATTCTGTAATCAATGTACTATTAAAATGTATAATCGATGAATTTTTGGCTCGTCTTAAAATATTAGAAATCGATACTTTTTTGACGCGGACCCTGTACGACGCATCCTTATTTTATGTTTATCGTATTAAAAATTTGTACGCTGTTGTCTGCTTGGTACCAAAAGATTCTGTAATCAATGTACTATTAAAATGTATAATCGATGAATTTTTGGCTCGTCTTAAAATATTGGAAATCGATACTTTTTACCGCTGACCCTGTGCGACGCATTCTTATTTTATGTATAGCAAATGAAAAAGTTTGTACGCTGGTGTCTGTTTGGTACCAAAAGATTCTGTAATCAATGTACTATTAAAATGTATAATCGATGAATTTTTGGCTCGTCTTAAAATATTGGAAATCGATACTTTTTACCGCTGACCCTGTGCGACGCATCCTTATTTTATGTTTATCGTATTAAAAAATTTGTACGCTGTTGTCTGCTTGGTACCAAAAGATTCTGTAATGAATGTACTATTAAAATGTATAATCGATGAATTTTTGGCTCGTCTTAAAATATTAGAAATCGATACTTTTTTAACGCGGACCCTGTACGACGCATCCTTATTTTATGTTTATCGTATTAAAAAATTTGTACGCTGTTGTCTGCTTGGTACCAAAAGATTCTGTAATCAATGTACTATTAAAATGTATAATCGATGAATTTTTGGCTCGTCTTAAAATATTGGAAATCGATACTTTTTACCGCTGACCCTGTGCGACGCATCCTTATTTAATGTTTATCGTATTAAAAAATTTGTACGCTGTTGTCTGTTTGGTACCAAAAGATTCTGTAATGAATGTACTATTAAAATGTATAATCGATGAATTTTTGGCTCGTCTTAAAATATTGGAAATCGATACTTTTTACCGCTGACCCTGTGCGACGCATCCTTATTTTATGTTTATCGTATTAAAAAATTTGTACGCTGTTGTCTGCTTGGTACCAAAAGATTCTGTAATCAATGTACTATTAAAATGTATAATCGATGAATTTTTGGCTCGTCTCAAAATATTGGAGATCGATACTTTTTACCGCTGACCCTGTGCGACGCATCCTTATTTTATGTATAGCAAATGAAAAATGTTGTACGCTGGTGTCTCTTTGGTACCAAATGATTCTGTAATCTATGTACTATTAAAATGTATAATCGATGAATTTTTGGCTCGTCTTTAAATATTAGAAATCGATACTTTTTTACCGCTGATCCCATGCGACGCAATCTTATTTTATGTATATCAAGTTAAAAAATTTGTACGCTGGTGTCTGTTAGGTACCAAAAGATTCTGTAATCAATGTACTATTAAAATGTATAATCGATGAATTTTTGGCTCGTCTTAAAATATTAGAAATCGATACATTTTTGACGCGGACCCTGTACGACGCATCCATATTTTATGTTTATCGTATTAAAAAATTTGTACGCTGTTGTCTGCTTGGTACCAAAAGATTCTGTAATCAATGTACTATTAAAATGTATAATCGATGAATTTTTGGCTCGTCTTAAAATATTGGAAATCGATACTTTTTACCGCTGACCCTGTGCGACGCATTCTTATTTTATGTATAGCAAATGAAAAAGTTTGTACGCTGGTGTCTGTTTGGTACCAAAAGATTCTGTAATCAATGTACTATTAAAATGTATAATCGATGAATTTTTGGCTCGTCTTAAAATATTAGAAATCGATACTTTTTTGACGCGGACCCTGTACGACGCATCCTTATTTTATGTTTATCGAATTAAAAATTTGTACGCTGTTGTCTGCTTGGTACCAAAAGATTCTGTAATGAATGTACTATTAAAATGTATAATCGATGAATTTTTGGCTCGTCTTAAAATATTGGAAATCGATACTTTTTACCGCTGACCCTGTGCGACGCATCCTTATTTTATGTTTATCGTATTAAAAAATTTGTACGCTGTTGTCTGTTTGGTACCAAAAGATTCTGTAATGAATGTACTATTAAAATGTATAATCGATGAATTTTTGGCTCGTCTTAAAATATTGGAAATCGATACTTTTTACCGCTGACCCTGTGCGACGCATACTTATTTTATGTTTATCGTATTAAAAAATTTGTACGCTGTTGTCTGCTTGGTACCAAAAGATTCTGTAATCAATGTACTATTAAAATGTATAATCGATGAATTTTTGGCTCGTCTTAAAATATTGGAAATCGATACTTTTTACCGCTGAACCTATGCGACGCAACATTATTTTATGTATATCAAGTTAAAAAATTTGTACGCTGGTGTCTGTTTGGTACCAAAAGATTCTGTAATGAATGTACTATTAAAATGTATAATCGATGAATTTTTGGCTCGTCTTAAAATATTGGAAATCGATACTTTTTACCGCTGACCCTGTGCGACGCATCCTTATTTTATGTTTATCGTATTAAAAAATTTGTACGCTGTTGTCTGCTTAGTACCAAAAGATTCTGTAATGAATGTACTATTAAAATGTATAATCGATGAATTTTTGGCTCGTCTTAAAATATTGGAAATCGATACTTTTTACCGCTGACCCTGTGCGACGCATCCTTATTTTATGTTTATCGTATTAAAAAATTTGTACGCTGTTGTCTGCTTGGTACCAAAAGATTCTGTAATCAATGTACTATTAAAATGTATAATCGATGAATTTTTGGCTCGTCTTAAAATATTAGAAATCGATACTTTTTTGACGCGGACCCTGTACGACGCATCCTTATTTTATGTTTATCGTATTAAAAATTTGTACGCTGTTGTCTGCTTGGTACCAAAAGATTCTGTAATCAATGTACTATTAAAATGTATAATCGATGAATTTTTGGCTCGTCTTAAAATATTGGAAATCGATACTTTTTACCGCTGACCCTGTGCGACGCATTCTTATTTTATGTATAGCAAATGAAAAAGTTTGTACGCTGGTGTCTGTTTGGTACCAAAAGATTCTGTAATCAATGTACTATTAAAATGTATAATCGATGAATTTTTGGCTCGTCTTAAAATATTGGAAATCGATACTTTTTACCGCTGACCCTGTGCGACGCATCCTTATTTTATGTTTATCGTATTAAAAAATTTGTACGCTGTTGTCTGCTTGGTACCAAAAGATTCTGTAATCAATGTACTATTAAAATGTATAATCGATGAATTTTTGGCTCGTCTTAAAATATTAGAAATCGATACTTTTTTGACGCGGACCCTGTACGACGCATCCTTATTTTATGTTTATCGTATTAAAAATTTGTACGCTGTTGTCTGCTTGGTACCAAAAGATTCTGTAATCAATGTACTATTAAAATGTATAATCGATGAATTTTTGGCTCGTCTTAAAATATTGGAAATCGATACTTTTTACCGCTGACCCTGTGCGACGCATTCTTATTTTATGTATAGCAAATGAAAAAGTTTGTACGCTGGTGTCTGTTTGGTACCAAAAGATTCTGTAATCAATGTACTATTAAAATGTATAATCGATGAATTTTTGGCTCGTCTTAAAATATTGGAAATCGATACTTTTTACCGCTGACCCTGTGCGACGCATCCTTATTTTATGTTTATCGTATTAAAAAATTTGTACGCTGTTGTCTGCTTGGTACCAAAAGATTCTGTAATCAATGTACTATTAAAATGTATAATCGGTGAATTTTTGGCTCGTCTTAAAATATTAGAAATCGATACTTTTTTGACGCGGACCCTGTACGACGCATCCTTATTTTATGTTTATCGTATTAAAAATTTGTACGCTGTTGTCTGCTTGGTACCAAAAGATTCTGTAATCAATGTACTATTAAAATGTATAATCGATGAATTTTTGGCTCGTCTTAAAATATTGGAAATCGATACTTTTTACCGCTGACCCTGTGCGACGCATTCTTATTTTATGTATAGCAAATGAAAAAGTTTGTACGCTGGTGTCTGTTTGGTACCAAAAGATTCTGTAATCAATGTACTATTAAAATGTATAATCGATGAATTTTTGGCTCGTCTTAAAATATTGGAAATCGATACTTTTTACCGCTGACCCTGTGCGACGCATCCTTATTTTATGTTTATCGTATTAAAAAATTTGTACGCTGTTGTCTGCTTGGTACCAAAAGATTCTGTAATCAATGTACTATTAAAATGTATAATCGATGAATTTTTGGCTCGTCTTAAAATATTAGAAATCGATACTTTTTTGACGCGGACCCTGTACGACGCATCCTTATTTTATGTTTATCGTATTAAAAATTTGTACGCTGTTGTCTGCTTGGTACCAAAAGATTCTGTAATCAATGTACTATTAAAATGTATAATCGATGAATTTTTGGCTCGACTTAAAATATTGGAAATCGATACTTTTTACCGCTGACCCTGTGCGACGCATTCTTATTTTATGTATAGCAAATGAAAAAGTTTGTACGCTGGTGTCTGTTTGGTACCAAAAGATTCTGTAATCAATGTACTATTAAAATGTATAATCGATGAATTTTTGGCTCGTCTTAAAATATTGGAAATCGATACTTTTTACCGCTGACCCTGTGCGACGCATTCTTATTTTATGTATAGCAAATGAAAAAGTTTGTACGCTGGTGTCTCTTTGGTACCAAATGATTCTGTAATCTATGTACTATTAAAATGTATAATCGATGAATTTTTGGCTCGTCTTAAAATATTGGAAATCGATACTTTTTACCGCTGACCCTGTGCGACGCATTCTTATTTTATGTATAGCAAATGAAAAAGTTTGTACGCTGGTGTCTCTTTGGTACCAAATGATTCTGTAATCTATGTACTATTAAAATGTATAATCGATGAATTTTTGGCTCGTCTTTAAATATTAGAAATCGATACTTTTTTACCGCTGATCCCATGCGACGCAATCTTATTTTATGTATATCAAGTTAAAAAATTTGTACGCTGGTGTCTGTTAGGTACCAAAAGATTCTGTAATCAATGTACTATTAAAATGTATAATCGATGAATTTTTGGCTCGTCTTAAAATATTAGAAATCGATACTTTTTTGACGCGGACCCTGTGCGACGCATACTTATTTTATGTTTATCGTATTAAAAAATTTGTACGCTGTTGTATGCTTGGTACCAAAAGATTCTGTAATCAATGTACTATTAAAATGTATAATCGATGAATTTTTGGCTCGTCTTAAAATATTGGAAATCGATACTTTTTACCGCTGAACCTATGCGACGCAACATTATTTTATGTATATCAAGTTAAAAAATTTGTACGCTGGTGTCTGTTTGGTACCAAAAGATTCTGTAATGAATGTACTATTAAAATGTATAATCGATGAATTTTTGGCTCGTCTTAAAATATTGGAAATCGATACTTTTTACCGCTGACCCTGTGCGACGCATCCTTATTTTATGTTTATCGTATTAAAAAATTTGTACGCTGTTGTCTGCTTGGTACCAAAAGATTCTGTAATGAATGTACTATTAAAATGTATAATCGATGAATTTTTGGTTCGTCTTAAAATATTAGAAATCGATACTTTTTTGACGCGGACCCTGTACGACGCATCCTTATTTTATGTTTATCGTATAAAAAATTTGTACGCTGTTGTCTGCTTGGTACCAAAAGATTCTGTAATCAATGTACTATTAAAATGTATAATCGATGAATTTTTGGCTCGTCTTAAAATATTGGAAATCGATACTTTTTACCGCTGACCCTGTGCGACGCATTCTTATTTTATGTATAGCAAATGAAAAAGTTTGTACGCTGGTGTCTGTTTGGTACCAAAAGAATCTGTAATCAATGTACTATTAAAATGTATAATCGATGAATTTTTGGCTCGTCTTAAAATATTGGAAATCGATACTTTTTACCGCTGACCCTGTGCGACGCATCCTTATTTTATGTTGATCGTATTAAAAAATTTGTACGCTGTTGTCTGCTTGGTACCAAAAGATTCTGTAATCAATGTACTATTAAAATGTATAATCGATGAATTTTTGGCTCGTCTTAAAATATTAGAAATCGATACTTTTTTGACGCGGACCCTGTACGACGCATCCTTATTTTATGTTTATCGTATTAAAAATTTGTACGCTGTTGTCTGCTTGGTACCAAAAGATTCTGTAATCAATGTACTATTAAAATGTATAATCGATGAATTTTTGGCTCGACTTAAAATATTGGAAATCGATACTTTTTACCGCTGACCCTGTGCGACGCATTCTTATTTTATGTATAGCAAATGAAAAAGTTTGTACGCTGGTGTCTGATTGGTACCAAAAGATTCTGTAATCAATGTACTATTAAAATGTATAATCGATGAATTTTTGGCTCGTCTTAAAATATTGGAAATCGATACTTTTTTGAAGCGGACCCTGTGCGACGCATCCTTAATTTATGTTTATCGTATTAAAAAATTTGTACGCTGGTGTCTGTTTGGTACCAAATGATTCTGTAATCAATGTACTATTAAAATGTATAATCGATGAATTTTTGGCTCGTCTTTAAATATTAGAAAACGATACTTTGTTACCACTGACCCCATGCGACGCAACCTTAATTTATGTATATCAAGTTAAAAAATTTGTACGTTGGTGTCTGTTTGGTACCAAATGATTCTGTAATCAATGTACTATTAAAATGTATAATCGATGAATTTTTGGCTCGTCTTAAAATATTGGAAATCGATACCTTTTACCGCTGACCCTATGCGACGCAACATTATTTTAAGTATATCAAGTTAAAAAATTTGTACGGTGGTGTCTGTTTGGTACCAAAAGATTCTGTAATGAATGTACTATTAGAATGTATAATCGATGAATTTTTGGCTCGTCTTAAAATATTGGAAATCGATACTTTTTACCGCTGACCCTGTGCGACGCATCCTTATTTTATGTTTATCGTATTAAAAAATTTGTACGCTGTTGTCTGTTTGGTACCAAAAGATTCTGTAATGAATGTACTATTAAAATGTATAATCGATGAATTTTTGGCTCGTCTTAAAATATTGGAAATCGATACTTTTTACCGCTGACCCTGTGCGACGCATACTTATTTTATGTTTATCGTATTAAAAAATTTGTACGCTGTTGTCTGCTTGGTACCAAAAGATTCTGTAATCAATGTACTATTAAAATGTATAATCGATGAATTTTTGGCTCGTCTTAAAATATTGTAAATCGATACTTTTTACCGCTGAACCTATGCGACGCAACATTATTTTATGTATATCAAGTTAAAAAATTTGTACGCTGGTGTCTGTTTGGTACCAAAAGATTCTGTAATGAATGTACTATTAAAATGTATAATCGATGAATTTTTGGCTCGTCTTAAAATATTGGAAATCGATACTTTTTACCGCTGACCCTGTGCGACGCATCCTTATTTTATGTTTATCGTATTAAAAAATTTGTACGCTGTTGTCTGCTTGGTACCAAAAGATTCTGTAATCAATGTACTATTAAAATGTATAATCGATGAATTTTTGGCTCGTCTTAAAATATTAGAAATCGATACTTTTTTGACGCGGACCCTGTACGACGCATCCTTATTTTATGTTTATCGTATTAAAAAATTTGTACGCTGTTGTCTGCTTGGTACCAAAAGATTCTGTAATCAATGTACTATTAAAATGTATAATCGATGAATTTTTGGCTCGTCTCAAAATATTGGAGATCGATACTTTTTACCGCTGACCCTGTGCGACGCATTCTTATTTTATGTATAGCAAATGAAAAAGTTTGTACGCTGGTGTCTGTTTGGTACCAAAAGATTCTGTAATCAATGTACTATTAAAATGTATAATCGATGAATTTTTGGCTCGTCTTAAAATATTAGAAATCGATACTTTTTTGACGCGGACCCTGTACGACGCATCCTTATTTTATGTTTATCGTATTAAAAATTTGTATGCTGTTGTCTGCTTGGTACCAAAAGATTCTGTAATGAATGTACTATTAAAATGTATAATCGATGAATTTTTGGCTCGTCTTAAAATATTGGAAATCGATACTTTTTACCGCTGACCCTGTGCGACGCATCCTTATTTTATGTTTATCATATTAAAAAATTTGTACGCTGTTGTCTGTTTGGTACCAAAAGATTCTGTAATGAATGTACTATTAAAATGTATAATCGATGAATTTTTGGCTCGTCTTAAAATATTGGAAATCGATACTTTTTTGACGCGGACCCTGTACGACGCATCCTTATTTTATGTTTATCGTATTAAAAATTTGTACGCTGTTGTCTGCTTGGTACCAAAAGATTCTGTAATCAATGTACTATTAAAATGTATAATCGATGAATTTTTGGCTCGTCTTAAAATATTGGAAATCGATACTTTTTACCGCTGACCCTGTGCGACGCATTCTTATTTTATGTATAGCAAATGAAAAAGTTTGTACGCTGGAGTCTGTTTGGTACCAAAAGATTCTGTAATCAATGTACTATTAAAATGTATAATCGATGAATTTTTGGCTCGTCTTAAAATATTGGAAATCGATACTTTTTACCGCTGACCCTGTGCGACGCATCCTTATTTTATGTTTATCGTATTAAAAAATTTGTACGCTGTTGTCTGCTTGGTACCAAAAGATTCTGTAATGAATGTACTATTAAAATGTATAATCGATGAATTTTTGGCTCGTCTTAAAATATTAGAAATCGATACTTTTTTGACGCGGACCCTGTACGACGCATCCTTATTTTATGTTTATCGTATTAAAAATTTGTACGCTGTTGTCTGCTTGGTACCAAAAGATTCTGTAATCAATGTACTATTAAAATGTATAATCGATGAATTTTTGGCTCGACTTAAAATATTGGAAATCGATACTTTTTACCGCTGACCCTGTGCGACGCATTCTTATTTTATGTATAGCAAATGAAAAAGTTTGTACGCTGGTGTCTGTTTGGTACCAAAAGATTCTGTAATCAATGTACTATTAAAATGTATAATCGATGAATTTTTGGCTCGTCTTAAAATATTGGAAATCGATACTTTTTACCGCTGACCCTGTGCGACGCATTCTTATTTTATGTATAGCAAATGAAAAAGTTTGTACGCTGGTGTCTCTTTGGTACCAAATGATTCTGTAATCTATGTACTATTAAAATGTATAATCGATGAATTTTTGGCTCGTCTTAAAATATTGGAAATCGATACTTTTTACCGCTGACCCTGTGCGACGCATTCTTATTTTATGTATAGCAAATGAAAAAGTTTGTACGCTGGTGTCTCTTTGGTACCAAATGATTCTGTAATCTATGTACTATTAAAATGTATAATCGATGAATTTTTGGCTCGTCTTTAAATATTAGAAATCGATACTTTTTTACCGCTGATCCCATGCGACGCAATCTTATTTTTTGTATATCAAGTTAAAAAATTTGTACGCTGGTGTCTGTTAGGTACCAAAAGATTCTGTAATCAATGTACTATTAAAATGTATAATCGATGAATTTTTGGCTCGTCTTAAAATATTAGAAATCGATACTTTTTTGACGCGGACCCTGTGCGACGCATACTTATTTTGTTTATCGTATTAAAAAATTTGTACGCTGTTGTATGCTTGGTACCAAAAGATTCTGTAATCAATGTACTATTAAAATGTATAATCGATGAATTTTTGGCTCGTCTTAAAATATTGGAAATCGATACTTTTTACCGCTGAACCTATGCGACGCAACATTATTTTATGTATATCAAGTTAAAAAATTTGTACGCTGGTGTCTGTTTGGTACCAAAAGATTCTGTAATGAATGTACTATTAAAATGTATAATCGATGAATTTTTGGCTCGTCTTAAAATATTGGAAATCGATACTTTTTTGACGCGGACCCTGTACGACGCATCCTTATTTTATGTTTATCGTATTAAAAATTTGTACGCTGTTGTCTGCTTGGTACCAAAAGATTCTGTAATCAATGTACTATTAAAATGTATAATCGATGAATTTTTGGCTCGACTTAAAATATTGGAAATCGATACTTTTTACCGCTGACCCTGTGCGACGCATTCTTATTTTATGTATAGCAAATGAAAAAGTTTGTACGCTGGTGTCTGTTTGGTACCAAAAGATTCTGTAATCAATGTACTATTAAAATGTATAATCGATGAATTTTTGGCTCGTCTTAAAATATTGGAAATCGATACTTTTTTGAAGCGGACCCTGTGCGACGCATCCTTAATTTATGTTTATCGTATTAAAAAATTTGTACGCTGGTGTCTGTTTGGTACCAAATGATTCTGTAATCAATGTACTATTAAAATGTATAATCGATGAATTTTTGGCTCGTCTTTAAATATTAGAAAACGATACTTTGTTACCACTGACCCCATGCGACGCAACCTTAATTTATGTATATCAAGTTAAAAAATTTGTACGTTGGTGTCTGTTTGGTACCAAATGATTCTGTAATCAATGTACTATTAAAATGTATAATCGATGAATTTTTGGCTCGTCTTAAAATATTGGAAATCGATACCTTTTACCGCTGACCCTATGCGACGCAACATTATTTTAAGTATATCAAGTTAAAAAATTTGTACGGTGGTGTCTGTTTGGTACCAAAAGATTCTGTAATGAATGTACTATTAGAATGTATAATCGATGAATTTTTGGCTCGTCTTAAAATATTGGAAATCGATACTTTTTACCGCTGACCCTGTGCGACGCATCCTTATTTTATGTTTATCGTATTAAAAAATTTGTACGCTGTTGTCTGTTTGGTACCAAAAGATTCTGTAATGAATGTACTATTAAAATGTATAATCGATGAATTTTTGGCTCGTCTTAAAATATTGGAAATCGATACTTTTTACCGCTGACCCTGTGCGACGCATACTTATTTTATGTTTATCGTATTAAAAAATTTGTACGCTGTTGTCTGCTTGGTACCAAAAGATTCTGTAATCAATGTACTATTAAAATGTATAATCGATGAATTTTTGGCTCGTCTTAAAATATTGTAAATCGATACTTTTTACCGCTGAACCTATGCGACGCAACATTATTTTATGTATATCAAGTTAAAAAATTTGTACGCTGGTGTCTGTTTGGTACCAAAAGATTCTGTAATGAATGTACTATTAAAATGTATAATCGATGAATTTTTGGCTCGTCTTAAAATATTGGAAATCGATACTTTTTACCGCTGACCCTGTGCGACGCATCCTTATTTTATGTTTATCGTATTAAAAAATTTGTACGCTGTTGTCTGCTTGGTACCAAAAGATTCTGTAATCAATGTACTATTAAAATGTATAATCGATGAATTTTTGGCTCGTCTTAAAATATTAGAAATCGATACTTTTTTGACGCGGACCCTGTACGACGCATCCTTATTTTATGTTTATCGTATTAAAAATTTGTACGCTGTTGTCTGCTTGGTACCAAAAGATTCTGTAATGAATGTACTATTAAAATGTATAATCGATGAATTTTTGGCTCGTCTTAAAATATTGGAAATCGATACTTTTTACCGCTGACCCTGTGCGACGCATTCTTATTTTATGTATAGCAAATGAAAAAGTTTGTACGCTGGTGTCTGTTTGGTACCAAAAGATTCTGTAATCAATGTACTATTAAAATGTATAATCGATGAATTTTTGGCTCGTCTTAAAATATTGGAAATCGATACTTTTTTGAAGCGGACCCTGTGCGACGCATCCTTAATTTATGTTTATCGTATTAAAAAATTTGTACGCTGGTGTCTGTTTGGTACAAAATGATTCTGTAATCAATGTACTATTAAAATGTATAATCGATGAATTTTTGGCTCGTCTTAAAATATTGGAAATCGATACTTTTTACCGCTGACCCTGTGCGACGCATCCTTATTTTATGTTTATCGTATTAAAAAATTTGTACGCTGTTGTCTGCTTGGTACCAAAAGATTCTGTAATCAATGTACTATTAAAATGTATAATCGATGAATTTTTGGCTCGTCTTAAAATATTAGAAATCGATACTTTTTTGACGCGGACCCTGTACGACGCATCCTTATTTTATGTTTATCGTATTAAAAAATTTGTACGCTGTTGTCTGCTTGGTACCAAAAGATTCTGTAATCAATGTACTATTAAAATGTATAATCGATGAATTTTTGGCTCGTCTCAAAATATTGGAGATCGATACTTTTTACCGCTGACCCTGTGCGACGCATCCTTATTTTATGTATAGCAAATGAAAAATGTTGTACGCTGGTGTCTCTTTGGTACCAAATGATTCTGTAATCTATGTACTATTAAAATGTATAATCGATGAATTTTTGGCTCGTCTTTAAATATTAGAAATCGATACTTTTTTACCGCTGATCCCATGCGACGCAATCTTATTTTATGTATATCAAGTTAAAAAATTTGTACGCTGGTGTCTGTTAGGTACCAAAAGATTCTGTAATCAATGTACTATTAAAATGTATAATCGATGAATTTTTGGCTCGTCTTAAAATATTGGAAATCGATACTTTTTACCGCTGACCCTGTGCGACGCATCCTTATTTTATGTTTATCGTATTAAAAAATTTGTACGCTGTTGTCTGCTTGGTACCAAAAGATTCTGTAATGAATGTACTATTAAAATGTATAATCGATGAATTTTTGGCTCGTCTTAAAATATTAGAAATCGATACTTTTTTGACGCGGACCCTGTACGACGCATCCTTATTTTATGTTTATCGTATTAAAAATTTGTACGCTGTTGTCTGCTTGGTACCAAAAGATTCTGTAATCAATGTACTATTAAAATGTATAATCGATGAATTTTTGGCTCGTCTTAAAATATTGGAAATCGATACTTTTTACCGCTGACCCTGTGCGACGCATTCTTATTTTATGTATAGCAAATGAAAAAGTTTGTACGCTGGTGTCTGTTTGGTACCAAAAGATTCTGTAATCAATGTACTATTAAAATGTATAATCGATGAATTTTTGGCTCGTCTTAAAATATTGGAAATCGATACTTTTTACCGCTGACCCTGTGCGACGCATCCTTATTTTATGTTTATCGTATTAAAAAATTTGTACGCTGTTGTCTGCTTGGTACCAAAAGATTCTGTAATCAATGTACTATTAAAATGTATAATCGATGAATTTTTGGCTCGTCTTAAAATATTAGAAATCGATACTTTTTTGACGCGGACCCTGTACGACGCATCCTTATTTTATGTTTATCGTATTAAAAATTTGTACGCTGTTGTCTGCTTGGTACCAAAAGATTCTGTAATCAATGTACTATTAAAATGTATAATCGATGAATTTTTGGCTCGTCTTAAAATATTGGAAATCGATACTTTTTACCGCTGACCCTGTGCGACGCATTCTTATTTTATGTATAGCAAATGAAAAAGTTTGTACGCTGGTGTCTGTTTGGTACCAAAAGATTCTGTAATCAATGTACTATTAAAATGTATAATCGATGAATTTTTGGCTCGTCTTAAAATATTGGAAATCGATACTTTTTACCGCTGACCCTGTGCGACGCATCCTTATTTTATGTTTATCGTATTAAAAAATTTGTACGCTGTTGTCTGCTTGGTACCAAAAGATTCTGTAATGAATGTACTATTAAAATGTATAATCGATGAATTTTTGGCTCGTCTTAAAATATTAGAAATCGATACTTTTTTAACGCGGACCCTGTACGACGCATCCTTATTTTATGTTTATCGTATTAAAAAATTTGTACGCTGTTGTCTGCTTGGTACCAAAAGATTCTGTAATCAATGTACTATTAAAATGTATAATCGATGAATTTTTGGCTCGTCTTAAAATATTGGAAATCGATACTTTTTACCGCTGACCCTGTGCGACGCATCCTTATTTAATGTTTATCGTATTAAAAAATTTGTACGCTGTTGTCTGTTTGGTACCAAAAGATTCTGTAATGAATGTACTATTAAAATGTATAATCGATGAATTTTTGGCTCGTCTTAAAATATTGGAAATCGATACTTTTTACCGCTGACCCTGTGCGACGCATCCTTATTTTATGTTTATCGTATTAAAAAATTTGTACGCTGTTGTCTGCTTGGTACCAAAAGATTCTGTAATCAATGTACTATTAAAATGTATAATCGATGAATTTTTGGCTCGTCTCAAAATATTGGAGATCGATACTTTTTACCGCTGACCCTGTGCGACGCATCCTTATTTTATGTATAGCAAATGAAAAATGTTGTACGCTGGTGTCTCTTTGGTACCAAATGATTCTGTAATCTATGTACTATTAAAATGTATAATCGATGAATTTTTGGCTCGTCTTTAAATATTAGAAATCGATACTTTTTTACCGCTGATCCCATGCGACGCAATCTTATTTTATGTATATCAAGTTAAAAAATTTGTACGCTGGTGTCTGTTAGGTACCAAAAGATTCTGTAATCAATGTACTATTAAAATGTATAATCGATGAATTTTTGGCTCGTCTTAAAATATTAGAAATCGATACATTTTTGACGCGGACCCTGTACGACGCATCCATATTTTATGTTTATCGTATTAAAAAATTTGTACGCTGTTGTCTGCTTGGTACCAAAAGATTCTGTAATCAATGTACTATTAAAATGTATAATCGATGAATTTTTGGCTCGTCTTAAAATATTGGAAATCGATACTTTTTACCGCTGACCCTGTGCGACGCATTCTTATTTTATGTATAGCAAATGAAAAAGTTTGTACGCTGGTGTCTGTTTGGTACCAAAAGATTCTATAATCAATGTACTATTAAAATGTATAATCGATGAATTTTTGGCTCGTCTTAAAATATTAGAAATCGATACTTTTTTGACGCGGACCCTGTACGACGCATCCTTATTTTATGTTTATCGTATTACAAATTTGTACGCTGTTGTCTGCTTGGTACCAAAAGATTCTGTAATGAATGTACTATTAAAATGTATAATCGATGAATTTTTGGCTCGTCTTAAAATATTAGAAATCGATACTTTTTTGACGCGGACCCTGTACGACGCATCCTTATTTTATGTTTATCGTATTAAAAATTTGTACGCTGTTGTCTGCTTGGTACCAAAAGATTCTGTAATGAATGTACTATTAAAATGTATAATCGATGAATTTTTGGCTCGTCTTAAAATATTAGAAATCGATACTTTTTTGACGCGGACCCTGTACGACGCATCCTTATTTTATGTTTATCGTATTAAAAATTTGTACGCTGTTGTCTGCTTGGTACCAAAAGATTCTGTAATCAATGTACTATTAAAATGTATAATCGATGAATTTTTGGCTCGTCTTAAAATATTAGAAATCGATACTTTTTTGACGCGGACCCTGTACGACGCATCCTTATTTTATGTTTATCGTATTAAAAAATTTGTACGCTGTTGTCTGTTTGGTACCAAAAGATTCTGTAATGAATGTACTATTAAAATGTATAATCGATGAATTTTTGGCTCGTCTTAAAATAATGGAAATCGATACTTTTTACCGCTGACCCTGTGCGATGCATACTTATTTTATGTTTATCGTATTAAAAAATTTGTACGCTGTTGTCTGCTTGGTACCAAAAGATTCTGTAATCAATGTACTATTAAAATGTATAATCGATGAATTTTTGGCTCGTCTTAAAATATTGGAAATCGATACTTTTTACCGCTGAACCTATGCGACGCAACATTATTTTGTGTATATCAAGTTAAAAAATTTGTACGCTGGTGTCTGTTTGGTACCAAAAGATTCTGTAATCTATGTACTATTAAAATGTATAATCGATGAATTTTTGGCTCGTCTTTAAATATTAGAAATCGATACTTTTTTACCGCTGATCCCATGCGACGCAATCTTATTTTATGTATATCAAGTTAAAAAATTTGTACGCTGGTGTCTGTTAGGTACCAAAAGATTCTGTAATCAATGTACTATTAAAATGTATAATCGATGAATTTTTGGCTCGTCTTAAAATATTAGAAATCGATACATTTTTGACGCGGACCCTGTACGACGCATCCATATTTTATGTTTATCGTATTAAAAAATTTGTACGCTGTTGTCTGCTTGGTACCAAAAGATTCTGTAATCAATGTACTATTAAAATGTATAATCGATGAATTTTTGGCTCGTCTTAAAATATTGGAAATCGATACTTTTTACCGCTGACCCTGTGCGACGCATTCTTATTTTATGTATAGCAAATGAAAAAGTTTGTACGCTGGTGTCTGTTTGGTACCAAAAGATTCTATAATCAATGTACTATTAAAATGTATAATCGATGAATTTTTGGCTCGTCTTAAAATATTAGAAATCGATACTTTTTTGACGCGGACCCTGTACGACGCATCCTTATTTTATGTTTATCGTATTAAAAATTTGTACGCTGTTGTCTGCTTGGTACCAAAAGATTCTGTAATGAATGTACTATTAAAATGTATAATCGATGAATTTTTGGCTCGTCTTAAAATATTAGAAATCGATACTTTTTTGACGCGGACCCTGTACGACGCATCCTTATTTTATGTTTATCGTATTAAAAATTTGTACGCTGTTGTCTGCTTGGTACCAAAAGATTCTGTAATGAATGTACTATTAAAATGTATAATCGATGAATTTTTGGCTCGTCTTAAAATATTAGAAATCGATACTTTTTTGACGCGGACCCTGTACGACGCATCCTTATTTTATGTTTATCGTATTAAAAATTTGTACGCTGTTGTCTGCTTGGTACCAAAAGATTCTGTAATCAATGTACTATTAAAATGTATAATCGATGAATTTTTGGCTCGACTTAAAATATTGGAAATCGATACTTTTTACCGCTGACCCTGTGCGACGCATTCTTATTTTATGTATAGCAAATGAAAAAGTTTGTACGCTGGTGTCTGTTTGGTACCAAAAGATTCTGTAATCAATGTACTATTAAAATGTATAATCGATGAATTTTTGGCTCGTCTTAAAATATTGGAAATCGATACTTTTTTGAAGCGGACCCTGTGCGACGCATCCTTAATTTATGTTTATCGTATTAAAAAATTTGTACGCTGGTGTCTGTTTGGTACCAAATGATTCTGTAATCAATGTACTATTAAAATGTATAATCGATGAATTTTTGGCTCCTCTTAAAATATTGGAAATCGATACTTTTTACCGCTGACCCTGTGCGACGCATCCTTATTTTATGTTTATCGTATTAAAAAATTTGTACGCTGTTGTCTGCTTGGTACCAAAAGATTCTGTAATCAATGTACTATTAAAATGTATAATCGATGAATTTTTGGCTCGTCTTAAAATATTAGAAATCGATACTTTTTTGACGCGGACCCTGTACGACGCATCCTTATTTTATGTTTATCGTATTAAAAAATTTGTACGCTGTTGTCTGCTTGGTACCAAAAGATTCTGTAATCAATGTACTATTAAAATGTATAATCGATGAATTTTTGGCTCGTCTTAAAATAATGGAAATCGATACTTTTTACCGCTGACCCTGTGCGACGCATACTTATTTTATGTTTATCGTATTAAAAAATTTGTACGCTGTTGTCTGCTTGGTACCAAAAGATTCTGTAATCAATGTACTATTAAAATGTATAATCGATGAATTTTTGGCTAGTCTTAAAATATTGGAAATCGATACTTTTTACCGCTGAACCTATGCGACGCAACATTACTTTATGTATATCAAGTTAAAAAATTTGTACGCTGGTGTCTGTTTGGTACCAAAAGATTCTGTAATGAATGTACTATTAAAATGTATAATCGATGAATTTTTGGCTCGTCTTAAAATATTGGAAATCGATACATTTTACCGCTGACCCTGTGCGACGCATCCTTATTTTATGTTTATCGTATTAAAAAATTTGTACGCTGTTGTCTGCTTGGTACCAAAAGATTCTGTAATCAATGTACTATTAAAATGTATAATCGATGAATTTTTGGCTCGTCTTAAAATATTAGAAATCGATACTTTTTTGACGCGGACCCTGTACGACGCATCCTTATTTTATGTTTATCGTATTAAAAAATTTGTACGCTGTTGTCTGCTTGGTACCAAAAGATTCTGTAATCAATGTACTATTAAAATGTATAATCGATAAATTTTTGGCTCGTCTTAAAATATTGGAAATCGATACTTTTTACCGCTGACCCTGTGCGACGCATCCTTATTTTATGTTTATCGTATTAAAAAATTTGTACGCTGTTGTCTGCTTGGTACCAAAAGATTCTGTAATCAATGTACTATTAAAATGTATAATCGATGAATTTTTGGCTCGTCTTAAAATATTAGAAATCGATACTTTTTTGACGCGGACCCTGTACGACGCATCCTTATTTTATGTTTATCGTATTAAAAAATTTGTACGCTGTTGTCTGCTTGGTACCAAAAGATTCTGTAATCAATGTACTATTAAAATGTATAATCGATGAATTTTTGGCTCGTCTTAAAATATTGGAAATCGATACTTTTTACCGCTGAACCTATGCGACGCAACATTATTTTATGTATATCAAGTTAAAAAATTTGTACGCTGGTGTCTGTTTGGTACCAAAAGATTCTGTAATGAATGTACTATTAAAATGTATAATCGATGAATTTTTGGCTCGTCTTAAAATATTGGAAATCGATACATTTTACCGCTGACCCTGTGCGACGCATCCTTATTTTATGTTTATCGTATTAAAAAATTTGTACGCTGTTGTCTGCTTGGTACCAAAAGATTCTGTAATCAATGTACTATTAAAATGTATAATCGATGAATTTTTGGCTCGTCTTAAAATATTAGAAATCGATACTTTTTTGACGCGGACCCTGTACGACGCATCCTTATTTTATGTTTATCGTATTAAAAAATTTGTACGCTGTTGTCTGCTTGGTACCAAAAGATTCTGTAATCAATGTACTATTAAAATGTATAATCGATAAATTTTTGGCTCGTCTTAAAATATTGGAAATCGATACTTTTTACCGCTGACCCTGTGCGACGCATCCTTATTTTATGTTTATCGTATTAAAAAATTTGTACGCTGTTGTCTGCTTGGTACCAAAAGATTCTGTAATCAATGTACTATTAAAATGTATAATCGATGAATTTTTGGCTCGTCTTAAAATATTAGAAATCGATACTTTTTTGACGCGGACCCTGTGCGACACATACTTATTTTATGTTTATCGTATTAAAAAATTTGTACGCTGGTGTCTGTTTGGTACCAAAGGATTCTGTAATCAATGTACTATTAAAATGTATAATCGATGAATTTTTGGCTCGTCTTAAAATATTGGAAATCGATACTTTTTACCGCTGAACCTATGCGACGCAACATTATTTTATGTATATCAAGTTAAAAAATTTGTACGCTGGTGTCTGTTTGGTACCAAAAGATTCTGTAATGAATGTACTATTAAAATGTATAATCGATGAATTTTTGGCTCGTCTTAAAATATTGGAAATCGATACTTTTTACCGCTGACCCTGTGCGACGCATCCTTATTTTATGTTTATCGTAGTAAAAAATTTGTACGCTGTTGTCTGCTTGGTACCAAAAGATTCTGTAATCAATGTACTATTAAAATGTATAATCGATGAATTTTTGGCTCGTCTTAAAATATTAGAAATCGATACTTTTTTGACGCGGACCCTGTACGACGCATCCTTATTTTATGTTTATCGTATTAAAAAATTTGTACGCTGTTGTCTGTTTGGTACCAAAAGATTCTGTAATGAATGTACTATTAAAATGTATAATCGATGAATTTTTGGCTCGTCTTAAAATAATGGAAATCGATACTTTTTACCGCTGACCCTGTGCGATGCATACTTATTTTATGTTTATCGTATTAAAAAATTTGTACGCTGTTGTCTGCTTGGTACCAAAAGATTCTGTAATCAATGTACTATTAAAATGTATAATCGATGAATTTTTGGCTCGTCTTAAAATATTGGAAATCGATACTTTTTACCGCTGAACCTATGCGACGCAACATTATTTTATGTATATCAAGTTAAAAAATTTGTACGCTGGTGTCTGTTTGGTACCAAAAGATTCTGTAATGAATGTACTATTAAAATGTATAATCGATGAATTTTTGGCTCGTCTTAAAATATTGGAAATCGATACTTTTTACCGCTGACCCTGTGCGACGCATTCTTATTTTATGTATAGCAAATGAAAAAGTTTGTACGCTGGTGTCTGTTTGGTACCAAAAGATTCTGTAATCAATGTACTATTAAAATGTATAATCGATGAATTTTTGGCTCGTCTTAAAATATTGGAAATCGATACTTTTTACCGCTGACCCTGTGCGACGCATCCTTATTTTATGTTTATCGTATTAAAAAATTTGTACGCTGTTGTCTGCTTGGTACCAAAAGATTCTGTAATCAATGTACTATTAAAATGTATAATCGATGAATTTTTGGCTCGTCTTAAAATATTAGAAATCGATACTTTTTTGACGCGGACCCTGTACGACGCATCCTTATTTTATGTTTATCGTATTAAAAATTTGTACGCTGTTGTCTGCTTGGTACCAAAAGATTCTGTAATCAATGTACTATTAAAATGTATAATCGATGAATTTTTGGCTCGTCTTAAAATATTGGAAATCGATACTTTTTACCGCTGACCCTGTGCGACGCATTCTTATTTTATGTATAGCAAATGAAAAAGTTTGTACGCTGGTGTCTGTTTGGTACCAAAAGATTCTGTAATCAATGTACTATTAAAATGTATAATCGATGAATTTTTGGCTCGTCTTAAAATATTGGAAATCGATACTTTTTACCGCTGACCCTGTGCGACGCATCCTTATTTTATGTTTATCGTATTAAAAAATTTGTACGCTGTTGTCTGCTTGGTACCAAAAGATTCTGTAATCAATGTACTATTAAAATGTATAATCGATGAATTTTTGGCTCGTCTTAAAATATTAGAAATCGATACTTTTTTGACGCGGACCCTGTACGACGCATTCTTATTTTATGTTTATCGTATTAAAAAATTTGTACGCTGTTGTCTGTTTGGTACCAAATGATTCTGTAATCAATGTACTATTAAAATGTATAATCGATGAATTTTTGGCTCGTCTTTAAATATTAGAAAACGATACTTTGTTACCACTGACCCCATGCGACGCAACCTTAATTTATGTATATCAAGTTAAAAAATTTGTACGCTGGTGTCTGTTTGGTACCAAAAGATTCTGTAATGAATGTACTATTAAAATGTATAATCGATGAATTTTTGGCTCGTCTTAAAATATTGGAAATCGATACTTTTTACCGCTGACCCTGTGCGACGCATCCTTATTTTATGTTTATCGTAGTAAAAAATTTGTACGCTGTTGTCTGCTTGGTACCAAAAGATTCTGTAATCAATGTACTATTAAAATGTATAATCGATGAATTTTTGGCTCGTCTTAAAATATTAGAAATCGATACTTTTTTGACGCGGACCCTGTACGACGCATCCTTATTTTATGTTTATCGTATTAAAAAATTTGTACGCTGTTGTCTGTTTGGTACCAAAAGATTCTGTAATGAATGTACTATTAAAATGTATAATCGATGAATTTTTGGCTCGTCTTAAAATATTGGAAATCGATACTTTTTACCGCTGACCCTGTGCGACGCATCCTAATTTTATGTTTATCGTATTAAAAAATTTGTACGCTGTTGTCTGCTTGGTACCAAAAGATTCTGTAATCAATGTACTATTAAAATGTATAATCGATGAATTTTTGGCTCGTCTTAAAATATTAGAAATCGATACTTTTTTGACGCGGACCCTGTACGACGCATCCTTATTTTATGTTTATCGTATTAAAAAATTTGTACGCTGTTGTCTGCTTGGTACCAAAAGATTCTGTAATCAATGTACTATTAAAATGTATAATCGATGAATTTTTGGCTCGTCTTAAAATAATGGAAATCGATACTTTTTACCGCTGACCCTGTGCGACGCATACTTATTTTATGTTTATCGTATTAAAAAATTTGTACGCTGTTGTCTGCTTGGTACCAAAAGATTCTGTAATCAATGTACTATTAAAATGTATAATCGATGAATTTTTGGCTCGTCTTAAAATATTGGAAATCGATACTTTTTACCGCTGAACCTATGCGACGCAACATTATTTTATGTATATCAAGTTAAAAAATTTGTACGCTGGTGTCTGTTTGGTACCAAAAGATTCTGTAATGAATGTACTATTAAAATGTATAATCGATGAATTTTTGGCTCGTCTTAAAATATTGGAAATCGATACATTTTACCGCTGACCCTGTGCGACGCATCCTTATTTTATGTTTATCGTATTAAAAAATTTGTACGCTGTTGTCTGCTTGGTACCAAAAGATTCTGTAATCAATGTACTATTAAAATGTATAATCGATGAATTTTTGGCTCGTCTTAAAATATTAGAAATCGATACTTTTTTGACGCGGACCCTGTACAACGCATCCTTATTTTATGTTTATCGTATTAAAAAATTTGTACCCTGTTGTCTGCTTGGTACCAAAAGATTCTGTAATCAATGTACTATTAAAATGTATAATCGATAAATTTTTGGCTCGTCTTAAAATATTGGAAATCGATACTTTTTACCGCTGACCCTGTGCGACGCATCCTTATTTTATGTTTATCGTATTAAAAAATTTGTACGCTGTTGTCTGCTTGGTACCAAAAGATTCTGTAATCAATGTACTATTAAAATGTATAATCGATGAATTTTTGGCTCGTCTTAAAATATTAGAAATCGATACTTTTTTGACGCGGACCCTGTACGACGCATCCTTATTTTATGTTTATCGTATTAAAAAATTTGTACGCTGTTGTCTGCTTGGTACCAAAAGATTCTGTAATCAATGTACTATTAAAATGTATAATCGATGAATTTTTGGCTCGTCTCAAAATATTGGAGATCGATACTTTTTACCGCTGACCCTGTGCGACGCATCCTTATTTTATGTATAGCAAATGAAAAATGTTGTACGCTGGTGTCTCTTTGGTACCAAATGATTCTGTAATCTATGTACTATTAAAATGTATAATCGATGAATTTTTGGCTCGTCTTTAAATATTAGAAATCGATACTTTTTTACCGCTGATCCCATGCGACGCAATCTTATTTTATGTATATCAAGTTAAAAAATTTGTACGCTGGTGTCTGTTAGGTACCAAAAGATTCTGTAATCAATGTACTATTAAAATGTATAATCGATGAATTTTTGGCTCGTCTTAAAATATTAGAAATCGATACTTTTTTGAGGCGGACCCTGTACGACGCATCCATATTTTATGTTTATCGTATTAAAAAATTTGTACGCTGTTGTCTGCTTGGTACCAAAAGATTCTGTAAGAAATGTACTATTAAAATGTATAATCGATGAATTTTTGGCTCGTCTTAAAATATTAGAAATCGATACTTTTTTGACGCGGACCCTGTGCGACACATACTTATTTTATGTTTATCGTATTAAAAAATTTGTACGCTGGTGTCTGTTTGGTACCAAAAGATTCTGTAATCAATGTACTATTAAAATGTATAATCGATGAATTTTTGGCTCGTCTTAAAATATTAGAAATCGATACTTTTTTAACGCGGACCCTGTACGACGCATCCTTATTTTATGTTTATCGTATTAAAAAATTTGTACGCTGTTGTCTGCTTGGTACCAAAAGATTCTGTAATCAATGTACTATTAAAATGTATAATCGATGAATTTTTGGCTCGTCTTAAAATATTGGAAATCGATACTTTTTACCGCTGACCCTGTGCGACGCATCCTTATTTAATGTTTATCGTATTAAAAAATTTGTACGCTGTTGTCTGTTTGGTACCAAAAGATTCTGTAATGAATGTACTATTAAAATGTATAATCGATGAATTTTTGGCTCGTCTTAAAATATTGGAAATCGATACTTTTTACCGCTGACCCTGTGCGACGCATCCTTATTTTATGTTTATCGTATTAAAAAATTTGTACGCTGTTGTCTGCTTGGTACCAAAAGATTCTGTAATCAATGTACTATTAAAATGTATAATCGATGAATTTTTGGCTCGTCTCAAAATATTGGAGATCGATACTTTTTACCGCTGACCCTGTGCGACGCATCCTTATTTTATGTATAGCAAATGAAAAATGTTGTACGCTGGTGTCTCTTTGGTACCAAATGATTCTGTAATCTATGTACTATTAAAATGTATAATCGATGAATTTTTGGCTCGTCTTTAAATATTAGAAATCGATACTTTTTTACCGCTGATCCCATGCGACGCAATCTTATTTTATGTATATCAAGTTAAAAAATTTGTACGCTGGTGTCTGTTAGGTACCAAAAGATTCTGTAATCAATGTACTATTAAAATGTATAATCGATGAATTTTTGGCTCGTCTTAAAATATTAGAAATCGATACATTTTTGACGCGGACCCTGTACGACGCATCCATATTTTATGTTTATCGTATTAAAAAATTTGTACGCTGTTGTCTGCTTGGTACCAAAAGATTCTGTAATCAATGTACTATTAAAATGTATAATCGATGAATTTTTGGCTCGTCTTAAAATATTGGAAATCGATACTTTTTACCGCTGACCCTGTGCGACGCATTCTTATTTTATGTATAGCAAATGAAAAAGTTTGTACGCTGGTGTCTGTTTGGTACCAAAAGATTCTGTAATCAATGTACTATTAAAATGTATAATCGATGAATTTTTGGCTCGTCTTAAAATATTAGAAATCGATACTTTTTTGACGCGGACCCTGTACGACGCATCCTTATTTTATGTTTATCGTATTAAAAATTTGTACGCTGTTGTCTGCTTGGTACCAAAAGATTCTGTAATGAATGTACTATTAAAATGTATAATCGATGAATTTTTGGCTCGTCTTAAAATATTAGAAATCGATACTTTTTTGACGCGGACCCTGTACGACGCATCCTTATTTTATGTTTATCGTATTAAAAATTTGTACGCTGTTGTCTGCTTGGTACCAAAAGATTCTGTAATGAATGTACTATTAAAATGTATAATCGATGAATTTTTGGCTCGTCTTAAAATATTAGAAATCGATACTTTTTTGACGCGGACCCTGTACGACGCATCCTTATTTTATGTTTATCGTATTAAAAATTTGTACGCTGTTGTCTGCTTGGTACCAAAAGATTCTGTAATCAATGTACTATTAAAATGTATAATCGATGAATTTTTGGCTCGACTTAAAATATTGGAAATCGATACTTTTTACCGCTGACCCTGTGCGACGCATTCTTATTTTATGTATAGCAAATGAAAAAGTTTGTACGCTGGTGTCTGTTTGGTACCAAAAGATTCTGTAATCAATGTACTATTAAAATGTATAATCGATGAATTTTTGGCTCGTCTTAAAATATTGGAAATCGATACTTTTTTGAAGCGGACCCTGTGCGACGCATCCTTAATTTATGTTTATCATATTAAAAAATTTGTACGCTGGTGTCTGTTTGGTACAAAATGATTCTGTAATCAATGTACTATTAAAATGTATAATCGATGAATTTTTGGCTCGTCTTAAAATATTGGAAATCGATACTTTTTACCGCTGACCCTGTGCGACGCATCCTTATTTTATGTTTATCGTATTAAAAAATTTGTACGCTGTTGTCTGCTTGGTACCAAAAGATTCTGTAATCAATGTACTATTAAAATGTATAATCGATGAATTTTTGGCTCGTCTTAAAATATTAGAAATCGATACTTTTTTGACGCGGACCCTGTACGACGCATCCTTATTTTATGTTTATCGTATTAAAAATTTGTACGCTGTTGTCTGCTTGGTACCAAAAGATTCTGTAATGAATGTACTATTAAAATGTATAATCGATGAATTTTTGGCTCGTCTTAAAATATTGGAAATCGATACTTTTTTGAAGCGGACCCTGTGCGACGCATCCTTAATTTATGTTTATCGTATTAAAAAATTTGTACGCTGGTGTCTGTTTGGTACAAAATGATTCTGTAATCAATGTACTATTAAAATGTATAATCGATGAATTTTTGGCTCGTCTTAAAATATTGGAAATCGATACTTTTTACCGCTGACCCTGTGCGACGCATTCTTATTTTATGTATAGCAAATGAAAAAGTTTGTACGCTGGTGTCTGTTTGGTACCAAAAGATTCTGTAATCAATGTACTATTAAAATGTATAATCGATGAATTTTTGGCTCGTCTTAAAATATTAGAAATCGATACTTTTTTGACGCGGACCCTGTACGACGCATCCTTATTTTATGTTTATCGTATTAAAAATTTGTACGCTGTTGTCTGCTTGGTACCAAAAGATTCTGTAATGAATGTACTATTAAAATGTATAATCGATGAATTTTTGGCTCGTCTTAAAATATTGGAAATCGATACTTTTTACCGCTGACCCTATGCGACGCAACATTATTTTAAGTATATCAAGTTAAAAAATTTGTACGCTGGTGTCTGTTTGGTACCAAAAGATTCTGTAATGAATGTACTATTAGAATGTATAATCGATGAATTTTTGGCTCGTCTTAAAATATTGGAAATCGATACTTTTTACCGCTGACCCTGTGCGACGCATCCTTATTTTATGTTTATCATATTAAAAAATTTGTACGCTGTTGTCTGTTTGGTATCAAAAGATTCTGTAATGAATGTACTATTAAAATGTATAATCGATGAATTTTTGGCTCGTCTTAAAATATTGGAAATCGATACTTTTTACCGCTGACCCTGTGCGACGCATACTTATTTTATGTTTATCGTATTAAAAAATTTGTACGCTGTTGTCTGCTTGGTACCAAAAGATTCTGTAATCAATGTACTATTAAAATGTATAATCGATGAATTTTTGGCTCGTCTTAAAATATTGGAAATCGATACTTTTTACCGCTGAACCTATGCGACGCAACATTATTTTATGTATATCAAGTTAAAAAATTTGTACGCTGGTGTCTGTTTGGTACCAAAAGATTCTGTAATGAATGTACTATTAAAATGTATAATCGATGAATTTTTGGCTCGTCTTAAAATATTGGAAATCGATACATTTTACCGCTGACCCTGTGCGACGCATCCTTATTTTATGTTTATCGTATTAAAAAATTTGTACGCTGTTGTCTGCTTGGTACCAAAAGATTCTGTAATCAATGTACTATTAAAATGTATAATCGATGAATTTTTGGCTCGTCTTAAAATATTAGAAATCGATACTTTTTTGACGCGGACCCTGTACGACGCATCCTTATTTTATGTTTATCGTATTAAAAAATTTGTACGCTGTTGTCTGCTTGGTACCAAAAGATTCTGTAATCAATGTACTATTAAAATGTATAATCGATAAATTTTTGGCTCGTCTTAAAATATTGGAAATCGATACTTTTTACCGCTGACCCTGTGCGACGCATCCTTATTTTATGTTTATCGTATTAAAAAATTTGTACGCTGTTGTCTGCTTGGTACCAAAAGATTCTGTAATCAATGTACTATTAAAATGTATAATCGATGAATTTTTGGCTCGTCTTAAAATATTAGAAATCGATACTTTTTTGACGCGGACCCTGTACGACGCATCCTTATTTTATGTTTATCGTATTAAAAAATTTGTACGCTGTTGTCTGCTTGGTACCAAAAGATTCTGTAATCAATGTACTATTAAAATGTATAATCGATGAATTTTTGGCTCGTCTCAAAATATTGGAGATCGATACTTTTTACCGCTGACCCTGTGCGACGCATCCTTATTTTATGTATAGCAAATGAAAAATGTTGTACGCTGGTGTCTCTTTGGTACCAAATGATTCTGTAATCTATGTACTATTAAAATGTATAATCGATGAATTTTTGGCTCGTCTTTAAATATTAGAAATCGATACTTTTTTACCGCTGATCCCATGCGACGCAATCTTATTTTATGTATATCAAGTTAAAAAATTTGTACGCTGGTGTCTGTTAGGTACCAAAAGATTCTGTAATCAATGTACTATTAAAATGTATAATCGATGAATTTTTGGCTCGTCTTAAAATATTAGAAATCGATACTTTTTTGAGGCGGACCCTGTACGACGCATCCATATTTTATGTTTATCGTATTAAAAAATTTGTACGCTGTTGTCTGCTTGGTACCAAAAGATTCTGTAAGAAATGTACTATTAAAATGTATAATCGATGAATTTTTGGCTCGTCTTAAAATATTAGAAATCGATACTTTTTTGACGCGGACCCTGTGCGACACATACTTATTTTATGTTTATCGTATTAAAAAATTTGTACGCTGGTGTCTGTTTGGTACCAAATGATTCTGTAATCAATGTACTATTAAAATGTATAATCGATGAATTTTTGGCTCGTCTTAAAATATTGGAAATCGATACTTTTTACCGCTGAACCTATGCGACGCAACATTATTTTATGTATATCAAGTTAAAAAATTTGTACGCTGGTGTCTGTTTGGTACCAAAAGATTCTGTAATGAATGTACTATTAAAATGTATAATCGATGAATTTTTGGCTCGTCTTAAAATATTGGAAATCGATACTTTTTACCGCTGACCCTGTGCGACGCATCCTTATTTTATGTTTATCGTATTAAAAAATTTGTACGCTGTTGTCTGCTTAGTACCAAAAGATTCTGTAATGAATGTACTATTAAAATGTATAATCGATGAATTTTTGGCTCGTCTTAAAATATTGGAAATCGATACTTTTTACCGCTGACCCTGTGCGACGCATCCTTATTTTATGTTTATTGTATTAAAAAATTTGTACGCTGTTGTCTGCTTGGTACCAAAAGATTCTGTAATCAATGTACTATTAAAATGTATAATCGATGAATTTTTGGCTCGTCTTAAAATATTGGAAATCGATACTTTTTACCGCTGACCCTATGCGACGCAACATTATTTTAAGTATATCAAGTTAAAAAATTTGTACGCTGGTGTCTGTTTGGTAACAAAAGATTCTGTAATGAATGTACTATTAGAATGTATAATCGATGAATTTTTGGCTCGTCTTAAAATATTGGAAATCGATACTTTTTACCGCTGACCCTGTGCGACGCATTCTTATTTTATGTATAGCAAATGAAAAAGTTTGTACGCTGGTGTCTGTTTGGTACCACAAGATTCTGTAATCAATGTACTATTAAAATGTATAATCGATGAATTTTTGGCTCGTCTTAAAATATTAGAAATCGATACTTTTTTGACGCGGACCCTGTACGACGCATCCTTATTTTATGTTTATCGTATTAAAAATTTGTACGCTGTTGTCTGCTTGGTACCAAAAGATTCTGTAATGAATGTACTATTAAAATGTATAATCGATGAATTTTTGGCTCGTCTTAAAATATTGGAAATCGATACTTTTTACCGCGGACCCTGTGCGACGCATACTTATTTTGTTTATCGTATTAAAAAATTTGTACGCTGGTGTCTGTTTGGTACCAAATGATTCTGTAATCAATGTACTATTAAAATGTATAATCGATGAATTTTTGGCTCGTCTTAACATATTAGAAATCGATACTTTTTTACCGCTGATCCCATGCGACGCAATCTTATTTTATGTATATCAAGTTAAAAAATTTGTACGCTGTTGTCTGGTTGGTACCAAAAGATTCTGTAATCAATGTACTATTAAAATGTATAATCGATGAATTTTTGGCTCGTCTTGAAATATTGGAAATCGATACTTTTTACCGCTGACCCAGTGCGACGCATACTTATTTTATGTTTATCGTATTAAAAAATTTGTACGCTGGTGTCTGCATGGTACCAAAAGATTCTGTAATCAATGTACTATTAAAATTTATACTCGATGAATTTTTGGCTCGTCTTAAAATATTAGAAATCGATACTTTTTTGACGCTGACCCTATGCGACGCAACATTATTTTATGTTTATCGTATTAAAAAATTTGTACGCTGGTGTCTGTTTGGTACCAAAAGATTCTGTAATCAATGTACTATTAAAATGTATAATCGATGAATTTTTGGCTCGTCTTAAAATATTGGAAATCGATACTTTTTACCGCTGACCCTATGCGACGCAACATTATTTTAAGTATATCAAGTTAAAAAATTTGTACGCTGGTGTCTGTTTGGTACCAAATGATTCTGTAATCAATGTACTATTAAAATGTATAATCGATGAATTTTTGGCTCGTCTTAAAATATTAGAAATCGATACTTTTTTACCGCTGACCCTATGCGACGCAACATTATTTTATGTATATCAAGTTAAAAAATTTGTACGCTGGTGTCTGTTTGGTACCAAAAGATTCTGTAATCAATGTACTATTAAAATGTATAATCGATGAATTTTTGGCTCGTCTTAAAATATTAGAAATCGATACTTTTTTGACGCGGACCCTGTGCGACGCATCCTTATTTGATGTTTATCGTATTAAAAAATTTGTACGCTGTTGTCTGCTTGGTACCAAAAGATTCTGTAATAAATGTACTATTAAAATGTATAATCGATGAATTTTTGGCTCGTCTTAAAATATTGGAAATCGATACTTTTTTGACGCGGACCCTGTGCGACGCATACTTATTTTATGTTTATCGTATTAAAAAATTTGTACGCTGGTGTCTGTTTGGTACCAAATGATTCTGTAATCAATGTACTATTAAAATGTATAATCGATGAATTTTTGGCTCGTCTTTAAATATTAGAAATCGATACTTTTTTACCGCTGATCCCATGCGACGCAATCTTATTTTATGTATATCAAGTTAAAAAATTTGTACGCTTCTGTCTGGTTGGTACCAAAAGATTCTGTAATCAATGTACTATTAAAATGTATAATCGATAAATTTTTGGCTCGTCTTAAAATATTGGAAATCGATACTTTTTACCGCGGACCCTGTGCGAAAGTAGCTAATTTCTATGAAAAAATATTAATAAATACTTTCGTCTATAAAATCATATCTCGACGTTATGATTATCTCTATTCACAAAAGATTCTTATAGATAATTCTATTTTGTTCGCACTTCTGTTTTAGATTTAAATACTGAATTTTTATGTATTGCATAATTAATTAATATATATTTTTCTATGTCTTGATTGCAATACATGCCTGAGAATATGTCAATTAATTATGCAATGCATAAATATTTATTATTTATATCTTTAACAGAGAATTAAAAAAAATAGAATTTTCTACAAGAATCTTTCGATCAAAATATCTGCATTTCTATTAGATTCGTGCGTCTGTACATACACACACATCCATCGCGCTGTACGTTTCGCGCGAAACTGACCGCAAGACTCTGTGCAGCGGTATCGCCAAATACAGCCTATACGTCTACCACGCTGCGCGCCTCGCGCGAGACTGACGATCAGTCTCGCAATCACAATGTCTCGAGAATCAGTCTCGCGCGAGATGCGCAGCGTGGAGGATGTGTAGGGTGTCGGGTGCGCTTGGCGATACCGCTGCTCAGAGTCTTGCGGTCAGTCTCGCGCGAGACTGCAGTGTGTTGGATGTGTGTGTACAGACGCATGAATCTGATAGAAGCATAGATATTTTGTTCGAAAGATTCTTGTATATAATTCTATTTTTTTGGTTTTCTGTTAAAGATTTAAGTAATGAATATTTATGCATTGCATAATTAATTCACATATTTTTATGCATGCATTGCAATCAATACATAAAGAAGTATATATTAATTAAGTATGCAATGCATAAAAATTCAGTATTTAAATCTAAAACAAGTGCGAACAAAAAAAATAGAATTTTCTGTAAGACTGTTTTGATAATCGAGATAATCACAACGTCGAGACTAATTACGATTTTATGGACGAGAAGATTTATTAATATTTTTTTATAGAAATTAGCTACTTTAAACTCGGTTATTATTTTTGACAGTTATCAGCTGATTTCTGTCAAAAAGTATTAATCGAGGATAAAGTATTATCAACATTACTACTTTAATTTTTATAACGTATTATTACTATGAAATTTAATTAGCAAATGAATGCTTTAGTAATATTTTTTGACAGAAATCAGCTGATTTAAGCGCCAATTTGTTAATTAAGTTTTTAAATAATATATTTTAAAAATTAAAATAATAATTTGTTTAAAATAATGTTATGGTATTTTAAACTCGATTAATATTTTTTGACAGTTATCAGTTGATTCTGTCAAAAAAATATTATTTTAATAATTATTTTTTAAAATATGAAATCAAAGAATGGCGCGCGCGTAGCGCGCGCTTGTGTTGTTCTAGTATTATATAAAAATCATAGAAAGATAATTCAAATATGTAACTTATTATTCCATTTAAATTATAATTTTTATTTAAATAATAATTATTTTAAATTTAATTAATTAAATTGAATTAAAATTTAAGCGAAAGAAAGATATCTTAAAATTTTTGAACATAAAAAATGGCATAATTAAAATTAAATAACTATACATTTAATCACTTGTTTTTATCTTATTAAAACACACTAGTATTACCTAAATATAGACAATATATGCGTGAAGATTTGTATGTTCAACCTGGTATTTTTGTTCCATTTAAGAGCCTTTTAAGAAATTATATGTCGAATAGGATACTTTGAGAATCTGCAGATAAAATAATTCGCCTATTAGATTACTCTTAGAATTTTAACATTAATTTTATCTAATTTCGAATACTAACGTTCATAAAGGATTCAATGTTTAAATTAACTATGTAACCACTCGACATTTTAACAGGCTTGCCAGCACGTATCATTATTATCATAAGATCTTTCATTACTCGGACTTTTAAAGTCGTCCAATCCATCTCATAAATAGCAGTGCCGACATTGGTACTCTATGAGAAATTAATTGAAATAATCATTATTAATTAGCTAATATATATGTAATAATTAATAATTTTGATCAAATATTACTTTCAAAACTACCTTCCCTTCTCCTTTTAGTTGCTAAATATTTTTTAATGTTAAATTTTACATATTTATTAAACAATTATTAGATTAATTAGAATAAAATACACGTGAGTCTGAGAACAACTAAAAAATACTTCTAGACAAGACTAAACTTTAATTATTTCTCTGGAGAAGAAATTAAATTTATATTTTAATATAATTAAAGAGAAATATTAAGATTACAATACCATATTGGTGAATAATTGTTAGTACATTTTATAATCACTTTAATTTGAAACACTATATTCTTATTAAACAAGGACTGATAGTATCATGTCCTGTGCGCTTGAAAAAGGAGAAAAAGAAATGTAGATGCAGTTATGCATCAATATCAACAATCTAAAAACAGACTTTCTACCTTTAATAACATCTCGTTGCCATACCAGCAATAAAGAAATATTTGAGTGAGCATGGAGCATACATAAGAAAATATGTATGCAAAGTCAAAGTTAAATGATGTCATTGTAGATAATTTGTAGACGCTCATGCAGAGGACTAGCGAGATGAGAGAAAATTGGATGAACATTATCACTGTAAAAGCTGCATTGACCATGTGTGCAAATCTGCAGTTTTATATAAAGTTTCTGTTATTATTTCTATAAATTATTATATATAATTTATTCCGTACATAAATAAGTTGAGTAAACTTATTAAAGCAAGTTGACAAATTAAGTAGCACGATAATATTTAATCGATAAACTCGATAGTTATTAATCACTTAAAAATATAATTAACAAAATTATAAAAATTAATAAATGTGTATATGTTTATCACATTAAAAAATAGTATAATCTATAATTACGAAGGATTAAAATTTTCATTTCTATCTTTTTAATTGCCATAAATACTCACTTATAAATATAAATATGATGATATATCAGATCGCGAAGGATTGTTTTCTCACGTATTATCAAATCCTCGTCTGACTGACTATTCTTTTCAGCTTCCGTCAACAACGCCGGTAATATATGAGCACGATGGCACAGAATTTCGAATTGTGCGCAAGTTTGAATCATCATACCGGAAATTAGAGTCTCGTGCGCGACACTCGAATTGGCGCATATCATCAAAACTACGCATTGGTATATTAGCATAGGCAAGAAGACATACATCGATGATAGATCGAAGGGCGCCCAGTTATACACAGGTAAGGTGTGCGTTTTCATAAATATGTAAAATTGCGCGAAGGTCGCGAATATTGCGCAAGATTCATTGAGAACCTCGCAGGCAATCGTGATCTGTCTATAAATTTTTTTCAATAAATTATTATCTATTAAAATGAATCTAAAGAAATGAATTTATATATACATATATGCATATATAATATATACAGATTAAATTTTCTTAAATTATTTCTTAAATTATTGAAAATTTTATATAAATTACTTAAAAATTATCCAAAATATACATATATTTTTAAAAGAATTTAAACTTTGTATAGGATACAATATCGTTCCATTTTAACAAGGGGAATTAATATTATAAATTAAATAAACAAAGAGAAGAGAGTCTATCTTGCAAAAAGATTTTATTTTCTAATCAGAGTAAATAATGTATCAGATGCTTTTAAAAAATTATTTTGCGAATAAAAGCAAGAATGAAAAAAATTCAAAAGAAAAACTCGTTTCAATTTTGACCGATAACACATAAATGAAAATTATTTACAATTAATAATTTACAATTAATAATTATTTATTTTTATTATCATAATCTACTTAATAATTACCTCGCGTGTCGATCAAATTTTTTTCGAATTAATCTTTCTTCTACATCTCTGGGAATACAATTATCTTTTAACAGCATCTTGTCTAGTTCAATAATTTTTTCGCGACGTATGAAAAGATGCACAATTTTGCAAGAAACGCCAAAGCACGAAAGGAACAGATAGCACTTGTCTACGAATTCCTGTAGGCTCGCCGACACGACAAAAGTATCAACTAGACCGTAGAACACAAACAACTGCAGTAAAATGAACATAAAAACGGAGTAAAGATTGTACATCCAATATTTCAACGAGTTGACAGGAAAATGCACCGGTCGCCAGTAACCGGTGTAAGTGAACAGAGCAAATGACACTGGAAGTATATGCATTATTCTAATCAGTAGCTCCCTATATCTCCATTGTCATTGCATACATCGAGTTTATGTTTCTTAATAACAGCTTTTTTATCAAAAGAAATTGTATATCGTCGTCGTTGTTATCGTAGATAAATACTTTTGTCTCGAGATGGAAAAATTTGCAGAATATTAAAAGTCAGAAATAGTTTCTCGCAACAAAGAGGCGATCGAAAGAGATGATTTGTATACATTATCGACGATAATTTTCTAATGTAACGCACTTTCTTTCTGTGTACATATTTATCGTTTATAGTTTCCCGCGGTAAGAGTTTCTATAATGATACATAGCGAGACATAGGTATTATTAACGGTATATCCCGTACGCGCTGACATTACAATTTCCTGTATAATCTATAACAATTATCTTTACTATTACACATTTGGAACTAAACAAATTATTCATCTAGAAAGTTGTTCTCACAAATTGTAATATAATTACTTAAATAGTTTAGAAAAAAAATTGAATATGAGAAAAGAACTTAGAATAGAGAGATAGCAAAATTATATGATATATTATATGGTTTATATTTCTTTAAATTAAATTATAATTTTTATTTAAATAAAAATTATAATTTAAATGGAATAATAAGTTATATATTTTGCATTTATCTTTCTATGATTTTTATATAATAACTTGTATAATATTACCAAAGTATTTGCTTCTGAATCATTTTGCAACACATTCTATATATGTATATATATACAAGTTATTATATAAAAATCATAGAAAGATAATTCAAAATATGTAACTTATTATTCCATTTAAATTATAATTTTTATTTAAATAACAATTATTTTAAATTTAATTAATTAAATTAAATTAAAATTTAAGCGAAAGAAAGATATCTTAAAATTTTTGAACATAAAAAATGGCATAATTAAAATTAAATAACTATACATTTAATCACTTGTTTCTATCTTATTAGAACACACTAGTATTACCTCTAATATAGACTAAATATAGACAATATATGCGTGAAGATTTGTATGTTCAACCTGGTATTTTTGTTCCATTTAAGAGCCTTTTAAGAAATTAAAGGCCGAATAGGATGCTTTGAGAATCTGCAGATAAAATAATTCGCCTATTAGATTACTCTTAGAATTTTAACATTAATTTTATCTTATTTCGAATACTAACGTTCATAAAGGATTCAATGTTTAAATTAACTATGTAACCACTCGACATTTTAACAGGCTTATCAGCACGCATCATTATTATCATAAGATCTTTCATTACTCGGACTTTTAAAGTCGTCCAATCTATCTCATAAATAGCAGTGCCGACATTGGTACTCTATGAGAAATTAATTGAAATAATCATTATTAATTAGCTAATATATATGTAATAATTAATAATTTTGATCAAATATTACTTTCAAAACTACCTTCCCTTCTCCTTTTAGTTGCTAAATATTTTTTAATGTTAAATTTTACATATTTATTAAACAATTATTAGAGTAATTAGAATAAAATACACGAGAGTCTGAACAACTAAAAAATACTTCTAGACAAGACTAAACTTTAATTATTTCTCTGGAGAAGAAATTAAAGAATCCCGCACTAATCATATGGAAAATCTATCCCGGTAAAATCAATTGGTTTTTTCATATGTAGCTTATGATTTACTGAACAAAAGATGTAATGGGCACAAAGCTCAATAATGGACAGTTATCGAGTTATAACCAGTCAAACATGAAAAATTCGGGCTGCCGAATAGTCAAATCTCGGAAAGTATTGATTTTTTGGAAAAATATTTGAAACAAAAATAGTAGGGTTTTACAAAATCTGTTAGCTGGTGACATTATTTTTGAATTTTGAATGACCTTGAAAAGCTCCGTGAACAAAAATCTTCCACAAAAATGCCTATTTTTTATTATATTCGTGTAGCTAAATTCGAGACGTTTTCAAAATATTTTTGATGAACCTTTTTTCGACTAAAACTTCCTGAGAACTAATATACGCGATTTACCATCTCTGGTTATGAGCGTAGAGTTATGTGTAGAGCGCTCTATACTATTCGGCAGCCCGAATTTTTCATGTTTGACTGGTTATAACTCGATAACTATCCATTATTGAGCTTTGTGCCCATTACATCTTTTGTTCAGTAAGTCATAAGCTACAACATATGAAAAAACCAATTGATTTTACCGGGATAGATTTTCTATATGATTAGTGCGGGGTTCTTTATATTTTAATAATTAAAGAGAAATATTAAGATTACAATACCATATTGGTGAATAATTGTTAGTACATTTTATAATCACTTTAATTTGAAACACTATATTCTTATTAAACAAGGACTGATAGTATCATGTCCTGTGCGCTTGAAAAAGGAAAAAAAGAAATGTAGATGCAGTTATGCATCAATATCAACAATCTAAAAACAGATTTTCTACCTTTAATAACATCTCGTTGCCATACCAGCAATAAAGAAATATTTGAGTGAGCATGGAGCATACATAAGAAAATTTGTGTGCAAAGTCAAAGTTAAATGATGTCATTGTAGATAATTTGTAGACGCTCATGCAGATGATTAGCGAGATGAGACCAAATTGGATGAACATTATCACTGTAAAAGCTGCATTGACCATGTGTGCAAATCTGCAGTTTTATATAAAGTTTCTGTTATTATTTCTATAAATTATTATATATAATTTATTCCGTACATAAATAAGTTGAGTAAACTAATTAAAGCAAGTTGACAAATTAAGTAGCACGATAATATTTAATCGATAAACTCGATAGTTATTAATCACTTAAAAATATAATTAACAAAATTATAAAAATTAATAAATGTGTATATGTTTATCATTAAAAAATAGTATAATCTATAATTACGAAGGATTAAAATTCTCATTTCTATCTTTTTAATTGCCATAAATACTCACTTATAAATATAAATATGATGATATATCAGATCGCGAAGGATTGTTTTCTCACGTATTATCAAATCCTCGTCTGACTGACTATTCTTTTCAGCTTCCTTCAACAACGCCGGTAATATATGAGCACGATGGCACAGAATTTCGAATTGTGCGCAAGTTTCAATCATCATACCGGAAATTAGAGTCTCGTGCGCGACACTCGAATTGGCGCATATCATCAAAAATACGCATTGATATATTAGCATAGGCAAGAAGACATACATCGATGATAGATCGAAGGGCGCCCAGTTATACACAGGTAAGGTGTGCGTTTTCAGAAATATGTAAAACTGCGCGAAGGTCGCGAATATTACGCAAGTTTCATTGAGAACCTCGCAGGCAATCGTGATCTGTCTATAAATTTTTTTCAATAAATTATTATCTATTAAAATAAATCTAAAGAAATGAATTTATATATACATATATGCATATATAATATATACACAGATTAAATTTTCTTAAATTATTTCTTAAATTATTGAAAATTTTATATAAATTACTTAAAAATTATCCAAAATATACATATATTTTTAAAAGAATTTAAACTTTGTATAGGATAAAATATCGTTCCATTTTAACAAGGGTAATTAATATTATAAATTAAATAAACAAAGAGAAGAGAGTCTATCTTGCAAAAAGATTTTATTTTCTAATCAGAGTAAATAATGTATCAGATGCTTTTAAAAAATTATTTTGCGAATAAAAGCAAGAATAAAAAAAATTCAAAAGAAAAACTCGTTTCAATTTTGACCGATAACACATAAATGAAAATTATTTACAATTAATAATTTACAATTAATAATTAGTTATTTTTATTATCATAATCTACTTAATAATTACCTCGCGTGTTGATCAAATTTTTTTCGAATTAATTTTTCTTCTACATCTCTGGGAATACAATTATCTTTTAATAGCATCTTGTCTAGTTCAATAATTTTTTCGCGACGTATGAAAAGATGCACAATTTTGCAAGAAACGCCAAAGCACGAAAGGAACAGATAGCACTTGTTTGCGAATTCCTGTAGGTTCGCCGACCCGACAAAAGTGTCAACTAGACCGTAGAACACAAACAACTGCAGTAAAATGAACATAAAAACGGAGTAAAGATTGTACATCCAATATTTCAACGAGTTGACAGGAAAATGCACCGGTCGCCAGTAACCGGTGTAAGTGAACAGAGCAAATGACACTGGAAGTATATGCATTATTCTAATCAGTAGCTCCCTATATCTCCATTGTCATTGCATACATCGAGTTTATGTTTCTTAATAACAGCTTTTTTATCAAAAGAAATTGTATATCGTCGTCGTTGTTATCGTAGATAAATACTTTTGTCTCGAGATGGAAAAATTTGCAGAATATTAAAAGTCAGAAATAGTTTCTCGCAACAAAGAGGCGATCGAAAGAGATGATTTGTTTACATTATCGACGATAATTTTCTAATGTAACGCACTTTCTTTCTATGTAACATATTTGTCGTTTATAGTTTCCCGCGGTAAGAGTTTCTATAATGATACATAGCGAGACATAGGTATTATTAATGGTATAATATCCCGTACGCGCAGACATTACAATGTCCTGTATAATCTATAACAATTTTCTCTACTATTACACATTTGGAACTAAACAAATTATTCATCTAGAAAGTTGTTCTCACAAATTGTAATATAATTACTTAAATACTTTAGAAAAAAAATTGAATATAAGAAAAGAACTTAGAATAGAGAGATAGCAAAATTATATGATATATTATATGGTATATATTTCTTTTCATCTTATATAATTACAAATTGTCCATTGCCATCTATTCATGTGCAAAATATAACTTAATATCACAATTAAAAATAAAATAAAAATATTTAATTTGTTCTGTGCAAAAATTTTAGAGAAAAATAAAAAAATAACTATATAATGCTATATAAAATATAATTATATAGATACAAATATATTATATATGGATCATAGTTTCAACAATTAAAAAAATAAAAACACAATTTAACAAATTTAACAAGTAAATGAAGAAACAAAAGAAAAGGAATAAACCTACAAAACATCGGCAACAATGAAGTAAATAAATTATTATTTTTATTTTATTTATTTGTAGATTTTACTTGTTATTTATAGAATCAAAGCATAAATTTATTTCTGCAAGTTTGTTCTCATTTATGAATGATTTATTGAAACGAGGGAATTTATATTTCATAATAATTTTTATAAACACATTCCGTTCTTAAATAATGTATACATATATTATTGACTTTTAAATTCGATTAATATTTTTTGACAATTATCAGCTGATTTTTGCCAAAAAATATTAATCGCGGATAAAATATTCAAACATATTTAAAATATATTACTATTTTAATATTTTCAACATATTATACACCCCCATTACCGCCAAAGAAATGTTATAAAATAAGCAATTTCTCACTCACCGATACGTGCAATAGCGGAGTTGTAGTACGCAGCACATTGATCTGAAAACAAAATATTCAAATTATGTATATATATATATAAGTATATATATATATATGTATATATACATATGTGTGTGTCAAATATCTCATAAACAATGCAGTTTAGAAAAAATATTTTTATTTTGCATACCTCACAGTTGCCCCGCTATCGCCCGATGCCTCCCCGGGCCTCCTCCTCCTCTCTTGGTCCTTCATAGCACTCACGACACTCGCGAAAACACGAATAATTACAATCGCCCGACACTTTACGCAATACTCCCGACATGCGAAACTTTACACGGCATTCCCGACGCGCGACATTTTACTCGGCACTCCCGACACGACGCGTGAATCGCACTGTTTATCGCAATGCTACCTGAAACAAATAAAATACATACATATATTAGAATAATCTTATTATTTCGCATTATAACATACACAATATAAATATAAATATGTAAGCTAGAATATATTTAATTAGCAAATTTTCGCTTCATTAATATTTTTTGACAGAAATCAGCTGATTAAAGCATTAATTTGCTAAGTGATTTTTAAAATAATAATATGTTATAAAAATTAAAATAATAATATGTTTTAAATATGTTATAATACTTTAAACTCGTTTAATATTTTTGATAGTTATCCGCTGATTTCTGTCAAAAAATATTAATCGAAAATAAAGTATCATAACATATTACTATTTTAATTTTTATAACATATATTATTTTAAAATTTAATTAGCAAATTTTCGCGTTATTAATATTTTTTTAAAACAGCTGATTAAAGCGTTAATTTGCTAATTAATTTTTAAAATAATATGTTATAAAAATTAAAATAATATGTTTTAAATCATATTTTATAATATTTTAGACACGATTAATATTTTTAACAGTTATCCGCTGATTTCTGTCAAAAAATATTATTCGAGTTTAAACTAATATAACATATCATTTATAACATTATTATTTTAATTTCTATAACATATTTTTATTTTAAAATTTAATTAGCATATTAACGCCTTAATCAGCTGATTTCTGTAAAAAAATATTAATCGAGTTTAAATAAATTTTATTATTTTTTTTAAATACCATTCTTTTAACATAAAATCGAAGAATGGCGCGCGCATACCGCGCTCTTGTATTGTTCTAGTATATTAAAATTTCATACAGATTTCATTCTTTATTAATTTCTTTACAAATATATCTGTCATTAATCTCAGAAAAATAAATTTAAAAATATTATAACAGATACTAGAAGAGCATCAACCAATTAGCGAATCTCTGACAAAGATAGTGATTTAACTAGCATCTATGTATACTTTTCTACAAATTAGGTCATTTCCTCATCCTTAAAGGCTCACACCCTATGTTGAATATGTTATAAAACTCAATCTTCTAAGGCTATGCAGATATACTAAATAAAATTTAGAAAGCAGCCTACGAAAAACGCCTGAACAGCCGCTCTCAGAGTTCACTCTGGTAATACCTATTGCAGCATGTCAGTTTCAAGATGATTATAACAAAGAATTCATAATTTCCGACTGCTGGTAAAATATTTTGATTATATACGTCACAGAAGAAAAATAATAAACATTGTAAAACACATTACATTTTTTATTTTAAACATAAAAAATATATATATTTAATTTCTACGAACAATTATAACAAAAAAAACTATATATATGTATATCTCTATTAAAAAATTTCTATTGACATTTATATTAACATTTATTTTAAAATAATAATGTATTAATAATTTATTTTATAATACTTTTATAATATTTAATTTCGAATATATTTTTTTAGAAAATTCAAAACAAGTCTACATAAATCTAAATTGACCTAGATGAAAACAGTATTGTTTTCATTGTCCTCGCTGTCAGTTTCCCGTATTATATTCCTAGTCCATAACTGCACGCATAATGACAATGTAACTGCAAATGATACATTTTCACGGTTGGTGTGCTTTTGACGAAAGAGAACTGCAAGAGAAAATACGAATGCCAGACGTTCGTGTATATCGATTTTGAACCCTGGATGGCGTCAGATGTTGTAACAACCGGATGACGTCTGTATACAAGAGCGTCAAACATGCAAACATAATTTTGCTTTATTACGTTATTATTTTATTATTTTATTAATTGTCCCATATTTTAATTTCTCAGTACATTATTATTTCTAGTTTCTGTCATCAAATAGCAATTCTTACAGCCAGAAAAACATACGAAAATAATATCATAAATTATATAAATTATATTATATTGTAATAATTATATTATATAGTTGTATTTTTTATATATTAAATACTTGCCCCAAAAATCTCTAAAGAAAGAAAATGTGATTTATATATAATTATAATTATACGTATCTTTTATTATATCGCAAATTTAAGCACGTATAATATCCTCGGAGAAAAAAGTCTATTTATTTTTCTTATTATTTTTCCTATATACTGAGAGAGATTATACAAGAAAATAAAAACGTATATACACAATTTTTTATATATAATTCTATATATTTATATATAATTATATATAAACATTTTCGCGGAATTAAATAAAAAAATGCATATCTAACAATAAGATGAAAATCACGAACTCTTGGCGTTGAAAAGTTTGACAGTTATAAATAGAAATAATCTATTTTCGAGAAACGAGATGCACGATTCTATCGGAGTCGCTTTCAAAAAAGCATAATGTAACATCTTTTGAAAATGCAAATGAATTGAAAGAAAGATATTTGCCTCAAAAACCCCGACAAAATGACTACGGCACTGCCTGGGCCGACTACTAGTAGCTAGTAGCTCCTACGCTCTGCGTCGCGTCAGTACATGCGGGCTCGCCGCGGCGTGCGAACCATATCTTTCTGTGGATGTACATCTCTTTCCCGTCCATCGTATAGCTTTTACTCGTTTTCGTTAACTCGCGATAATTGCGTTCTAAATTTTCGATAAGTGGCTCGAGGAAACTTAACGCGCTTTACACGAATTCTTAGCAATTTGTTCTCAAGATTTAAATCGATTTAGATCGAAAATCTCGAGAATCATGCCAGCGGACGCCGAACTCAGTAACCTGCTCAACAGACGGCAAAGGATCAACGACGAACTTGAGGAGGGCAAAGAGGTAAAGAAGCAATACAAGTTCGTAAATGTTTACACCGAGTTCCATGAGTTGTCGCGCCGCGAGATCAAGCAATACGAGCAGACCTTCAACAGGTGAGTGCCTTTTTTAATTTCTTATTTACGCGCGTCGACGCAATCGAAAAATATCAAAGATGATAAGCCGAAGCCAATTGCGTTTAACATCTCAAGGCTTACAATTAGCTTTATTATTTTAAAATGGAATTTGTGAAATTAACAGAGTTTTTCGGATGAAAGATATTTTTTAGAGAATATTATTTTATATCAGAGTATTATATATATATATATATATATATATATATATATGTATATAATATAATGCAAAATAGTATTAATATAAATATGTATAAGTATATATTCTATTATAAATATTTATTTTAATTAAAAAAGATTATATATGTATATTATACATATAATTTTAATATAATAATATATATATATATATTTGTGTATATTTTATATACACTATATAAAATGTTTTAGAACTCTCAAATCTCTATTTACTTCTCTTATTAATAATTACATAAAAAATATTCTTTTATGACACAAAGAAAAGACAGTCGCTTAAACGACCTGCGACTGTTAAATACTCGAGCTATATATAGTGTTATCAACTTAATAGGCGCACTCTGTGCTTACAAGTCAGCCTGGAATAAGATACACGTAATGTAATCAGATGAAGATAAATTCTTTTTTATGTCACAAGATTTATCGTCATTGGGACAAAACGCAAATCGTTAACGGCAAATACTTTAGAATCAATAGACTTGCACGATTGTAAGCAAATTTATTTTACAATGATATCGCTGACATAACGATCATTATCAGTCACTTTCAACCATTCATTCGGTGAGTCATGGTATATCTCTTTAAGTAAAGTGACTTTTTTAAATATGGAGCACAATTTAAATGGTAATATGAATGTTTTATTTCCGCATATATTTTTTATATATCGTAAAGCCTATATCTTTTTGTTTTGCCTATATCATTTGTTTTATAATCATTCTTGTTTATAATATACTGACATATTACTTTTACATCATACTGTTTACATTATACTCTTCATACTATCACAATTTCATTTTTGATATATGTTATCCGAATAATATGCAATAAAAAGATAATATAATATAAATTTGATAATATATGTATATAAAGGTAATATTAAGATAAAAAAATAAAAGAAAGTTTATACACGAGTCAGCTCGATCGAGCTTGAAATATGTCAGATTCAATCTCTGCTTGCTAATTTGTGCAACTCTGCGTTGTTGAGCTGCACGCAATATTTTCCATTAATAAGCTTTGTTGTCTATATGACCCAGTGTACAATTTCTCTTGCGTGTCGAATGTCTTCGTTAGACTCTCTTTGCGAAACTCTGTGGTTGGAAATAAATGATTCTCACGTCTCCGAGATTTTCTAGTTAATCTAACATCCCGCTGTGCGCTATCATCACCGCTATCATTCGATCACGCGCGTCTTTTATGATAACAAACTATGTCACGAAAGCCAAGAAAAATATCGAGTATAGCAAAATTAATCACGCACTTATCGCAAATCAAATAGTCGAATATCGTCGAATACTAAAAATATAATTCGTGTAATAATCGAATGTTAACTATCATTTTCACTGTCGTAATTTATTTCTTGATTACTACCTTTCATCAGAAGATGAAGAATTTAAAAAAATGGATGTCTCCTTTTGTGTTCGTTCCTTGCCCTCACAATAATATCTGCGAAAGTACCTGAGCATCAAGACAGTCACCCTGTTCTCCGGCCGCGTTGTCAAACCTGCTACCAGGTTGACTCCGAAATACCTACCTACTCCGAGACACAAAGGGCATAGATGCCAAGAACCTTGGCGGAGGGGGGACCCGGCAGGAGGCCCGCAGGGACCCCGAGGTCGTCTGCTCTCTTGCGTTTCTTCTCTCAAAGAAATGCACGTCACGAATCTCTCGACGTTCGCGGTTTCGTAATGACCGAGCATGCGATTCTCCACGTCTCTGCGATTTTCTCCTTTCCTGGCGCTCCTTCATCGGAAAATTACGTCTCTCTCCGTTAACAAATCTTAAAAACGCGTTATAAACAGCGGGACAGTATATCACTGAATAGATGTCGAAGGACATTATTCATTTTTCGTCAAAAACTCCTAGGAAATTTGAAGATACGACAAACAATTGAAAAAAATAAGAACTAAATTAATCAAATTAAATTTATAAAAAAAAATAAGAAATTGTTGAAGTTACAGATATCTTAGCATAATCATTATTAATCGCTGAAGTAGACACATTATACATAAAAATTTTTATGAAAGATTAAGTGAGATTTTCAGAGAGTTTAACGGGATCTTGATTCATTGCTCGAAGATCGAGCAATTAGATATTAAGCTGAAGCCTGTGGATCTCGAAGCGAAGAATGCAGATATTTCGGAGAAAATACGTCGCCGTGTTCCTACGATTTATCGAGACCCGAGGTTACAAACGCAACCGGTTTCGCAGCTAAAAGACAAGGACGACTTCTTGGACAAACGCGCGACATAAACGAACAACAATCGTCGGTCCTTCCGGATGACGTATCGCAACACATCCACGCAAGATACGCACGTGCGCGCAGCAGGCGACAGAGAAACTCTCATGCCGTTATCGAGAAATTTTCATGCACCTTACGGGTATTTAAACGGAGAGGAAAAGTCGATCAAAGTCGTAATGTTTAAGTATCGAAGTGATGTTGCATTTATAAGTGCAAAATAATATGAGAATTTAATGTATAACGCGTTAAAGTTATCAGTAAACATTTTCTCTTATATAGTTTGAATATCTGTTACTAATTAAAATGTACTAAAATACTCGTTAATATTCTCGTAATTTTTCTATCGACTAATATAGATAGAGACTAATATTTTGTATGCAGTGAAAAAAGATAGCATTTCTCAAGCAGACAAAACAAAAATACGATTATCAACCTTTTCCGTCACGATTTATCGCGAATTACCGCGATACGAACCTGACTCATCTTCTGATTCTCCTTCTAGAAATCGAGAAGAAACAAAAATAATTCTTCTCTTAATCGGTAATTCGATATATTCATCAACCAGAGCCGCTATATCGTTTATAAAACTAAATATACACAACGTCTGACTATGATTTTAATTTAACGACACGCGATAATACTGCATACACGTAGGCTGGCGCTTGTTATCTATCCAACATTTCCTGTATACAAACACAAATCACAGTCAAAAATATCTACATTGGATACGCTATTCTCTCGAGAAATTTGCTACGGAGATTCACAGGAAGTTCTTTGGAGGGGCTCCGAAATCGGACCCCCCAGTTGACCCTCCAATTAGGTCGTAAACCGAAGACTCACATCTCAATTAACTGTTTAAATCCCATAACTAATTTAAAGAGCTCGGAAGTCAGCGTGACATCCGGTGTCCCTTCCGGTTGTCTTTTCCATCCTGTATAATCACAAGTGCAATATTGATCCCATTAATTTAGTAAATTTAATTTTCAACAAAAACAATGGGGGAATCAATACTAAATAATTGTATTATTTTTTATTTTCTAGAAATTAATTCCTATGTATGTATTCTTTAATATCGCACGTATTTGTGTATTTTTAATTATGAATAGTAGTACTCGCACTTTAGATGAAATAGAAAATTTACTAAGAGAAAATGCATTTATACTATTATCAAGAAATTCCTATCGCAAAGTACACTGTGACTCGCACGAGGTCGAAAGTCGAGATTTCTACGGTTTGATTGAATGCGGCGTGCTTAACTTTCCCCGTCACAATGATACCGCAGTGAGATGTGATCGATTCATTTTATACCGTGTACAGCGAAACGATGACCTTAACCCTTTCGTTGCTAAAGTAGGTGAATGCATATATGCATTCGAGATATGTACTCTTGGAATCGATATCTCTGCATACAATATAATGAATACTTTCCGTAAAACAGAAAATAGCATTTCAAAATATTTAATATTTTTCCAGAATGCTTTCATAAGAAATATTTTTATTTTAGTGTGGATTATTTTTTAGTAATTGTGTGAAACTATTTTAGAGATTTTTAAGAGATTTTAAGACATTTTCCGTTTTAGTCTTTTTCACATTTTTCTTTTTCAAAAGAACTAAAAAAAAATTCTTAGACGCTTCTGTTGGCATGACAAACCGTTATTCCTCGTGGCTGTTATCGAAGAAATCACGCGTTCCGAATATACAAACGGCATAAGAATTTATTCTACGACTCGGCTCGACAACGATGGACTCGGTATTCCTATCAGCAACACCGCTAGACATTTTAAATAATGTTTCATTGATGGGAAAAGACATAACATTTCACAGACGACATTTATCCCTGCTTAGGAAATTCTTCCACGACTCACAATGCACGATGAGATTTCTTTAACTTCGCAGAATTCTAGTTTCTACACACTGTATATAAACTCTTTTTTTTTCTTGCAATCTCACATATTAAAGCAGTCCTATATTTTTCGTAAAGAAAAGATACTAATTAATTATTAAAATGAAAACTTAAAATAGAAAATCCGATTTCTTTTTATTTGAAAGGAAACAATAATTCTTACTTTACTAGAAAACAGCATTTGTTATAATTAACAGCACTTGTGATAATTAACAAAAAAGATGTTAATTAATTATTAAAATCTTCAAGTTTTCAGAGTAGATATAGAACATCAATTTAATCTCAATTTTTGTTATTCTAGACAATTTTACTTCACACATAAAATCAACACTTATCGCTTGTAATTTCCGATAGAGAGAGAGAAAGAGAAAGGAACAGTTAAAAAATATATTTATTGAATTATTAAAATCTCTTGTGTTAAAATTTATAAAACAAGTCATGAAAATATATTTTATTTCTTTTAAATGGGACTATTGTTTTCAGTTTCGTTAAAGCAGCATAATAGGGGAATTCCGTAAAAAATATTTTACTTTTTCCTCAAATCTCTCAGAAAATCGCAGACGTAGGAGGATCATAAATCTCGGTAATGCGAAAAGAAAGCACGTACTACCCTCGTCCTCGTCCTTGTCCTCGTCCTTGTCCTCGTCCTTAGCGCATCGTAAATTCGTCACAACATTCTTGTTTCTCCGTGAAGGACCAAACTTCACCGTATCGATCTTGGACAACAAGGGTAAATCGGGATCACCGCGCGTCACCTTGACCCGGTTTTCTCCAGGCTACTCCTGGAAAAGGAATCGCGGAGAAACGAAACGAAAACGAAATGCGCACCGTCGAGCCAGTCGGAACGATCGCGATTTCGCGATAACGAGATGAGGAACACATCGGCATCGTTACGTCGCGATCTAATTACGTATCTACGACATTGGAGCAATTAGGAAGAGAAAAGCATCAGACAAGACGAGAAGACAATTAAAACACTCCGTCCACTTTTACGAGCAATACAAATTTTTTCAAAATAAATTTTCTATTCTAAAAGAAATGCTTGTTTCTTCAAATAATAATAAATATTTAAAAAGTAGTTTCTTCGTTTTAAAATGTGACCTATTAGATCTCTGACGCGTGAGAAACAATAGCACGTTTAAGTTCGTAAAATGGAAAAAGAACTTAGCCCACAACAATAAATTTATTGTAGCACTTTCACACAATATATGCAATTTTTAATTATACTTTCATAAAGTCATTTAAATCGATGCCACATTCAATGCATCGCATCGGCGCCTCAATACAATTCATGTTGATTGAAGCGTTTTACTCAATTGATTTAAACTGTCTGACGAGAAATGATTTCGACAGAATCGAGCGCGATGATCCACAGCAACGTGATTGCAATAACCAATCAGATATCGAATCATTCGTAAAGTGATATAAAAAATGAAGATATTCACAGTCGGAAATAAAATCACATATTACATTTAATTTTTATTTAAATACTTAATCATAAAGCAATTTATATTTATAAATCTTATTTTTATAAGAATATATTCATAATAAATTATTTATATCATTAATCATTGATTTAGCATTGATTTAAGATATTGTATAATCAGCAAAAAATCTATTTAAGATTATCGAAAATTTATTTACTAAAATAGACAGGTGAGAATATTATTGATAAAAGTGCTGATTTTAATAGAATATATCTCACCCATATATATATCTATCGTCTTTATCTTTTCTGCGTCTATCATTCTTATTGATCACTTCGCTTAACCGTACTTATAAATATGTGACCTCTACCTTTGACGTTATTCTCTTTTCCTTCTTTTTTCTCTAAACTTTGAAGGCGGAAGAAAGAAACAGAAAAAAACAATTTATAAGTATCAATTGTTAATATCTAGCAGATAAATATCTGTAGAAAAATAAGAAATTGGAGAATACACAATTTTAGAAAAATTATTATTAAGTATAATTTTTTCTCTTCTATTCTGTCAATTATTGTCAGTTTAGTATTTAATTTTTTTAATGAATTTTATGAAAAGACAGAAATATTTTGACACAACTTATTTTAATATTTTTAATATTGGCAGATGAAAATTATCAAGTATTATAAATAATCTTGAAATTAACTATTGCATGCAACATTGCTGCATTTTTTTGCAGCAAAAATTACGTTCTGTGTCAACACGAGGAATATATGTATATATTTGTAGAACTAAAGAACACAAAAGATTTTTGTTCACGTTTGATTACTATAGATGCAGCGAAATGCAGGCAAATATTGATCCTTTCAATGAAACAATTCTTCCTGATTGGAAGGATTTACCGTCCAGGTATCTTCCGCCTACACCGTTCAATTTCCGGTGCCTTGCAGTAACGTCATTAACTAATGCGGAAGCAATTCCCTTTAACGTTCTGCTCTTCTGCACTTTAACGATCTTGGATCGAAAATGCCGGCGGAATAGTGATTTTTTTAGTCTCTTGCTTTATATTAAGATTGTAGCAGAAATGTACACACATATATATTCACAGGCAGATGAAAATCAGAATTATGACAAACAATCATCTAATCCAAATGCGCACGAATGAACTTTGATAATTATATTCTACAGATAAATTTTAAAAATGTCCACCATAATATTGATTAAAGTTGATGCAACATAGCTATAAATAGTACGGCCAGTTTTTGCTAAAATTGAATTATTATATTAAAATTTTAATAATGATAAATTAAAATTTTGTCTAACATTTTAATTTCAAAGCTTAAACTATTTTCTTTTATTTTTCCTTTTGGAGAATTATGTCGATTTTAATTAAAATTCATTAATCACGTTGATTAAAAAAATCGATTTATTTATTTATTGTATAAATAGTTTTTCTTTAATTTGTTATATATAATTAATTTGTTATATTATAATTATATCGATGATAGTATATATCTGTTATACATAACATAATTGCTCTCTATAGATTTCCGCGTATATAATTACAGCTCTCAAAAATTATAATATATCGTTTTCAAACTAATTAAAATTAGATATATATAACTATAGGAATAAATGTATTTTTAGATTATCTATATGAAGCTCAATTTTCTTTCAGATATCTCGATATATTGAAAAACTAACGAATACACAACTCAATTTTATCCACTTCGTGAAATCGCATTGACATGTTGGAAAGCATACCATTTCATGCCTTGACACTTTCCATCCCTTACACGGAAAGCGATTTCACAAGTTTCCGGCGAAGTAAAGTTGACATCCTGTCGAGAGATTTCGCGAATCTGAATATCGCCAATCATTCCCACGTTTTCCCTCCGTTTTCACTCTCGACGCGTCTAAACGTTCTCCGATAATTAAGAAATACAGATTGATGCAGAGATATAGGCATCGCGTAATAATTATGTACTCATTTATTATTAAATTTAATAATATTTTTTAATTTGACAAATATTAACAAATATTATTAAATATATCAAATGTTCTTTAAACGTTCTATAAAATTTGGACATAAAATAAACTTTTTACAATTTTATTTATTTTAAAAAACTGTTAATAATTCTATATTAATTATTGCTGAATAATTATAATATGATTAATTATAATAATAAATAATAATATGATATTAAATTAATAATAAAACATTTCTGTATTGATAAATTCCACGCTTGAAGCTAAAATAGTTAAAATAGTAGTTTAATAAAGTACCTAATAATGCTAAAATGTAATGTGAATATAATATCGCATATCATGTCACATGTTTATTAATTTGAATATAAATTAATTTCAATCAGATTGATTTCGTCCCACGGTAGTACATTCGGCCGAGAGGGATGCTTTCCACGAGAATTGTGCATATAAAATTGCGGCTCATTGTTTCTAACATAAACGTGAACGTGATCTAGTTAACCTTTAGCTAACGCCTACATTTTTCCACGCGACACAAGAGAGCGAAATTAATAATGTCAAGCAGTTAGGCAGTTATTTTCGATGATTGCGCGACGTCATAAGTATCATGTATCATCAGAATAAATCATTTCCGCTTTTTGCATTTATGGTGTATGTGATACAACGCGTAATAAAGTTCAAACAACGGTGCCTTCATTGCAGCGTACGATTATTCTGGACTGAAGTTTTTATAACACGATAATTTGCATACGCATAAATCTACAAGTTTATAAGTCTGAGCTGCGGAAAGTTTGAAATAGATCGACGAATCAAATTTGGCAATCTTTTAAATCTGCTAGATTAAAGTTGCGAAGAATAGAAAATGCAAATTTTTTTACAGATAAATATCTTGTTCAACCTAAATTTCGTGCGCTTTCTACAAGAGAGACGTTCTAGTTATTAAATGTTCTACCTTGTACATTGCGGCCAACGAAACGTTAGCTTAGTATTAAATGTGAAGAAAGTCGCGAATGTTAATGACGACCGAGTTAAGACAATCTCGATTACGAAGAATGTAACTGTCATTTAACAGCTGGTCTTTTCCAAAGAAAATCTATAATCATTTTCTCCAATTAAAATCATTATTCCTAATAAATTAATTTCTTTGTAGATTGCATTTTCTCTAATTTATTATTATATAGAAAAAAAGACAACATCAATTTTTATGATACATAGTTTTATATGAAAAAAATTTAGAATAAAAATAATCGAAGAGACCTCATATATAGCGACTGAATATATTTGGAATCTTATCGCATGTCTAAAATTAAATACATCAACGTCAATTAGCATTAGTTTGTTAAATTTTCTTCCAGCTTTTTTTTCTCTTGTGTCATTTTGTACAGTCTATGTTAGACAAAATTTTAATTTATCATTATTGAAATTTTATCATTATTAAAATTTTAATATAATAATTCAATTTTAGCAAAAACTGGCCGTACTATTTATAACTATGTTGCATCAACTTTAATCAATATCTCCATTGTTTACTTCGTGGAATCATTGAGTTACGACGATGCAACAAATTTCGTTAAGAGACTTGTGTCATTTCCTATCTCATCATAACAGTCTCTTGAGTTTCATAAAATAAAGGGAGACTATTTCTGTAGTGTAGATTGAAGCAATCTCTATACCGAGTTTTCCGGCGAATTTGTTTGATAATCGCACCTCGTTCGCCAATAATGACAGTGTCCCGAATTCTTTTCTTCCTCTTACAACCTTCGTGCGACGACGTTTAATGACCAGTGATTAGATTGCACGCGGTATCGCGATTAACTAGAGGCGACAGACTACAATATGTGCGACACGTTTAGCTGGGCGGCTCATTGACCAGCGTCATAGCGATGATTTATTGATGGGTCAATCGCTTAAAAATGCACTCTACTTTAAGCCGAGAAAGGAGGTCGATAATAAAATTCACCAGTCAGCAGAATAGATTAGCCTTAACCGCATTAACTATCTTATCATATTTTCGTTATATAGTTGATCGAGAGTTTTACTATCAAATATTTTCAAAGATAGAACTTTGACAAATTCTATGAAAATCGCTTTGCATAAAAGCGTGTGAGTAACTGATAAAATATTCTTTTCACACTTTAATTGTAGAACTAAAGTTTTCATTTTATTAGTTATGCGAATTATTAGCAAAAAGTCTAGTCGCAGGTGAAAAAAGTGATATTTTTAGAACACTTCAGATGAAAAACTGTGTAATAAAATTTCTGATTTGTAAACATTCTGATTCTAATCGTCAATACTTGTTGCAGATTCGACGATGGACGCGACGGCTATCTCGATCTCACAGAACTGAAGCGAATGATGGAAGTTTTGGGAGCACCGCAAACACATCTCGGACTCAAAGCAATGATCCAGGAGGTCGACGAAGATGGTGACGGTCGTATATCTTTCCGTGAGGTTAGTTATTTTTAAGAATCTCTGAGAAATCGCTAATATCTCGAATAATATAAATAAACTGTATGTAATAAATAATATAAATAAACTATCAAATGCAGATGATTAAATAAATTATTTTTCATACTTTGAGAAATAGAAAAATATTTATAGAAAATTGTTAACATAAAATTAAATTATTTAATTGTAATATTTTTATTTTATTTTAATACGAATAGAATTATTTGATTTCTCATTACTTCGCAATATTTATATTTCAACAAGTCAAATAAGAGTTGATACGTAAATGGTAACAATATTTTTTCGTATTATCTCATTAATTAATTGAAATTAATTATTTGCGAAGAAATAAATATTTATTTTTTACAAATAATAAAAAAATATTTTACATACAGTTTATTAGAGATTCTTCAAATCTATTATTACTGGATTGTAATAATGTTAGGCAGCTGCGTTTTATTATTAGAGAGAAATACCATAGCCAAATGGTTTGAAAATATACAGGATTGGTTAGCACACTTTGTGTTATCGGCTTTGAATGTGGTCGACATAAACATATGTCTCATGGTTTCTATGTCCAACCTGATCATTAGTGTTTCTCGCAACTCTGTTTGTGGTCGTTAAAAGTATTCAACCAAAATAGATCATTGTGTACAGCTTTGTTCTTACGCTATTCATCAAAAAACACGTGCACTTTGCATGATATTTCAGGAAGAATAACAATAAAAAGGAAATATATTCTTTTTTTCATAACATTCACCAATATTTGTGCAAAATTTATTTTATATTTCGAAAATTCTCTTCTCTTTTTAAAATCTATATATTAGGGAAAATATTGTACGTAGAAAGATGAGATTTTAAATTTTTATTTGAAAAATTTTTATCATATTTTAGTCCTACTTTATTCTTTTTTTCTTTGTAAAGTATTAAATGACGTAAATCTGATTAGACTCGTACGTTTATTTGTGGCAAATGCGCATATATATCCGTATAAATAGTAGACCCCATGCAGTGTTTAAACTTATTCACTCACCGAGTATTCGACGATCGTGTTTATTCTCCAGGCTGCGTTAGAGAGGGCACGTTCTATTTCGGTTGCCTACACGATGGAGTATTTTAACAACTGCCAAACCAGCCTGTCCGCTATAAAAAAAAATGCGAAATTCTTCCATTAAAAACAAACTTTGCACGATAAACATAATTCTAAAAAGTTAACACTGATTGTTATATATTCTACAAGTGAAAAAAATATATTTACATAAAAAAGAATTAAATTACACCTAAATTATTATACTTTTTATTTTAAATATTTTATATTTATTAATATTTATATAAATATTTTATTTTTATTAATACTGTCTCGTGCTTTTTGACTTCTATCTAAAATAAGATGCTCTGTAGAAAAAACCAAGCAAACAATTTTAAAATTATTGGTACTATGAGAATGCATCGAACTTTTAGTTTCAGTCTTCTCAGTCAAGTATATAGATGTGAAACTATCGGGAGAGGAGATTAACCTTGCAATTGCCAGCCTGGCAACGGATCAATTATATGCTGAACCGATGCAACGCGTCCGCGGGATACCAGAGCGTGCGAAACTGAAACTTTCGCTCTTAACGCAATCCACTGTAATGCGTGCAAACTTGCGGGAAAAAAAAATCACGATGTATGAGTATCACGTATCATTCCAAGGAGAGTGTCTCGACTTAATACAAGATGCACGCGCAAAGACAATCGGACGTGAGATACCGTATTTCGCAAACAAAGCCCGCGAATCGATCTGCATATGCGTGCACGCGCGATTCGCCCCGCTCGTCGACCGTGATTCATTGCGTGATAATCGAGTAGCTTGTTCAGCTTATTCACCTTCCTCTTACTCATCGCGGTATGAATTACCGTAAAACGGTCGCGACACGTATCCCTCCTGCTCGTCTCGCGTGTTACATTCATTAAACGTTGCAGTTTTTAAATTTCTTTGATCATGCGTTTTTTTCTTATTTTTGACGGATTATTTTTCTGCCTTTTATTTTTCACTTTTATTTCTTATATCTAATTACACCAACGACAGAGATTATCTTAATTAAACAGAGCTGTATAACCGAGGTTTTGTTTTATTCATTATTTCTATATAATTGTAAGATAAAAGTTTATATGTTTTATATGCAGAATACCTCGAGATACTGAATGAGATCGCGAGATAATTCTATTTTTGAGAGAAACGCTCCAAAGTTGAATGATTTATAATTTTTTTTAAAGACTTTAAAGATTTTCTAATAAGTCTAATCTTTTATAATACATATTACAACTTTGATTGATGTGTTTATAATGTACAGTTATATCTCGTTACAGTTTTTACTGATCTATCGTAAAGCGCGTGCCGGTGAGTTGGAACAGGATTCCGGATTGAGCCAGCTGGCCAGACTCACTGAAGTGGATGTCGATGAAGTTGGTGTTACCGGAGCTAAAAACTTCTTCGAAGCTAAAGTATATTTCTTTATCATAGCCCCTCTAAAATTAAAAAAAAATTGTCCGCTTTTCTTTATACATATTTAAATGATTTTTAAGTACCTATATCTTTAAATATATATGTATATTTAAAAATATTTTTAAAGATCATTTAAATATATACTTATTAGATTAGATTAATATGTACATATTAAATTAATGTATATATTTAAATATATATACATATTATTAAATACATATTTAAACGATCTTTAAATAAATTTTTAAATATATACAATATATTTAAAGATATATTTAAAGATCATTTAAATATGTATGAAGAAAAGCGGACAATTTTTTTATATATATCTAAGGAAATTTCTTATGGAGGTTTCATACTTCAAAATTTGCTTTTTTATGGCTGGTATACTTCTTCATAATTGAATCTTTGTGTTACATATTAATTTATTATACGTTTTTAATATGAATTATGTTATAGTTTTTATTATATTGTAAATCATTTACTAATTTTACAAAATACTATAAGGAATTTTCTGTCTACAAAAAGCTTCAAATCTTGTCTCATTGTTTGCGGACGTAACACATGCGGTTCCCATTCACACATGTGATTGTAAATGACATTTGGGGCAAGCCCAGATAGTTACTTCAGCGTGTCGTCCGCGTTGAAAAAAATGCATGTACGAAAGCATAACCCGAACGAATTGCATTTCGCACGTGCTCCGATTAACACTTTTTTTTCGCAGATCGAGCAGCTGCGAAAGGCTTCAAAGTTTGAGGATGAGATTCGCATGGAGCAGGAGGAACGAAAACGAGAGGAAGAGGAAAAAGCGGCGAGGCGAGAGCAATTCCGGCAAAAAGCCGCGCTCTTCGGCAAATAAAATGAAAAACGAAAATTATGAGAGAGTAAAAGTATAACCGACTTGTCATTAGAGGATGAAAAAATCGATTGCCTTAGATTGCTTAGATTTATTTCCGACGCTCGATATCGACATCGTCAACGAACGACTGCATAAACCATTTAATCATTTAAATGCGCTCCGAAGCAAACGTGAAATTGCGAATTTATCGCGACGACTATTATTAGAAGAATTCAAAGTGAGTAATGTAATTTCCGGTGCTATTAGTATAACGATTTTACGCCAATCATTTCTATTTTCGCAAATAAATACGGATTATTTCCACGTGTCAAACGATATTAAAATCCCAATTCAGCAAAATTATACGCTAAATATAACGCTTTTTTTATTTGAAGACTGTATGTGTGACATTTTTGCAAAATTGTAAACGCTGAAGTCGCGTATTTTCAAAGCAAGACAAATAATAATAGCGAGAACAATGAATTTTTTCAAATTGTCACACAATTTTTATTTTATGTATATTTATTATTTACACTACAAATTTGACGCATTAGCATTTACTGTATTTGAAATACATTATATAATCGTATGTCAATTTTTGTAGCTAAATCAGAATTTTGGAAAATTGTTGATATCTATCTGCACACATATCTATCCTATAAATATATTTTAAAAGCTCACAGAGTTATTATTTTATGATAAAGATTTGTAAAATCACAGATAATGCGCAAACTATTTTTTCTTAGAAAGATAGTATAGCAGTTTTTATGATAATAATCATAGTATTATTGTTATAAAATAGTAAATGGTGCTAAACAAAAGTTGTAGAGGAAAAGCTGAATTAATAATTATACAAAATGTTTAATATATAAATGTTAATGCAAGCAGGAAACAAATTCTAATAATAATTCCAATAAATTTTAACAATATTGCAATGTTGGATAATTTTTTATCTCTCGCGAATATTAAAAAATAATTATCGAAGATAATGTTTTTCACTTTGAGTTTTTAACTTATTGAACAAAATATAAATTAAAGACAATATTGACACACACAAAAAATCAATATTGAATTATTCAAGAAAATGGCCTTAAAGACTTTCGAGCCTCTGATAATGTAAGATTTATCTCGGCGCGCGTATGTACTTTAATTTTTATTATAATAACTTGATTTTTTAAATAAAACTTTTGGTTACACGTTAAATAACATATACGATAATATGTATGTAGAATATAATAAAATATGTATGATTATAAATATTGTATATCTGCTGCGTGAATGCATGTGTATAGTAAAAGGCAGAAATATGTTTATATAATTTTTAATCACACTGAAAAAAACTATATGTAGATAAATGGAAAAATTTGGCGAATGGCAGATTTATTGTTATCATTACGCCAATTTATATTTCACTTAAAAAAAATTTTAGTAAAAATACTTTATTTGTAATAATAATATTGCACAGATATTTTTATAATCTCGGCAGTATATATATTTTTATGATATACATGTTGTTTTGAACAAAATCCTGTATATAATAATATTAGAAAACTGTGCATCTACATTGTAAAATATGTGTAAGCTACAGATTGTGTAAATAAATTTATTCAGTTGCGTCAATTTTTTTGGATTTGATTCACTAATTTTCGATGAAATTAAAATTGAATATTTGAGACTGCATCGTATTATTATCGTTAGTAATAAATAATGCTCGGCAACAAATTTTTTATACAAAATTATATATGAAATATGTCTATATATAATTAGTTATATTTATACATAATGAGATATAATTATATATTTTTCTTTATGTTTAAATTTGCAATTTAACTATGGACTTCTCATGATTGATCTTATGACAAATTTGTCAATCTATTCGTTATCATAGTTGACTTAAAAAGAGTTAGTAATTATTTTATAATTAATTGCAAAATAAAATACAATACATAATATACTAGAACACAGGGGAAGAAATGTACTATAACAAAAATCATATATATGTTAAGTATAAGTGATACTTAGATACAAGATAAGTATAATTTATCAAGAATTGTTTGTATTTTACGTTATTTTCATAAGACAAAGTGACTTAAAATTAATAAAGTGGCAATAAATAAATATCATCTCATTAATCTGTACTTTGCTTTATTTATGGTACTTATCCTTTCATGCCATCGACATTAGACATTATATCTAATATCAAGATATAAGTATGTCGATGGCATGAATGGATAAGTACCATAAAAAGCAAACAAGTACAGATTTAAATTAATGAAATATTTATTTACTTTGCCACTTTATTAATTTTAAGTCATTTTGTCTTATAAAAATAATGTAAAATACAAATTCTTGATAAACGCTATTTATATCCAAGTATCATATACTTATTAACATGTATATGATTTTTTGTTATAGTACATTCCTTCTCCTGTGCTCTAGTGTATTATGTATTGTATTACTTTGCAATAATTATTAAATAATTATTAATTATTTTTAAGTCGACTGATAACGAATAGATTGACAAAAATTTATCATAAGATCAATCATGAAAAGTCTATAGTATTGCAAATTTAAACATGCTTAAAGAAAAATATAGAAGTATATCTAATTATATATAACTAATTATATATATGGACATATTTCATATATAATTATAACTAAATATATATATATGTATGAACATATATTTCATATATAGTTGTTTTGTATAAAATTTTTAATGAAATTAAAATTGAATATTAGAAACTGCATCGTTAGGTTAGGTTATTATCGTTAGTAATAAATGATGACTAAAGAATTAGTCGAAAATGAAGCAAATTATTAAACAAATGTTACTTACATGAGTTTATTCATCTTTCTTTTCATCTTTCTTGTATGTGTGTGTACTTCAGATGCTTCTCTTTTCTCAACATTGAAAAAACTTATTGTCGTTACCACCGACGATTTCACATAAACTTGTATACACTTGTTGCAATATTTCATGCAATGTGTTATAAAGAATTAACTGTGATTGAAATAAACTTGAAAGAAAATTCTGCGCTTAAATAAAGAAATTGCTCTTCGCACGTTCACAGTTCGCAGTTCTTGTCACGTGACTGATTAGTTCGCTCGTAGCCCGAGTAGCGGCGCTGAAACTGGTCTCTTCGCAACAAACTTCACAGCTCTTGTCACGTGACTGATTTTAGTTCACTCATAACCCGAGTAGCGGCGCTGAAAGTGATCTCTGCGCTACAAAATATATGGTTAGTTTAATAGTATCTCGTCGGTGGTTTCGGTTAGTTTATAATCAAATGTAATATCTCTCGGAGTTGGGTGTTTTTTCACGGTTTGCATTTTGTATTTATACAACGATTGTGATAAGTAGTACGATATCATTAATTACATAACGATATCGCACATTAATTGCGCCATATATCTGCTGGCGTTATCAGTGTTATCATTAGTTATCACTGTTTAAATGCTCTCTTGAACTAGACGTATGTGTATTTTTCAATATTCGTATCGTAAGTTGCATCAAGAGACGATACAAGAAAATCAAAATGACATCTGCACAGGTATATAATAATTTTTTTTATATATTTCTTATTTCTAATTTTTTTTATGGCAAAAAATCTGTGCTAAAATAACGTATGAAATGATTGTATATACAAAAGAAATGTATATTTTGCAGGTAAAGGAATTGGTAAACTTATACAAATCGTTAGCTACACATCCATCCTTAAGCGGTGCACGGATTCTGGGCACTGCAAATGGTAGATTATCCATGCAAGGCTTATGGACACAAAGAAATCTAGAGAGGAAGACGGATCAACGTTTCTTACAGAAATATGACTTAAATTCAGATCTAACTCCAATCTCCAGTGAATTTCCAATTGATGTTACCACAGAGTATGTACAATTTGCATATATCTCTAATAAATAGTATGAAACATTCACAATATTTACATTTGAATAAATCTGTTTTAAATAGGCTCATGTCAACCTTGACAAAAAATGAAGAACGTAGAGCTGTGTTGCGACAAGCTATAATTGATAATTCTACAAAACAATTTATAGAAATTTGGGATAAGCAGCATTTTGTGAAGAATTACGATCTATCTGCTTTGGATGTTCATGGAGATGTTTATACAGATAGTATGAACAAATCTTAAATTTTATTTTTTAATATTAACTATTTAATATTAAAACTATATGCTTCTTTTTGCAGTTGAATTCCGATCATTTGAGTGGTCCCCTGATAATACCAAAATATTATATATAGCAGAAAAGAAGCTTCCTAAATCAGAACCATTTTATAAACAAAAAGCATTAGATAAGAAAGATAAGGAGAAGAAAGAGGATGAAGAAACAACAGTGGTGAGACTTTTTTAAATACATCTAATACTCTAATTTTTGAATATGAATATGAATATTGAATATGAATAATTGATCATATTTTGTATCATTACTTATATCTTTCTTGTTAATTCAGGGTAATGAATATATCTATAAACCAAACTGGGGAGAGCAATTGGTAGGAAAACATAGACCTGTCATTGTAGTTCTTGACACGACAACAGACAACATTACAGTTTTATCTGGAATACCAGATGAGCTTTCTCCTGGTCAAGTGATTTGGACAAAAGATCAGGATGTAGTCGGTGTCGCTTGGAAACACGAGCCACAATATTTAGGTCTAATTGCATGCACCAACAGATATTCCTGGATATTCTTATTGAAAAATGGAGAATTCCGTAAGAAATATTTAAATAATTTTGTTATATAGAAAGTATATATATATATATAAAACGACAAGAAAATATAACTTTTATTACACAGGGAAGTTATCTGACGAAGGATGCGCTGTACACAGCCCTAGAATTAGCCCTGATGGAAATTATCTTATTTGGTTACAAAGAGAAGCTGGTGCTGTCCCACATCATAATGCACACGCGCTTATGTTACGAGATTTGAGAATAGAGAAAAACCATGTAATTATATTAACTTAAAAATTACATTAGAAATTAAGGGGAAAACTTATTTACTGTTTTAAGTATTAAACTTTTCTATTTTAAATCTAGGTTAACGAAATTGTGGAAAAAGTAAAAATGAGCAAAACAATTAATCATAACAGACACTTTTATGGAATATATGGTCGTTTACCTCATAATTGTTGGAGTGATGATTCTCAGTACTTATTTTTCAGTACACCTCAAAGGAACAATATCATTTCATACATTGTTAATATAAGTAAGATATAAAGATTTTTTGTAGATAGAACTATAATTTATCACATTAATATTTCCCTGTTACACTTATCATTCACAAAAATTATAAATTTTATTTACAGAAACGAAAGATATTACTGAAATAAAAAATGATGGAAGCAGTCTTTCTATATTGGATGTAAAAGGGGATATAATTGCATTTTTAAATACTTCCTTAACACAACCTGCCAGTCTTACGGTAGGTCGTTTTAAAAGAGAAGAAGCAAATATTGACGATACCGCAAGGACTACGATTACAACTCCAATGAAAATTGACGAGCTTAAAGAAATTATATACGAACCTAATGAATATATTTATAACAACGATGACAGCATAAGTAAGTGGCTTGCATTGTTTGTATGATTTATTTTATAACTAAAAACTCAAAAACTTATATCTTTGTATATGTTATTTTCAGGACAGTTTAACTTCATTTATTTTGGTCCAAAAAGTGGTAAAGATAAATCAGTTCCTTTTGTGGTGATTCCACATGGAGGCCCTCATAGCAATTTCACAAACATATTTTCATTGGATCACTCTTTCTTGGTATCAGCAGGTATTATGTTTAAATCTTTTATTTCTCTATTTCTCTCTGCAAATATATAAATGAAAAATATATAGGGCGCAAATGATCGAGAATCAATCCAGATCATTCTATTCTTTATAAATGCCTGCTTCTATCTTTATTATTCCAATCCTACGCATTGATATTCTTCCGCTTGTTTATACTGTTTTATAAGAGAATAGATTCGATTCGCACATCTAATAGTAAAGTAAAAATTGAAGTGACAGAACATGATACTCAATAAAATACACTGTAACAGGAAAGATATTTTTTTTTTTATATAATCTTATATTCTTACATAAATCTCATATAATTTTTGTTTGCCTAATGAATTTTAATAGTACTTAGAAAGTGATCTGTGCATCATGAACAAAAATCAAGTTCTTGGAACAGATATTTAAGGACGCTATCTAAATCTGTAATGTTCAAAGAGATTATATATGCATAGTGAATTAATTACATAAAATTTTCAGGTTTTGCAGTAGTACAAGTGAATTATCGTGGTTCCACGGGAATGGGCAGCGCGACCGTAGAATATCTTCAAGGAAAAGTTGGGGACATAGATGTGAAGGACTGTATAACTGCTACGCAAGAAGCAATCAAAAAGTATCCTTGGCTCAATCCTGAACGCGTAGGTCTTTGCGGTGGATCTCATGGTGGATTTTTGGTAACACATTTAAGTGGACAAGTTCCGGTAAGCAAAACAAATATAATGAATTTGTATAATAAACTAGTAATTTAAATATTGCTAAGTTATACACAAAACAAAAATATATTCATTCAGTATAAAAATTATTTTTATTTCAGGATATGTACAAAGCAGTAGTCGCGAGAAATCCGGTGATCGATATCTCCATCATGTTTGGTATATCGGATATCCCTGATTGGTAAAAAGATACTGAAGATCTAATAACGTTATTATTCACGTCTAAATTATTCAATATCCCGTATTTGTATTTCAGTCGCAATACTCTGACTAAGGAAGAGAAAATAGCATATCTTCATAATGTGTAAGCTTAATCGTTATCTCAAATGTATCCATCAATCGCGACTAATCTAAACTTGACTGAAATACAGTTTTCCTTTTTTCTCTTTTTCCTTTCTCTAAATGTGAATGGTGAATTATATGTGACGATAATTCACACAAATATTTGGACTCGCGTCAAATTGTATTTTAATACGAACATTATTTAATTTTAATTGCAGGTGCGCTGTAGAGGCAGGTTTCTCTTACATGATTAGCGGTTCTTGGCCGGATAACATCGACATGTTCGTAAAAATGAAGAAATGCTCGCCGATTTCGCACATCGATAAAGTTAAGGCACCCACTTTGATTTGCATTGGGGCAAAAGATTTACGAGTACCATCCTCTCAAGGAACAATGTGGTACCATCGGCTCAAAACTAACAAAGTGAAAACTAAGTAAGTTGATACCTATATTTAAGTACAAAATTGACTCAAAATTGTGCATTGTATTATCGAAAAAATTGCAGAATGCTTGTATACGATGACAATCATCCATTAGCAACTGGACCAGCTGAGATTGATCATGTAATTAATGATTGTTTATGGTTACTCGAGCATACATCTATACATACAGAATTCAAAGACAAAAAATAAATCTTCATCTACTAACATTTGATTTTTTACATGTATATATATATATCTATAAGTCTTTATTATCACAAATTGGATATTTACACAATATTGTTACGTACATTTTATAAAGAGGCTTATATAACATTCAATCTCAAAAATATACACACACGTCTATAGGGTCTGTATATATTGTTATAAAATTTTTATACTTTTATAGATACAAAAGTTGTTATAAACATATCTCCGCACATACCTAAATAAGATATATCGTTTATCAAAAAGTATGCTACAATATAGCAAGTTCATATATCATTTGTTTTGTGAATGTCTATATGAACACAATAGATCCTATTAAAGTTCTTTTTTCTTCGAAATAGTTACAATTCATTTTTTTTGCCTAATATTAATAAAAATACAATAGTATATAATTTAAATGAGAAAGGTTAATATCAATAAGAAATAACTTTAAATTTAATTGACATATTTAAAAAAATACTGCACTGATATTTTGATGTAAGAAAAGTCGTAATTATATTTTGTTAAATATCAAAAAGCATTTTCATGATCTATGTTCCTTCTTTGATTAATAATCAAATTTCTCGCAATATACATTTTAATATTTATTAAAAAGTAATACCAAACTCAAAACTTAAAGCTATACATAAGAAAAAACAAAACTTAACCGAGTTAGGTATTAACTGTGCATTGTAATCTTGTCAATAAACAAACATGACGTTAATATAATAGTGACGTAACTGTATATGGATGATAGATTGCACTTCGATTGTGCGAGGATTGATTGTGTTGATTAAATTTATCAAAATTTATGTATAGAAAACATTGATTTTTAAAGATTTACTCTTCTTATTTACATATTAGAAAGGAGGAACATGAAATGAGAATTCGTCCGAGAAAAAAATTCGTTGTTAAAGAATAGTAGCTATTATACATATTTATTACAACTCTGTCTCTCGATTTTATGGTTTGTCTATATGTATCAATAACATTCTAAAGCTGCTTATATCTTTCAGCTCGTGTTGGCACATGACATCAATATTGATGCTGCATTCACGTTAATTAATTTTTATATTTTTCTTATCAATGTCTTCTTATTTCCAACAGAATTTTGTTCACACTTTGTGGAACAGATACATGTGTGGGGGAAAAGGACGGCCTATGGTTACGTCATATGGATGCACGCAACACAGCGTCTAATTAAAACATTAGACGACGTGTTCAACGCACTTAACTCTAATCAGATTCAATAACTTACGATCTGGCAGGATTACTCTGTTCGGGGAACAACGAGTCGTAACTGGGAGGCAGATCCTTGTTCGCAACGGGAGAAGACACCGCGACCTCCAACATAGGAGCCGTGGGTACCGCGCGATTGGATCCCAGACCTCCGTCCGCGTCCGGTAAGGAACCAGGTCGGGAGCAGACGTGCGGACCAGCGCAATCCGATGACCAGCACAACTTGCGAGATTTCTTGCAGATCCACAGACACATGAGGAAAATGATGAAGCAGAGGATTATGGTGGTGACTGCTCCTACGGTGACTTTCGTGGCAGTATCGTCTCTGGGAAACCGATCGGTGATGTATGAGCAATTAACCTCGTCCGAACAAATACCGAGTGGACAATTGTAAATCATATCGCACAGATATTCCTTCCGAATGCAAATGTCACGTCCAATCGGTCTGTATCGGTCAAAATCCACCTTCTTGCAATCTGCAAAATAAATTATCAAATCATATAGTCGGTAGTGTATATATATTTGTTACATTTGATGTATATAAGATATATTAGAGTATTAGATATTAGATATATTAGAATGAGAAACATACTTCTGTATGGAGTGTAAACTATACTCAGATCTAGGTATTCTCCCTCTATCAGTTTCTCCTTGGAGATGAATATGTCAGTTTCCAATTCTGTTGTAATAATTTCCATTGAAAGCAGTTTCATCTTCTTAATGGGATCAAATTCGGCAAACTGGTCGTGCAGGGTGTCATCCATATTATGTGAATTTTTTTCAAATTCAGGAACTGGAAAGTACATTGCCTGACGGTCTACCACTCCACAGAACTTGCCCGTAGAATGACCGTCGCTTCTCTTAAACTAACAAAACACCTGTTAAAAAGCTAATGCTGCAAGTGTAAATTTTATTATATCAAGGTACAATCTTGATTAATTTTTTGCTCCAATATAATCAATAATAATAAACTATAAATTTCTTTAATGTAAAATGTAGAAGCACATAATATGTACATTATCTCTATATAAATTAAAATTCAATTCTATCAAACTTTATTGAAAGCTTGATTTGAAAGCTAATACAATCTATCATTTTAATAATTTGAAAAAATTAATTTAATTAAAATTAATTTGAAATTTATTAAAATATAATTTCAGAAAATTCTTTAGAATCGTTGATTAACCAAATTTTTGTTATATGTAATATTTTTCAGGTTTCTTATAATATATAGTATATTTGTAATATATTGTATTGAAGAAATTAAAATTTCTTTTCTTAGAACAATATTATATCATACTTGACACATAAATGCCAAGTAAATATATAATGCTAAATAACTACTACTAGACGTTCAAGAGAGATGTTTTCAAAGCTGAATATAGTTATAGATTAACCACAGTTACTTCTTAAGTAATAAACTGTATATATTAACATTATAATATGGATATAATTTTATATACATACATACTCTAAAACTTTGTGTAAAGTGCACAAAATTTAGGAATGCATTTTAATGTATCTATGAAACATTGAAACTAATATTTACGATATAAAAATGATTTGATTTACTATATATATATTTTATTTTAATAATGTTATTATTTAAAAATCAAAATATAATTGTAATATGTTTTATTTTTTCAGGGCGAAAAATTCCAGCAGTGAAGCGCCCGATTAAACTAAAGGGAAAATTTGCTCATCATCCGTATACTTATTAAACTCACCTGTACATAATCCACACATTCGTCGCCCCGGCGTCGAAAAAACATTTTGTGGATAACCGCAAAGAGACCCTCGCCCCTCGCGGTCTTGAAGGTGAACCGACACATTTGATCATTTTTCACGACCCAACGATCGAATATGTGACGGGCTGTAACAATCGCTGCTGTACCATTTCGCAGATCGTGCTGGTGCCTCTTGTTCAGAGGATGACAGATCTTGTCGTTCTCGAGGGCATCTACGGGAAGGCGCAGAAGGTGAGGTTAGAAACGAGAGAACCCGCACACACACATATATATTATATATATATACACACACAGCACACGTGTCATTACATCTTCAACAAACTTACAATCGTTGTAATTTTCGTAACGCGCGCAGGAACAGAGATGCGCGATCGCGATCAGGACGTAGACGACGCTCGACGACGAGGCGCGTGGCTGGACCATGTTTTCTTTTTGCTCTCGCGCGCGCGAGACTCGCAAGTGTCACAAAGCCATATATGTAGAACGTGAGAAAGACCTGCACGCGATGAACGAGACGCCGTTTACTCTTCTCCACCGCCGCGCCGAGGGAGATTCCGCGGGGATTATTTTCGCGAAATGGAGTAAGAGCGACCAGGAAGGCGATTCTGCGACGTCGCCCCCTCCTCGCGATCGGGAGAGGACACGACCAAAACAAGTCGTGACGTCATCCGAGGACGACATTGAGATCGAGAGTCGCGAGGCATCGATCGCGAGCGAGCGATCGATACCTCGAATGACGTCACGACTTGCGACGCGCTTTTTCGGAGCAACGTTCACTTTGGAGGAGGAACGAGAGAAACGTTAATTGATATCGGATATAATTAAGGAAAGAACAATGGGCTGCGAAGCCCTGAATAGGAAAATTCACGTGGAGTTTGGCGAAGTAGAAGCTGGCGCCGCGGCTGTCAAATGGATAGAGATAATCAACGAAAGTTGCGTTAGTATAATATGATATTTGCGATTTGTTATTTGCGGCGACGATGTTTAAGTATTTCGTACACAGAGAGAATTTTCTCCTCCTCTTTTATCGATAAAAGCGCTGTTAAGCATATATAGTTTCTGTTACAGCTTAAATGCTTAAATAAAGCGCTTTTATATGCTTAAATAAAGCGCTTTTATCGATAAAAGAAGATCCAGAATATGGGCCTTTGAATGTAACCTGAAAATCATGATAATATCGTGGGACAATATGGTATGGATGAAAGAATTTTATGAGAATTTCTGTGATTAATATTTATCACAATAAAAATATAATATCTATTACAATAAAATATAAAACATGTTTGATTAATTTTACTAAACTGCATAGTAAAATTAATCAAACATATTTTATATTTTATAATTGTGATGATAGATATTACTTTTATTATGATAAATATTAATTAGAGAAATTCTCATAAAATTCTTTCCATACCATATATGATTTTCAGGGTACATTCAAAGGCCCATCAATTTTAAGAGAAAATTCTCTCGCAGAGTATAAAAAAATCGTAAAATTTGCAAATCATAATAAATCATGATTACGATTAATGATTGATTGAATTGAAATGCAGGTGGAGCAGATTTACGAAGCTCGAAGAGACGCCGCTACGAATCCTCTGGACCACGTGTTCGAATTATGCAGCTATTCCTGGACTTTGCCCCCCGGTCAAGTATACAAGTGTAAAATATGCTATCGACCGTTCGTGCCGCTCTCCGTAAACATCGATTACTTTACGATTGTGGATTCCGTGGGCGAACGAGCGGAAGTTAGAGTCCGTGGAACGTGTATAGGTAAGAAATATTTTATTTGTTTTATTTTTCGATTTATATGATTCAGGAGATTTTTAATTTTTTTAAATTAAAGAAATTAAATCGCCGAAGTGCGACTGAAATTGATAGAGAGAGAAAGAATCCTCTAGTCACAATATTATCTTACTATTTATAAAAGCTAAGTCGCGATTAAGATAAGACAAATGTCACCTCATCCTAAATAACGTCTCGCTTAATTTCGTCGAATGCAGTTGCAAACGATTATGATTCATTAATTATCTGGACGCTGAGTCGTACTTTCTTGTTCGGTCTTGAAATGATGTTTACGTTGAATAAACGTCATCGTGTATGACGTGGCTAATAATATACCTAGGACCAATAATTTCCTCGTCGACAACGAGATTAGTCATGATATGCACGAGCGAGAATTATGAAACGAAGAAGCGGATCAGGTTCATTAATGATTCCAAAGCCACGGCGATTTTTATGTTCGACATCGATCTGGCGCAAAGATCGTTCAAAGTCGATCCGAAGCAAGGATACATCGGGTCTCATTCTCGCAAATACATAACTATCACTTTCGCGTCTCAGGAAGCTGGAATCTACACTTATCACTTGCCGTGTTTAATTCTGAATCACGTAACGAAAAGATTTAAATTTTTAACAAATTAAAATTAAACAAACATGACATAAATCTCTGATAATGTCATGATTAGCATTCTGAATGCAGATCTTATAAATAATTCATTTATCTACGAATAAAAAGTACTTATTCTTTAATGAGGAATGCAAAATGATATTTGTCATTAATAAAAAATAAGAGAAAAATTCTCATAAATTGTCGAATCAATCTCTTTTATTATGAAAAGAAATAAAATTTAAATTAAATTAAGTTACATGAATATAATATATTAAATAAAATTTTACGTAATGTTATTTTAATTCCATACCTGGTTGCAAAATAATGTCAAGCATCGTATAAATAACATGTATTTAAATAAATGTGTCCTTTTGCATAGATTAAACTTTTAATTAGTCAATAATTAAAAGTTTAAAATTTTATGCAAAAGGATATTTTTTTAGATACGTTGTTTATATGATGCTTATCATTAGTTTGTAGCCAGGTAATGAAATTAAAATAACATTGTTGTAAAACTTTCCTCTATATTAATTGCTGTTTCAGTTTCAAATCACGTTTAAATTTTCATCTCTTATATAAACTATTCAGGTGATAATCTTTTGCGAATTACAGAAACCGATTATTATAGAAGTGTACGGTTACTGCAGCTCGACATTATTACATAAAGCAAATATACAGAATCGTTTTAATTATCCTGCGAGATTGAAGAATGGTTTCGAAGGATACACGAGCGATACTATCGTCGCAGCGCAAGATTTACCTGCGATCTCTTTATCGAAAAATTACATCGATTTTGGTCAAGCTAATTTGATGACAGAAAATGCTACGCAAAAAATTTCGGAAACTCTATGCCTTACTAACCATACTCGGTCTGACGTATTAATTAAATGGGATCAAGGTTTCATCCTTGAATTATGATGTATATGATTATATTATCATTAATATTTTTTCTATCTTTTTTTCTTATTTTACGAGATTATCTAAAGTATCGCGGAAATTATAAAAATGATTATAATAATTATAAGCACATTGATTTATTTGTCTATTTTTTATCGACAATTAATATAAGATTTTGTATAGATGTTGAAGAAATTTTTTATATAACACCCGCAATCGCGAAAGTACCAGCGTGTCAGACAGTTTTGTTCGAAGTCACATTTAATCCCAACAAAGGGAGTAACTTATACGCACGAGAATTCGTCGGATATGTTTTTACCGAACAGGAAGAAGATCTTCCTTATGAGGAAACCCTTATATTTCCTCCAATCACATCCGTACGATTAATCGGTATAGCAAATAGTATAATAATGCTGCAATTACCTTGCTTAATTCGACGGCGATATCACAAGCTCTTTTTTTTATAGGTCATTCGTTTCCTATTTGTTCTGATGGTTGGATTCCCCAGTACGAAATACCTCACATAGTCAAAATACCTCCTTGTTTACCGTCGTTTCCGGTTTATACCACGTTCCTGATAAAAAAATTCGGACACTTGCCATTGATGTATCGTTTTATACCGCCGACATCGAGCCACTTTATCGTGAAGCCGATGATGGGAATAATTCATCAGTATACTTGCATTTAATATTATCCAAATTATTCAGATTTAGCGTAGATTAAAAATCATTTCATTTGCATCGCGCATAGCTAAATATATAATTTAGAGCGACTGTCATGATTTTTGTATCATTACGGATTGTACACACACTTTTACATAACATTTGATGACGTGATATTTTTAAGAAATTTTTTTCTCGATCAACGAGACATATTATGATCTTTATCATATTATTATCCTTTCTAGAGATTATCAAATCATTGTAGTCGGCATGTTACCCGGAACTGACAACGAACGCGTTTACGTGGAACGTTGGGCAATACGTTTCAACGGAAATACAAAATCGGAGTGTTTCATAGATTTTCGTGGATTCGCGGAATATGTTAATGCCAGTTTTAGCGATCAAAATCTCGTGACTTTTGCACCGACATTTCCATATTGTCAGGAATCGCAGCAATTCTGCATGCGAAATATTACTCGACATACGTTAAAGTAAATTTTTATAACGATATATTTTAATCTTCTTTGATTAATGTCGAATTTTTAGATACGAATTTATTAACGCGGCACCTGAACTCCAACTTCAAAATGAAAATAACATAATTTACTCTAATGATACCGTCATTCACGAATGGATATTTTGCCCTACCACAATAGGAGATTATGAGTTTGACGTAAAGTGCATTTTAATTGTGTTAAAAAATGAAATTCCCGTTGGTCCCACCGTTTGTGTAACATTACACGTGATAGGAAGCTGCGAATCTGGCTATCTTGTGGTAAATTAAAATATACATATATATCTTGTAAATTAAAATATAAATATGTTAAATGATAATGAAGCATAATATTAAATAACTTCCGCAACGTATATTATTACATATTACATATTGATATTCGCCAGTCAACGCCCGACGAATTAAATTTCGGAGTTCAGACGTACAAAGCTACAAGAGAATTAAATTTTCATATATTTAACTTGAGTCCGGTAAATATTCATTACAAGATAACGTGTAGTCATTGTAATTGGCCGATCGGAAACATAGAACGTGATGTAAAAATACAACCGAATATAGACACTGTGTTCGCCGGACAAAATAAAATGATCACCGTTTCTTTTACACCCACCACACCGGGATATTATGAACTTTTCGTTCAATATTTTGTGAGACTAAATCTTCATACAGACGCATTAATTCCGAACCAGATGCCAAGAAATATCTGCAAGTTGCGCTTTTTATGCGTGTTACCCACCTTAAAAGTAATTTCGCAGCATTATTTCAAAATATAATTCGAAATGCTATTTTAAAATATAGGATTATTAACAGGACATTAACAGTTTATTAATAAAAATATATTTTAATAGTATAATATGTGTATAATAATTTGTATATGTCTAGCAATTGTATTATGAATAATAGGTGATGGATTTACAATGTTACGGGCCTTGTCCGGATGTGAGCAAAGCTTTTTTTTGGAAGCTGATGAAAATAAATGTGTATGCTAATTTCATATCGTCTATGCAATGTCGATAATTTTATATTGTCATATAAATATTTTATACTGTCTATATAATAGATTATAAATTTTTTAATCTTATTGTTAGCTTCAATACGTTACTTCGAGATCTACAACCGGAAACGTCACAAACGCTGTATGTAAACTTTCCGGCGATGGTCTTACATGAAAATCCCGTTATTGTAAAATTGCTTTTAAGAAACGTAACTGCAGTGACTGCTTCTTGGAGTATTAAAAGAGTGCAGCTCTGTTCTTGTCGACCTGTTGCAAAAGGCTTCTCGTTGCAACGTGCGAAATACGATTGTTTGCACAGAAAAGTGTGCTCTGTGCAACCAAAAACGGGAAATCTTGAAGTATAACGTTATACATTAATATTTAATCATTAATTTGTATTACCATTATCTTACATATATTTTAATAAAATGCAGCCAGAAGAAGAAAACTGCATAAATCTAGAGCTGCGTTACATATTATTAGGAAAGACCGAATCAAAGTGGGATTTGGACCTTGGGAACAATCGTCATATTTTTTTATTCATGATGATCGAAGGATTATCCGATTCTGACAATAAACTCCACCTTTTAAACGGCACGCATTTTAAGTTTCAGCATATTTACTTGGGAGACAAGAGTCCTATTTATCAGGTCATTATTTTTATTTAAATTTAATATAATTCTTATAACAATTTTTTTGTGAAAAATTTTCAGGTATGTTGGGTGCATAATGGCACAAATCACAGTATCCCGTTCTCCATAAATCCCAAAACAATGCGTAAAATAAATCAGGAATACTGCTATGAGGTTTTTTCCTGTGCGACTCCACATGTAATCGTGAATCCGCAATCTTCCTTCCCGATCCTTTTAAAATTTCAGCCACGACAATTTGGCATATTTAAGGTTTATCATATACAACAAACTTAATAAAGAAAAATTGAATAATTTATTTCTTTTTTCAAATCCAAAAATATTATCTCTTTGTCTGTACAGGGTAGATTATGTCTGACTCTGGGTGATGAAGAAGAAGAGCTGATATTGGAAGGCGAATCTTCCTTGCCACATAAACCAGCAACACTTGGAGAATATATACCATCCGTATGTAATTATGAAAATGACGATGATATTCCTATATATTTGAATGTTGACTGTATAGATGTTTCGCACATAGCTACGCATAATCACGTAGTGAAGATGATTATGATGTACAATAATTCAGTGCAAGACGTACTCGCTTATGAATGGAAGAGGTTTGTTGTTTTAAATTAATCTATGAAATAAATTATTATTTATTGATCTAAAATAGATCTCCTACAATTGAATAAGTATTTATTTCTTTCTTTCAGAAATGAGATCCCCGGAGTAATTCACGTCGAAATTTATCCACAAAAAGGCTTGATAAAACCAATGGCTGTTAAAACTTTTTGCGTAACTATAAACACCAAAGAATATCCTTGCGTGATTGATGTTAACATACTGTGCAAGTTTATTAATACCAGCCAAAGACGAACTTATCAGAGAAATGTGTACAAATTAGAAGATTTGTCTCGAGAATTAAAAGGGCATTTTACTATTACAGAAAAAGGCATCAATATTCCAGTAAGTAAAAAAAAAAATAATATATATACTAAAACTCCATAAAATTTTGAACATTTGAAAATATTTGAAAAATTTAAATAAAATTTGTAGAAAATTGAACAGAAGGAAAGGGGGGAGACTCAAGTTATATAAAAATAATGAAATCTTTTTTTAAGCATTAAATTGCATTCAATTTTTTTTTTGTTCTTAGAAACCATCGATAGAAGTTTTGGAGAAACCTCAAACCTTTTATAAAACTATAACGATTCGATGTTCTATATATAGCGTAGAAGATAAATTTCTAAAAATTAATTTAATGAACGAATTAATAAATGCACCTCCCAATAAAGGAATATGCATCGAAAAAAATGATAAACAAATACTAACATTCAGAAAAGAGGATATAAGTCGGTCTTCATTTATTATAGAAGGTCTATTATGGTAAAATTCTTAATTTTTATAAATATAATGAGCAAAAAATTTAGATTTATAATTTATTTAAATTATGAATGTTTTTACTTCGTACGTTTTATATTTAATTTATGTAATATCTTATTTAATACATTTCATTCTATTTTAGGGAAATAGTCAATAGTAAAGTATTTAAAAATATTATACAAGATGTTTTGCAGAATGAATCGAATTTGTTTTATTCGCAATTCACAATGAATTTACACGAAAGAAAAAGATTGGTACAGAGATCGTATATTTCACCGCCACGAGCGTTAATCAATCATATATTGGAAAGAGTACGATATTATTTCTAGTATTCAATATTTGTTAAAAACAAAAATTGTTAATCGATTTTTTATATTTTTCAGATGTTATTCATCATAATGCACGAAGAATTCGCTTTAAAGACCATACATCTAATTCAGCATGTAGATATCAGACATAAAGACTATTTGAACATGGTAGCTGGCATAAATAGAAGAAAGACAACCAAACAAGGTATATCGCGAAATATCATATTTTATTTTTAGAAAACAAATTCTCAATGTTTCAATTGTTGCAATCAGTTTCAGAAATACGATTGTTACATCCGAGGGACGAATATCCTTATATGCCATCAAGATTAGCATCAAGAATATCTTTCGCCGCACAATGATCAGATATTAATGTATATGTACAACTGCTGCTGCTAGCTACTCATTGCAATGTAAGTATCTGCAATCCTTCTGAACACAGCCAGGAATTTATTTCCTTTATTCCTGGTTACTTTTTTACCTTCCTCAGAGCTTTCGTATAATTTTTCCACTACAGGATCGGTCGCCTATATTAACACAAAATTTGATTAATTTATATTGCCATATATAAAAAAATAGCTACAAATACTTGCCAAATTCTGCTTAGAAACTTCTTTAAACAATGGATGTTCTTGAAAGTGTCCAACTATCCATTCATGCACATCTTTCACGTCCGTTACAGTGTATACAGTTGCCTATATATAACAGAAATTAGACTATAAAATTATCTATAAAATTAATTATTAAATTATCTACAAAATTAAAACAAGAAATTAAGTGACACTTACCCCTTCTGCTAACACATAAGCATATTCTGCTAATAAAGACTTGTTTATAATCCTCCATTTATGTTTTGATTTTTTGAAATGTGGATCTGGATACAGGAAAAACATCTTCTTTAACTATACAAATTAAGAATGCTAATTAATATAAACTATATATTTTTATATTATTATATGTCAGGCAAATGAGACTTTTATCTTTACTTGTCCTTTGAAGAAATAATTTGGCAGATATTTCATGGCGTTCGTTCTTAGGCAAGCAATGTTCTGGTATTGACCAGGATTTTGTGAACGTAAAGCAGCAATGCGATCCATAACATAGTCCGATACTTTCACTCTAATTTCCATACCAAGTATCAGATTATCGGGAAACATTGATGATAAGGCAACTGAAAATTGATTTATTAATTACTTTTATTTTTCACTAAAATATATATTAGATTACAAAAAATAAATTACCAAGCAATCCTCCATAGCCGCAACCAACATCTGCAAACTCTACGTATTTCTGTGTTTCCTCATTGCCGGTAAAATATTGTGGATACAAGGCACTCCAATCCATTAATTCTGGTTTCATGGGACTGTAATATGTAAATAATAAATTATACAAAATGATTTTGTAATCTTCAAAATTGATGAAAGAGATAACACAATTTTACTCACTATTCAATGCAATGATCAGCTATCGGATTCGAATGCGCGCGTTGTCTATAGTATTTTTTTTGCGGTAGTGCCAGCGTCGTTGACATCTCGAATGAATATTTAATAAATATTTTTTAATTAAATGCTTATCTCTAATTCTTCTTTCGCTGATGCAATGCGTCAAAATGTAACGCGTGTGTATTTTAAAAGGTTATGTACAATACATAAAACGTGCTTAATTATTCACTTTGTAATTAGACTTTGATTTCTACTATAGTTAAATAAATGAAATATATGTTAACTCTTTAGGAAAAAGAAAAGAAAGAGAATATATAATAAAAAAATTACAACCTGTATACGGAAAAAACAAGACTGAACAATATGATAAATCAATTTTTATCTGCATCTGATTACATCTTTCTACAATTCTTTGATAATGAAAAAACTTGAATATTAATAAATATGCATTTATTAAATATATATATGTTGTATATATATTTAAAATTTTTAAAAAGTATATATACGACTCTGTGACACATAAGCGCACGTGCGCGGGCGATCAGCTGATCGAAGCGAGGCGCGCATCGCCTGGCGGCTGATAGCGGCATTAACGGAGTTGAACGGAGAAAAAGACACGGAGGAAGCGGTTATCTTGGCGCTTTACGTTCTCCTTATTTTACTGTGCACACGTTGTTTTTTTTCGTTCGCCGCGGTCTTGCGACATCAGTAAAATGTAATCGCGAGTAAAAGCGGTGCTTATGTAACGCGTGTGAGTCGACGCCGGTTGGAGAGCGGAGGACCTCGGAGAATAGCGGAATCCTCCCAGGTGAGGTTAGAATTAGAGATCTCCATTCCGTGACGGAATGGAGATCCCTTTCCTTTGTGATGGGAATCGTGATGATTCAAGCGCGTGCATACGTATATACGCGTGTTTTTTCCCAAACACACGGTCTTATCTTTGTTTCGTAGATATTTTATTACAAATATTTTTAACTTTCTTCTTGGGTTAAAAATGCATTATAAATAATCGGATCATCAACGTACGTTGACAGTCTTATCAGATTCATCAATGACATTTCATTTTTTATCGAGGGACACATAAAAAGTTAAGATATTAATAGGAATTCGCGTGGAACGTTGTTCGATTAGTGTAATATTGTAATTGATGTGAAATTTAAGTCATATTCGTGTTAATTATTTGTTCAACAATTTGACCTAAAATCTTTTGAATTTTCTAACAAGAAAAATTATACAAATCTTCTTTCTCTATACGCAAATACCATAAAATATTTATGTAACATTCTGTACTATTTTTTTTAACTTTCCGTTCATATCGCACGAGTCGGATACGCCCTACGTTGTCAAGATTAATAATTTTTTCTATATACAACATATATATAATATATTTTATAATATTTATAAGATTGCAAAAATGACTATTATCCAGAAAAAAGTGTAAAGTTTAAACATGAAAGTTACGCAAATAAAATTTAAATCTATAATATGATTTTCATATAAAATAAAAAAGAAAAAAATTAGATATATCTCTTAACTATGATTCTTTTATATTATAAATATACATGTGTGTATGCATTTATATATTCGTACATACTTATATATTTCCCGTTTTTCTTTTGTTTACATATACCTATATACTTATTTTCTATCAATAAATTCTTTAAATATCGCTAGTAAATTAATCAAAGGATCAATATTGAAAATAATCGATCAAACTAGCACAAATTTTTACACTTTATTAAAAGTTACGTAAAGTAAGTAAAAACTTTTAATAAAGTGTAAAAATTTGTGCTAGTTTGGTCGATTATTTTCAATATTGATCCTTATTTTCTATTTTACTCTTTTAATGAAAATAAATATTATCATATCATATATAATTTTTTTATTACATATATTGTCACACGACTGTAATCAAATGCTTGTTATCCTCGTGTAACAATGAACGGAATAACAATCTTGACATACGAAGCTTGAGACAAAAGAATACTTGAATAGCTCCCTACATAGTGTAGCATGTAATACGCCCTACAATGTAATAACGGCATTATATATATTTAGACATCAATATATAATTTTATAAAATATTTTATGATAATGTTACATTTTTATTAATAGCGAAAATATGAAACGATCTGAACGGGGAGGAAAAGTTCAACATAGAACATTCACGATCCACGTGGCAGGGAACATGTTAAATTTGCATTATTTGTGGAAATTATCAATATAATACCCGTATACTATATAGATACTATATAAATTTTTGAATAGCTGTTTTATCTCTTGTTTTTTTTTATTTTTCAGGTGCACGAGGAAGCGATTTTATTCATGACAATATCGGATTTCCCGAGAGGATCTTTCATTTCAATCGGTAAGTCATCACATTACTTTTGATTACTCTGCTGATTGGTATGCTAATTCGATAGCACGTAAAGTGCAAGCGATCTTGTTTCATCAGCTCTATTCGTTATCATGAACCTTGATATGGCATCCAGAACGTTGCATACATTCTTATCACGAATCGATAGAATTTTTCATTTCGTAATTTCTACAGATGAGGTTTAATATGATAAACATTAAATAACTATTAAATACTATGGAATAAATATTCAATAATTATATTTAATTCTACACCGACAAGAGAGAATTTTCTCTTAGAATTTACGCTGAAAATCATGACAATCGTGGGACATGAATATGGTATGAAAAGAATTTTATGAGAATTTCTCTGATTAATATTTTTATCACAATAAAAATATCTATTACAATAAAATGTAAAATATGTTTGATTAATTTTACTATGCGGTTTAGTAAAATTAATCAAATATTCATGTTTTATATTTTATTGTAATAGATATTATTATTTTTATTGTGATAAATATTAATCAGAGAAATTCTCAGAAAATTCTTTCCATATCATATTGTCCCACGATTACCATGATTTTCAGGGTAAATTCTAAGAGAAAATTCTCTCTGTGTACTATAAGATAAAATACTACGGAATATTTGACATAATTAATTAATCGAGTAATGAATTTTTCACTTGTGTGATTGTTGATACATCAATCAATCAATGTTTATGATTCGCATAACTTACAAAGAATTGCATCGTCGGACAACACACGCTATTTAAAGATTCAATTAAGTTAATGAATCTCAAATGTGAAATTAGTGTTCGTATTTACGAACACGATTGGTCCACGTGGAAACGATTACACGCGCCGTACAATATATCGATTATACATTGAACGTAGATAAGTTCCAAGAAAATTACATAAGACAATTGATATGTGCTCTTCAATCGGTGCAATGCATTAAACATTAAATCGATACGAAAATGATCGCCAACAAGCATATATCTATATACATTCGAAATGTCATACGCGAATGCAATATTTGCATTTGAGCAAATATTAATACAATTGAAAATGGTAGCAAAATTAATAGGTGCGAATTTATAATTTTGGCCATATTTATCATTTAATATTTAGTAATTGCATAAAAATGTAAAGAAAAAAAATAATATAGGAAAATATCAATTAAAAAGCATATAATATATTATACATGTGCACCGAAAGATTTTTCTCTTAGAATTTACCCTGAAAATCATGGTAATCGTGGGACAAAATGGTATGGAAAGAATTTTATGAGAATTTCTCTGATTAATATTTATTACAATAAAACTAATAATATATATCATAATAAAATATAAAACATTTGATTAATTTTACTAAATTGCATAGTAAAATCAAACATATTTTATATTTTATTGTAATAGATATTATTATTTTTATTGTGATAAATATTAATCAGAGAAATTCTCATAAAATTCTTTCCATATCATATTGTCTCATGATTACTAGGATTTTCACGGTAAATTCTAAGAGAAAATTCTCTCTGTGTGGAAATTATTAAAACAAAAAAATATTTAGATTAAAAAAAATATACCTACATATTCATATATTGATCGAATTATACCAAAGCACAGGTTGACAAAATCTCTTTTTATAATGTATGCAATATGGAAGAAAGAAAAGTAATTATTCATATAAGCATCTAAAATTAAATTTTTTTAGTTACAAGTTTGAAAAATATGATGAGCAGTTTTTGATGGTATGAAGTAAACAATGATACGCAAGATGCACAATTCAAATTGTCAAGGGTATTATTTGTTATACATAAAAACATTATTTTTCACGCATGAAACGGCAATAATATATATATTTCTCATGCACGCACATTTTTTAATTAAAAATTTTATATTTAGACATTAAAATTATGAATTATGATTATGAACGCGAGAAAGAAATGTTACACTTTAAACAAATCGTTTAATTTTTAAAATCGTAATATAAGATTGTGCACAAATATTAAATTTGTTGCGGTTTTTACGTCTTTGGAATATAATTTGAGAACCGCTGGTCATGTGAGTATTCACAACGTTTGTCAAGCGATCACATGTAAATATAAACCGGATGATACGACTTTAACGGTCGTCGAAATCATCAGCGAATTGGTAATACATTCATTCGCCGAGAATGCCGCACCAAGATAAATCGCCATCCGGATCTCGAAATATTCTCGTTACGTCTCCAAAATGGAATATATCTTCTTGGAATCCTAGATCGTGGTTCAACTCTAATTCAGATCCTGATTTGGTAAATAGTTTCCAAACTGATAATTTTCAAAATAGTTGTAAATAATAATAAGATGGGGATAAAACAATACAAGAATAGATACATCAAAGTTTGTTTCGATAGCTACTAGCAAATTTTCTTAATTAAAATTATCGATTATTTCGAAAGAAAATAATATTAAACGTATCATGGCAATTAGAGAAATATTGTATATATGTTTTTCCACGTATTTCTATTGTTAATGAAGCGAGCCAAGCATATTGGCTCGTGCATTTTTCACATATCGCACACATATGAGAGATTGCTGATGTTATTATTATGAAACTTGGTTTATCTAATATTCTTCTATATATGGCAATTCGCAAATAATTTTTGCCGTTTCATGCGTCAAAAATAAAGTTTTTGTGTATAACAAATAATAATTTGACAATTAGAATTGCGCATCTTGTGTATCACTGTATATTTATTTCGAATCATCAAAAAAAGCTGCTGATTATATTTTTCAAAACTTCTAACTAAAGAAATTTAATTTTAGATGCTTATGATTAATTACTTTTCTTTCTTCCAAATTGCACACATTACAAAAAGAGATTGCTGTTAACCTGTGCCTAGTTTTTTTTTTTTCTTTATTTGGATTTCTCACGTTCTCTTATAAACACGCTGGCAAACATCTACGGCATGAGCCGTTATCTCATTGTAAATACATGCAATATTATATTTGTTCATTGACATGTTTAGTCTAGAACAGCTGATGCATTCAATGATCAGCTGTTTGTACTTCTGGTTGGCGCGCTACTCTCACGTGATCGATATTCATTCGATAGTCAAAATGAATAATAAAAATTTTGAAATAACTCTGATAGTTAATAATCTATCTTGTGAAAGTAAATAAGGGAGGTTAAAAAATATTCAAGACAAGATATTGAAATGTTAAAAGAAAAAGAGAGAATGGAATAAATATTTTATATAGATTTTTTAAATCGATAATATTTTTGATTTATTGTATTTAATATGTTTAATAATTATAATTAATATATTTTTTTTTATTATATGGCAGTTAAATTATTTGTGGTATTTACCAAAGTAAAAAGTTGTAAAACATAGAATTTGCATATGGAAGTTCTTAATACATATTTAATATGCTCGTTTAATTATCCTTTTATTGATATTAAAAACTTTACTTCCATATTTGTCAAATAAAATCTAAAATTAAATCGTCAATACTAACTAAACGCGGTGAGAATATATAAACCAATGTATATAAATAACTCTATTTAAATACTACATAGTATTCTTACCGCAGATTTACCGCTATAAATAAAGATTCTCATTTTATTGACACTTTAATAAATACAATCTTATCTCAATACACATTTTAGCACATAAAGAGCTTATGATAAAATGTACTACGAGAATACTATTGTAATATCTAGACGAGGATATCTAAAATGCATTTGCTAAAGATATTTAACATTGACGTCTTAATGTTTTTCTACACTCCTACGCGATGAGATGACGTTGTCGTCGGCGTCATCTCAATATTACGATGCGTTTTTCCCTCTCTTTTCTCGTATCACCTGGTGAACGCGCCGGCCACGTGGATAGATCGCCCACACGCGAGTATCAGGTGTTGTTACCTCGGTGAATTGTTCCCTCAGCCGCAGTACGCGAAGGATGTTGCGCCGCTCGGCCTCGTGCAAACCTAGCCGAGCGAGTCAACCGCGCGATAGAACTATTATCATTAATCCGCGATCTTTTTTGTTATGATTGTTCTGAATTTCACGTGAATGCAGACAATAGCTTGCCATATAAGTGCGTAAAAACGCACGTCGTTTACTGAGAAATTTTTGCTATCGGTGACATGCAAATCAGAAAAAGTGCGAAGTAAATAAATTGAAAAATAACAATGAAAAAAAATAATAATGATTAAATATATCAATTAGAGATTAATAGAATATAAATATTTATCAACGTGAGCAGTGACGTGATGTATCAGTGAATTATTTCTAAAAGTAAAATTTAGTGTAAAATTTCTAGTAATTTTTTCCTATTAATGAGATTATAATTATTATATTTAAATAGAAAACTTATAATTTACAGTGTGATTTTCTTATAATAATATACCGTGTTCCGGTAGATTTGTAAGAATTGTTTTAAATCAGAAGAATTCTAATTGCATGAATGAGAATGAATAACCATTCAAGAAAAAACATTCTCAACAACTCTTAATAATATATCCTTTGTTCGGTTTTGTAGTTCGCAATGTTTCGCAAAGTGATATAAAAAATCGTGACGGTCGTGACGATCATGAATGACAACGAAGTAATGATGTGACTTAACTGTCTCGCGCACGTTTAACGAATGATTAAAAGCCTAAGCGTTCGATCCTTGGCCTCGATCTACTTTGCCGTGGTTTATGACGACTATTTCATTGCACCCTTAAATTAGCGACGAGAATTCTCATGATCGTTTCTACAGTTTTTAAATGAAGAGGGTAAATTTACATTTTAATTCTTATTTGCCACTCTAAAAATATAACTTTTTTAATTGACTTTTTTTTTTGTAAGTAGCAATCGTGTAGTTAATAAATTTTTATTAAGGCATTTACAATACATTTTTCTGATGGAAAGATAAGTCTTGAAATATATATATAATCCGCCCCCCCCCCCCGTAATTTGAAAAGTTATTAATTTTATTTATTGCGCAAATAATTAGATTGGAAATTGGAATATTTAATTGGGATAGATCAATTGGGAAATTGATCTATTTTGGGTTAAAAATTTTAAGCTAAATTATATTTTACAGAATTGATTTTTTAAGCTTTGGAAGAAATGATTCAATGGAATAGACAATAGAGAATACTATCACATAAATTTTAATGAAAACGATATTAAATTCTCAAGTGTTTAATAAGGATATTGTTTGCAAATCGGCAGTGTGAGTTTCTACATTTCTTGTACCTTGGACTTCTTACTGTTCGATCGTTTTCCTGCCCTATATTCGCGACCTGAATTCACCCGATTTACTTCTCGTGAAACACTCGATGCCGAGTGCGAAAATAATTCACGGCACGCGAACAGAGATGTCAACGTCTTTGATATGTATGGGTAAAATTTGTTCTTGAATTTCATATTTTAAAATAAAATTGAAGCGATATTTGTCCTAAAAAAACACAATTTCTTATAAACAAGTCTTACTCTGTGATGCATCTCATTTTTTCTTGCTTTTCTTTTTATTTAAATACCTATGCAATATGAAAATTACAAATAAAGAAAAGAATTTTGCGAGTTTAAATTATTATTCTCGATTATTAACACATTATGTAAATAGTGATTCACTGATATCACTATATGTATATAGTGATATCACGCTTACGTTGAAATGATTCATATTTCCGTTTAGTTTTCGCGACTTTGAAAAAATGTAGTTAACACTAATTCATATACTTAGCACACGAATGTTTCACAATAATAACTTTAAACATTTATAAATAATTACTTAAATTCTTGAATTAATTACTAGAATTCACAAATATATATGTGTGTGTGTGTGTATATAAATTTATATTATTTTAACATTTTTTTAAACATTAATTTAATCTAATTTAATTCAGTTTTTTATTATATAACCTTTATCGGATTTTTAATAGAATAAAATATCAAAAAAGTCCTTAAAAATTTTGCTGTTAAATAATAAAATATAGAATCAACTATATAAATTGACAAAAAATATTTTGCACATGTCAGATGCAGCGATCGCTTATCAGATATTTAAAAAGCTGCGATATGTGCGCGTCGGATTGAAATGATTAATAATCAACGAAAGAGAAGATATATATTCTGTGTATAAAAATGTTGATAAATATGCTCACACACATTTATATACATTTTTCTCGTAATAGTGTAGCAATTAAATGCAAATTCCTATAATGTGCGGATCAGCTGATTCATCGAGCCTCTCACACGATCGATCGTTTCGACCAATTAAAATTTTTACCCCGAATAATTCTGCTTCAAGATTATTACGACGGTTCTTAATTCGTCAGTATCGTGCGAGTTGCCGAAGTCATATGCACGGTGTCGATTATTCGCGATAATTATTGATAATTTTTTTCTAATAACATTCATATTTCGATTATACGATTATTAAATATCAAAAATAATTATCATCATTTAAAGTGATTATTATAATATTGTGCGATATGTGAAACGCTATTCCTTTATTTTAACTACAGATATAGGTCGTAAAAAGCGATATTCTCTTTTATTTATTACTCTATGCTAACAATAGCTTTATCACGTAATCTCTGAAAAATTGCTATATCTATAATCTTGTGCAAATATGACAGTGTGATTTGTCTCGATTTTTGAACAACTAGATGTATCTGGTGAGAAAGACAATATAAAGATATACACATAAATTAACACAATAGTATTATAAAATTTTGCAAAAAAATATATCGATAAAAAACTGTTTTAAAAGCGGATGTGATATACCGCTTTAAGAGCGGATTTAAGACTTATCATTCTATCAATGAAATATCTTTCATCTATATATTAACATCTCGATACACGACATATATAATGAAAAATCGTTATTAGATTAAATTTATATTAAATTCATGAAAAAAGCAAAGTTTGATCAGTTTACATTAATTAACTTAAAAAATAAGTGGCATTATATTTTAGTATAATTAATCATCTGTGAGTATTAATCACGATTGCGCAATCTGTTGACTAGCATCATCGTCTTGAACAAAATCGATACTCTCTACACACACATTCTCCATTTTTCTGAAAATTCATATCAGTTGTGACTTTACACGATTGAGATATTCGTGCGCGATTACGAATCTCACCAAGTAATTATAAATGTCATTATAGTGACATAAAACACAACAAGAACAATATATCGCATATATCGTGCTTTAAAGCATACGTAGCCTTGAGGCTACCGAGAAGAGAGTCAAGGAAACGAATGCAATAGACAGTTCTGCATTCGTTGTTACGAAGAAAACCGCAATTTCGAGATTCAACTTGGCTCAACATGACGTAGCTAAATTCTGCTTCACGCGATTAATTCAGCAATTATGAGAGTTAACTGAGGTGAACGTCTGTGCATCGTGAAATTATTAAAGCGCGGCCAACATCGTGAAGCATCGTATAAAATTATATATCAAGGCCGGCTCTTTTCGCTTTTCATCGAAAATACCGGAGTTAAAGTTTATTTATAGTGTGTAAACAGTGCGAATTTAAATGGATTATATATTCGTCGAGTCATTTTCAAGACGTGGTGAATGAATCTTTCGTGCATCGGACGAGAGTCGAATAGTTTGTCGAAAAATAGTCATAAATTACAAAATGTCACATCTGCGAACGAAGACTAAAGTGCTCGCTGACAAGACTTATAAGCACGTTACTGGGACGGTAGAATGTCGCAGAAATCAATTTTCTCTGTTGAAAGGACGGCCTCAAAACATCGTGCATCGTCTGGAACATCGGTTTCACGAGGTAACTTCGCCGGAGAAACATTACTACGCGATCATTTGTTTCCCGATGTATTTTATTAAACGTAGTTGTCACACAATAAAAATTGTGTTCAAATTCGTTCGAATTTTTGGAGATAAAACAGAGATGTCTATTTTAGGGAAATCTATTAAATATTACTGTGAATGTATATTTTTAAAGATAAATATGTAAAATATTACAGCAACTTGTACGCGAAATTAAACTTTGTTTCTTAGACTTTAATACAGGAAAACGTAGATACGCAAAATACATAGAAAAGCATATAAATTCTTTCACGAACATGAATTTTATTAACAGACTTCCGCAATAACGAAATATAAAAAAAAACAATTAACCTCCACTACGATTTCTATTATCGTATATATTTTCACGTATTCATTAAAAATATGATTGTGCGCTGAAATAAATCGTAAAGCGTGTGCGTGATAAACGCATATGTCTCTCGTCGACGAGGACGCATAAATCGCGAATATTATTTCACACATTTTCTGACTGACCTATTCTCTATTCTGCTGCTGAATGGGTCAAAACTACGTCATTCATATTATCGTGCGAAGTCACGTAGAATTCTTCTGTTTGGCAGTGTGCTTTCAATAGCGAAAACACACGGCAATTCAAAACTCTCTCATTTAGCAGCATCTCTCATCGCGACCGACATTCATCCCGCGCTTTCGCTAAATCAAAGAACAATGTGATAAAAATTTTCTTTGTTGCGAGCATATTTATATCTTTCGCTATTCGTATTTCTTGATGTAACTTTAGTCTGATTATTAAAGATAGATATATATATCCGAAGTTTCTGCAGATAGAAAACATTACAATTTAATTTTGACATTTTTAGCATTTAAACATATACATTTTCGTTATTTTTGGTTTCCATCAATTATTAATTCAATTAAACCATTAATTATTAATTTTTAAAAAATGTTGCAAACTATACAAAAAGATTAGTCCTTATTTTTTAAGGATATATTATTCAACATTTAATATTATATCCCGATGCGATTATTTCATTTCCAAATTTCCAGTGATCTCTTGCGATCCATTTAGTATACTATTAAATTTGGAAGAATTAAATTCATACAATTTATGGTACAGGCCATCGGCAATGCCATTAATTATGCAAATTGTGCAAGCTTTGCATCCATATAAACTGCGTTCTACATAAGTAATTTAATCATGCATTATTTCAACTGATTTATGAAAACTGCTTATTTCCTCGTGAGATTCGCGATGTTCAAAATGCTTATTCTTTCGTATTGAATTCTACAAATTCTCATTGCCTCACATACGAATCAAAGACATTTATCTCAAATTTTTAATTAATGAGTATTATATGTTACATTTTCGGCTAGCCCTTTTTTGCAGCCAGATATATATTTTTTATATTCCTTATATTTTCATTTTTTAACAGCTGAGAGCACGAAATATATAGTTCTGGTAATTAAGAATGAATCCATCTGCAAGCTTTTTTATTTTGTGTTTCATTAAATTAAAAATTTATATTTCTTTATTTTTTTAAACAATCAGAATATTTATAGAATTATTTCTCTTGGAAATTACATGATTTTTTTCTGCTTTTCTCTATGTAAAATATATTTTGTAACTCGAGATGCTGTTGTTATAACGCATTACACGTGTTATATCTTTTTTTTTTCCTGAAATAATAGTTGTTATAAAACTTACCATTCCGTTTACATGCGTTTCTTTTCATCATAATAAATAATTGATTGTGATGATGTTACACACATATTTTTATTTGAAGAAAAAAATATTAAATACACATATACAATACAAATTTAACATATTAAATACGAACCACATAATAAGATTGCACTTTTTAAATTATATTCGACATTAAGAACGCACACGATGAATGCAAATAATAACAGTATTATTTCTTGATAAGTTTATGATGCCAAGCATAGAGCAAATACAAATATAACACTTATTACTTTATGTAATAATTTTATCGTGCAAATTAAAATGATGCTGCGCATTATCACATTGTTCTCGGCGTTCACCTGCTGCACCCGCATGATGCATCGATCTTCTTGTGGTTATGCAGCCACAAGTTTATTTTCAGTCACCCCCAGGGTTTTTGTGCCAACGCGCATATGCCGCGAATTTTAGGTGCGACACTGATTAATGTGTCTTCGTTCTTTTCGAAGATACCGATAATCTTGCCAAATCTCTCATTATCATGGTCCACGGCGTTAGACAAAATAGGCCGTGGCTATGTTTGCTCATAATTCAGGATATCCGGTTCAGACGAAGTGTTACGCGAGCGGCTATTCTAATTAAAATTATTTTCAACTAATCGAGACGACTCGTCATAGATTGTGTCTAAAAATATTCCATCTACGCGGCATATTTTAGTATTAGTTTTGCTAATTACTATTTTGACGAGTGCGGTGAGATAAATGAGATTGCAATGCAACTTTGTCTCTGAAGTAGCAATTTTTTTATTATTATTTATGATTATTACATATAAGATAATTTAACTTGATTTATGTAAGACTGATAATGACAATTAATAATTTTTTATTATTCTGGAAGGATTAGATGAACTTTTTTAAACCGATCAATGTTCTTTTTTAAGTGTGTATGTACTTGCTTCTTTTATATACTTCTTCAAATAGTCAAATTATTTTCTATAATTTTTAGACGAAATTAATATATTTTGGGATATTTAATTTAAATTTCTCTTCATATGTTTTACATTTTTTAAATACTTTATGTTCATATTATGAAGCCATGCATTCTATAAAACAGACAAAATTTGATAAATTTTGTTACAATTTTAATCAAATATTAATGGCCCTCAACCTAGAGTATTATATTATTGCAATTAAAACAGCATTCAAATATTTAAGTATGTGCTGAATCATGATAGGCATTAGTCATTCATAAAGTGCTGCCAAAAATGTACGTGAATCGGCAAAGTTATAAAAGTTATGGAAGGCTAAATAACGGGATATCTTGTTTCGCGATTTTATACGGCATTCGTTGGCAGTCTTCGACATTACGGAGTACTCGAAGAGTTACAAGAAGCGTGTCTTACGGTTGATTGATTTGAAAGTCTCGCTCGTGTCACGACAAGATAATAAATCTGCCATTCGAATCGCGAGGAAAATCAATTGTGAAATTTCATTAATGGCACCATGAATCTCGATGCACACTCGTGGTAGCCATTGATACATTGCCAGAGATATCTTTGACCAATACTCTCCTCGATGTTCTACATATAGTATTAAAAGGTAGGAAGTGCGCGAATTCGTATAATCTACGCTTTGTCATCTTGACAGATCATGCACCGAAAAAATTGTATTCTCATTTTAAGTATATGCCACTTATCTTTATAGTATCTTCCACTAAAATAGGCGTCAAAAGGATCCTCTTAATTTAAGAGGAAAATTCTCTAAAGAGATATTCTTATTAAAAATATTCTTATTAGATATTCTTAACATGCAAGAATATATACATAATGGGATGTTTTTTTTTTATCAATGTATGATTGAAATTATTAATCGTGATAACAAAAAATGTCTTACAAATGGATATTTGTTATTTATTACATGTGTGTGTGTGTGTATATATTTAAATGTTACACATATAATTGAATATTTTTTATGTATTTGACATAGTTAAATACACATTTTTGCTTATTATATCATTATTTTTAATATTAATTGTAAACTTATAAATTTAAATAATTTAAATAATTTTATTTTATTATATTTATTTATTGCGGCGCTAAAGTTGCAAAAAAAAATTAAGAATATATTCTCAATTTAAGAGGATATTCCAAAAAGTAAAAATAAAGATGGAAATGTTCTTATTCATTAAGAATATCTATTAAGAGTACTTATTAAGTATGAATTTCAAGAAAACATTTTTTTCGGTGTGGTAATTCAAAAGCAGGTATTATTGTTGATGAATGTGCAGTTGAAAATTTGTTAGAGTAAAAATTCAAAAATATAATATAAAAATGCTCTCATGTACTATTCTTTTCTTTTGCATATATGCAAGTACACATATCTCATATTAGCTTATCTTTTTTTATTATTGTACGCAAAATGTGTAGATGCGTTTCATTTAATTTCAGCAAAAGAAAAAAATTATAAAATTTATAAAAATTAATTGAGAGATTGTGTGTTCAAATTCTATTTTTTCTATTTTTAAGATTTTATACATTTCCTAAAATTCTCGATATTATAGATAAGATGATAATTTTCTCCTTCTATAACCTCCTTCTATCTCAAGATAGGATATCTTGCCCAGAATGGCCGCGTCTTATCAATACGTCGTAGCCAGTATGATAATTGATCATACATTCTTGATTTTTATATCTTCTCGACAGTGGCTCATTACTTACGGAATATCACTCTTTCACGAACGTTGATTTACGAGAGGTCGCGAAATTCATCGCCGTAATCTTAATTGACTGGGAGATTTTTCTCAATCGCTGTTTATTTATTTTTAAATCGCTGTTATATTTATATCCGTATACGCAAGTGCGATAATGTTATTTGCACGCGATAATTAATGATTCATCACAAACGATTCGTCGTGTCGAAAGATTGCAGTTTTCCACATAAGAGAGAAACGGGAAAGTCTTTCCAGAGTTTATCTCTCGTGACTCTCAGCCACACTCTTCGCAGATATAGCGTACAGCCCGAAACGGAAACAAAGACGAGTTCTTCTTTGTTATCTGCGAAACGAACATTTCGAGATTTTCGGAGAGTCCACGAGTCTCGAGTCTCTCGACGAGTTTTCCCAAAGACGGAACCCTACGCCGTATCTGAAATTCTTCTTTCCGACTAACAAGTTATGTATCAGGGTGCAGGAATGTGTTGGGACATGTGACGCGATATAGATGTGTAGTTCTCGAAAACAAAACGATATATTTTAGACATTTTCGTGCATATATTTGGTCCACTGTTTTGTGCGTTTCTCCTGGACTCGTGATTGCAAAATAATAGTTCATTCTAAGAAAATAACGGGGTGTCATGAAGAAATTACAATATTTCGTGCTATGAATTGTGATGTATTCGCCGGTGCAAATTGATACGGTTTTTTATTTCATAATGAGTGGGTCTAATAACGTCAGTGAATCTCCGATTGCAGTGTGACGACTATTCAAAGCCGTGTGTATAATGTCCTGGAAATTTACCGATCTGAGCGTGAATAATCATGGACACGTGTTAGGCAGCCTGCGCATACATAATTTCAATCGCTTCCATTCGTCGAATGCATGAAACGCCGGCGAAAAATGATCGCGTAACAATAAACCGAATAACCAACTTGTATGACAAAACGCTGACGGTATTTCCTCGGACAAAATGATCATTTTACATTCAACATGCATGTCACATCGAACTCGATTGAAACGAACCTTTTTGCAGACCATGTATACCTGCAACCAAAAACATTAGAGTCCTTCTCCCTTTAATTGCTCTCTTTGTACTTGCAATGAAACAAATACATGTCCATTGCGCAGGAAGAAAATAGAAATAATAAAATTGTGAAAAGAGTTAGAAATTATGAGCCTATTGTACTGTAAAAGTGCAGGATGCAGATTGTTGAAAAATATGAATAAAATCGCGATGAATCGTTTTTAACGAATATCCGCAAATATGCGACACAAGAGAGCATCGAATGAAAAATATGACGATAAATACGGCGCGCGCATTTAAACGACTGATTATCTTAATTATATATGATCGCGATTAATTGGAGCATGAACGGATCCCACACTGATCTCCGTTCCATGGAATATACAAACGAGAGAACAAATCTTTTGAGCGATCGGCGAAATGCATCCTTCTCGTCCTTGCCGTCACAAGGATCTAGCAGAACTTACGGGTCCCTTTCCTCGACGTGTCAACAAGCTATTCAATCATTCTGGAACAGAAGCAAGCAGGTAGATCATATAGCGCCTTTTATATAATGAATTTTTATTAGAATCGTTGTTCATTATATAATCTATTTTTTTACACAAAACATGAAGTAATATAAGGAATGTATAACATAATAAAATATTAAATATTTAAAAAATATATCAAATTTGTATATGATATATAAGATACTTTTTAACGTGTATTTTTATACGATATTAAAGATATTTTACATATCGAGTTTTTTCAGCAAAAATTTAAATTGAAGAGCAATTTTATTTTTTATCACATTTTTATAATATTGAAAATTAAAGGATCATCGATAGATAACTAATTACGCAGCCTCCGAAAACGCTCGAGGGAAGTTTCATGAATGAAACTACTCTCGTCCTCTTTTAACCTTCACTACGACGAACATGCCAAGATTTAGTTGAGATACTTCTCGAAATAAATATCACGGGTAATAGGTGTCAGGATACGTTTCTTGCAAATTGACAATGATTCGTGACAGACATAGTCTTCATAAATTACGTCGCTCGTTTCCAATAGATAAAATTTTCAAAGTAAACATGAGTCATAAATAAACTGCGATTAGTGAAATTCGCGACGCACATTATGCAAATAGTAATTACTACACTATTTTCGTCGGTATTTACTTCGTCGATGTTTATAGCGTTGGTTGACTTAGAATAAACAGCATTAGATATTTTCACTCACGATGTTTGTCGTGCTTGACGTTAACCGATCGAAATTATAAATGTTGAGTTAAAATTATATGTTCTGCAACGATGGATGCTTTCGTTCGATAAAATAAACTATTTTTTGCATATAAAAAGACTTTATAGAGAACTTTGTGGTTTGAAATATTTTACAAAGAAATTACTTGAAATTACGTTTAACATAATTCGTCATAGGTCGTGACAAGATATGTATAATTTTTTTTACCTTAAGATAACTTTTAGTTACCAAAATAAATTATATTGCCTTGAATTGATGATTATTTATCGCAGAGAATATTGTTGTAATTCAAACATCTTTAATCTTACTTTTTTAATTAATGTAATTGGTTGAATGCGTTTCTAATAGGACAAAAATAAGTCTTGAAAATTAATATCATTATATGAAATAAAAATAAATTGTAGTTAAAAATATAACAAAATATGGAATACACGTTTTACTTGATAATAAAATGATGTACTACTTCATAAATTATTTCATGCCAGATTGAAAATGATCAATAGATTTATGCAATTACGCGACGTCATACCAAATTCTTCGAATTACTTATTCGAATAATTTTGAAGAATTTGAACTTTTTTCTTTATTACATTTTAAATTTACTAAAATCTAATGCAATGCTCTTTAAAAAAAGAATATTATATGTATCTTTCATGTGATGAACTTTTTTCTGAATAAGAAAACATTATTTATATAAGTTTATTATATTATAATTGGATTTATATTACAATTGAATTAAATTAAATTAACGTGAAAACAGGACATTATATATATATACTCTATCACATAATTATAAATGCTTCATCGGTTTTCGATAACGTCCAGTTGTCAATATACATACTTACCCGTACTTACCCTTTACATGTGATATGCAACAATATATGTTTCAATGACAGGGACAGGTACCTTATTAATATTATATGAATGGATATAATAATATCGATAACTTAATGCATACATAAAAGTTTTAGATCATATCGAGACTAATAATATTAACTTGCATTTGCACAACAGATTGCAATAATAATAAATTACGAAGATGTGACAATAAATAAATTAATTAATAAAAGCATATCAAATATTTGTATATTACAAAGAGAAATTGTAAAAGAAGATAATAACATTCACTTTTGAAAATATTAATTCATCTTTAACATGCATTAATTTCTGTTGTATTGGCGCAACTGCGAGCATTAATCACAATGAATTTTACGATTCGATATTTGTCCCGTTTATTTCGCAATTACTGCAAATTTTACGATCATTCGTCGTTATCTATCACATGTTCATTGATCGCCACCGTATATACATATTATATACGCGTGACAACGTGACGTCTTCTCACAATCAGTTGGCTTCTCAATGTCCGAACGTTGCGCTTTTGCGATTTATTTAATCTTTAATCTACTGTCTGAGTTCGAAACTTGCAACATATAATAATAATTCGAAATGTAATGATTACTACATTCCAAATATAATTAAGCAAGCCACTTAATCGCCTAAAAGCTTGAAAACATTATTATTAAGAGAAATTTGATGTGAAAATTAAATTTATAGATTAATTTTTTGACTCTTCTTAAAAAAAGGGAGATTATTATACCTGAATCTCTTAATGAAATAAATTCTTACAACGATATTTCTCGATAAGGAAGTCCTCGACTCTCTTCTGAGTTTGTTTTCTAGAATATCGTTCCGTATCATCGTCTCACGAACACAATTCATCGTACAATTTGGCCGCAAACTTATTTTTCTTTCATCCTATTTAATCAGGTGACGAAATTTCAAAACGTAATTTATCGTATTTAAAAAAAAAAACATAATTTATCTTGTATAATTTCGCGGTAGAGTGTGTTATTAACTCATTCCTCTTTGCCGTGCGGCGATGATGACACTGTTTTGCCGAACGGCGTCGTTTCATTTTATGAAGCCCAGTAAAGTTTCACGTGCACACAATTGATTAGTTTACCAAGAGTTTAATTGGTTGAGATTAACGCGAGAACTAACCACGTCGAATGCCGCTAAAAGCAACCTCCATGTTTAAAGTAAAGCGATATTCTACGATCGATTTAATTTCTATTTTTTTCTTTTATCATTATTATTGCTTTCTTGTAATGAATACAATAAGAAAAGAATAATTAAAGATACATATATGTTAGAATATATATAACTCGATAATTGCAATAATATATGATAAATATTACATAATTTGAAGAATCTATATCTATATATTATAAATAGTAATTATGTCAAATTAGTTTAGTACGTTTTTTTATTATAAATATATTATTTCAAGCACACTCGCATACTATATGTGTTTGTGATACTGCAATTAATTTTATTCTTAGATATCTTCAATTGTTCTCACTCATGTGTCAAAATATTTTCAGTTACGCTTTGACACTCTCATCAATTATTTGACCAGTTTTTCATCAATAAATGACCAATGACGCAGGCTTTCGATATTTAACTAGAATCTGTGTCCTTTGATCGCACGTGTCCCATAATATGAATGAATAAAAGACTTGATTAATTCAAGAAGTTATTTACGTATCTGCCTACCGCATCTACCTGTGCGAAGTAAACTGAGAATTTATTTGTGTAATCCAATCATGCACGCGTTCCCGACAATCAAGGATCCATTTGTGTTTTTAATCGAGCTCTTAATTGGATCAGTAGATACGTTACTGCAAGCGAAGCTAAAGAAAAATCGCAATTTAAACGCGTCGAGCGTTTATCACGGTTTACAAATTGCTTAATCAAACCGCCGTCGCGCCATATCCACAATATATGTAATCATAGGATCAATCGCGGAAGATTGCAAACTGCAAAGATTTACAAAGCTTGCAATTATATCTGTGCCGCATAATTATTGCTAATCGTTGGTATATTTTATATTATATGTATATATAAATTTTACTTTATCGCTTATTTCGAAAAATCTTTCTCTACCGGAATTCTATCCTGAACAATTTTACACGCATTCTGAGTAATAACATTCTACAAACCATTTGTTCTCCTGTATATATAATATATTTATAAAGCAAAGCTTGTGCTTTTTTCAATTTTTTCTGGCATCGAATTAATATAGATTTTTATTTTGTATATTGTATGCAGATTGCACGCATTATTTGCATATAGCGAAACATTTAAAAAATATGCCACTTTTAAAATTAAATTTAGGCAACCTATTTAAATTCGAAATTTCTCCAATGAACAATAAATACTTTATACATTTTTTTGTTTCTATTGTTAAAATTAAATATAGTATATGACATATGTCAACGCATATGTATCGCTGCTCTAATTTAATCTCCTGAGATTTATTACACAGAGAGAAATTTCTCTTAGAATTTACCCTGAAAATCATGGTAATTGTGAGACAATATGGAAAGAATTTAAAAATATGTTTGATTAATTTTACCATACTTTTAGTAAATTTTACTATATTTTTAGTAAAACTAATCAAACATTTTATATTTTATTGTGATAGATATTTTTATTTTTTATTATGATAAATATTAATCAGAGAAATTCTCATAAAATTCTTTCCATATTGTCCCACGATTACCATGATTTTTAGGGTAAATTCTAAGAGAAAATTCTCTCTGTGTACAAATATTTCATTTAAAAAGAGGAATAATCAAATCAATTGTGCTTTTAAATATATCTCGATACTATTTTAGTACTTCCTAGTATTATTTTTTTTAAATTTTATATAAGATTAACTAAAAAATCTCTCTCTCTCAATATTGAAATCGGCAATATATGTCACACGAAGAAAATAATTCTAGGAAGCTCATACGGCACTGTGATGCGCAGCACGCGCCGTTACGCACGAAGCCCGCGGCGAATGTGATTCAGACTGTATATATGTACCGGAGCATTAAAGAGATCCCACCGCGATATATAAATGTCGCGTGATGTATTCACACATTGTTCACAATTTGTCGGCATCATCGGTTCCTCGCGGCTCGCAGTTCTAGACCGAGAGATATTCTTTACAATTGTACTCGAGGAAAAAGTCGCGCGAACAAGTCGGGAAGTAGTGGCTGCCGGATCAGCCAAGCCGATCATTTGGCTCGCAAAACAAGGAATAACCACACGAAATTTGGAAAAGATGCTCCGACTCACCACTCTGTCAAGGGTCCGTTTCTCACGGTATATATATCGATAAGTTAGAATTAATCTTACGGTGGATTTCTTCAAGGAAAGTTAATTGCGTCTATGGCAGGGATTGAAATTGGTTGGTCAGTAAGTTGAGATTTTCGATGCTGTGGTTATTCATAATAATTAATTTTTCCCGCAGTATTAAAAATTGATCAACACTGTATCGTCTTCAATCTTTGATCTATAAATAATTAACTGCTAGCTATGTTTCCCTCTCAGCCTATAATTTAAGTAAGAAATAAAAAATAATATTATTGTATTAAAATAATAAGCTTTAGTTTTTAAGAAGTAATTTTACAATGTTAATTTTTAATGTCTTAAACTGTGAAATATACATTTATCATCTCTCGTGAATTAACATGTCATATTTTAAAACTACAAATTGCATTTCTTAAAACCTGGTTATTCTAAATTATTATGAAACATACACTTAATAGTCTAAATCAAATTATACTCCATTTTTACATTAAAACACAGATTTAATATTTAAAAAAAATTTATTCTATATAAATATATAAAACATTTATCCATTATTTTTTATTTTTACATTAAATTAACATTATATATATGTATGTATATTTAAAAAAGAGATTGTCACACACAACACAAATTTTTTTAAAAGATACTTTAAATGATACTAATTATTTTAGATTCATCATATATGACAAATTCACATTTACACAATAAAAAGAAGTGCGATCAAATTATTAAAAATTCGGTGATCCTATGCATGTTTCACTCGCAGTGAAGACAGTTTTCGATTTTCGTGCTGAATATAGAGAATAAGAAGAGAATGCCATGCGGAAAGCCAAAGACGACCGTATTAAAATCACGGCGGCTTTCTTCCGCATCAGCTTCGACGAAGAAGACAACGAGAAGGAAGATGAGAAAGAAGCATCGCTAATGAAAGAATCGAAAGACGGCTTGATAAAAACTAGAAAAAAATGCAGCATCGCAAAAGCCGAAATTTCTTCAAACTTAGCCGCATCTGACCCTGAATTTTCGCCTTCCACATCGTCCATGCATCAAAGCTGTGCTTCTAAACGCTTGCAGCCGTCCGAAAGTGTCGATCTGCGATCGAATTTGAATAATGCGGACGAACGCGCGATATTAAATCATATTTCAAGAAAGGAAAATAACAAGGATAGCGAAGTGATTTCGAAAATCGAACCGCAAAGACTGACAGTACCGATGGCGAATTCCGACAGAATCTCCTCCGAACACAGAGCTGTCATTGCGAAGGACTCATCAGCGAGGCTTCAACCCTCATCGATCGAGGAAGCGCGCACTGATACGAAATTAATTCCTGTAGATAAGTCATTGAGACATTCTCGATTAACGCCAAATTTCTTGGAAATTCCTTCAGAGACTTCGGAATCCAGTGAACGCTTTTGTCTTCCAAAGTTATCAGAACAGTCGACTGGTGAACACTCTCACTCAGATACCAGGACAGCACATAAGTCAGTGCCGCGATCTTTAGTGACAACCAATGCGCAAGATAGCCTCGACGAGAAATCTAGCAAGAACGGCAGTCGCAGGTCAACGTTACCGATGACAAACGCCGATTTGAGCCAGTCCACCTTGCACGAGAAGAACCCCACGACCCCCCAAAATTTTCCGACCTTCGAGGACATCCTAGCCGGGACCAGCGTGAATCCCATCCGGAAGTTTAGCATCGCGAACGCGGCGATCTGTTCGAGTCTGGCTCCGAGCTTGCTCGGAGCTATTCCTGGAGTGCCGAACTCCCTCTTACCGAACGGAGATCACAGGGACGGTAATTTGCACCGAAGTGCTACCCTATCGAATCTGTCAACCACTTCCACTGCCATCAGCGACGATACTTCCATCGGTAGAACGCGTCGCGGATTGAAATCATTCCTTCGTCTTCATATACCCGGGCCGCATCCCGACGCGATATGGCATGACGCCGACGAGGACTATTATCATCACTTGCATCATCACCATCACCATCATCATCACGTGTTCCCGCATATTCACGTACCCACCATCACCTTCACGGCGCCGGCCACCGATGGCACTGGCCGCAAGTTCAACTTCGCCATCCGAAGGCACTCGCAGGCGGTTAGTGTGAATTCGGAGATGCACGTCGTTTCTCTTTTGGCATTATCGGTTTTTCCTAACATCCGTTGAGAGAGTCAGAGTCTGGCCAAACTTCAGTCAAATAAGCTTCATGTAAAATATCTTGTTTCTACGATTGCGAAATATAACAATAGTAAAGTAATAAAAAACAAGAATGGACTAATAATTTGTGTAAGATTCGCTTTAAACATGAAGCTGTAACAAATTGTGAATTTACTTTCATTTTATATTCGGAGCTTTATACAATTAGTATTTAAATTAATTAGTTAATCTTATATTCATGGAAATGATTCAGAATAACTTGATTATGATACATTAACATGTTGACTGCTATGATTATTGAATAAAATATTATAATCAAATATAATAATTATATTAATATAATAAATTAATTAATATTAATAAGTATAATATTAATTAATATTAATATAATTGAATTATAATTGAATAATAATATCAAGTATAATCGGAAATAAAAAAAATTTTATTGTAATATTTTATTATATATTTATAACAGAAATTTTATTTTTTGACGTATACGTAAGACATACAAAATTCACTGGATGGTCAACGTGTTTAAACAAAAAAATGAAAATTCTTTATTATGATTTTATCAAATATAATAATGAAGCTAACCCCACAGTAATGTGGAAATTACATATCACATTGGCCAGACATTGACGTGAGTGTTTCTATAACACTAGATTCGATTAATTTGTATACGCGTTCTGCTTAAAATAATTGACGCTTTTCATTGACATGCCTAGTTAAAATCGACACTATTCGAGTTGAAACTATTAGATGACGATACTCTTAAATGAACACTATTGCGGATGTTAATTGCAATTATACAGACCGACGAAGGTCGACAATGATAGCGTTGACGCAACTTGAGCTTTTATCTTATCGGAATTGTTGCTTAGGCATGTATAGCCAGAGAATAAAATTAATCCGCTAATAAGAGTCGCCTAATGTCACGGTTAATAATCTACTAATTATTTCAGATAACAGCTGTCTGTTATTTCATTGATATCAACTGAATGATTTCATTTTGACGAGATTGAAATAAATAAATTTAACAAATAAAACAATTTAAATTTCAAGAAATATCTATAAAGTCTAAAAGTACAAATATTCAAAATTTCGTGCGATTAGATTGTATTTTAGGAAGTCCTTAACTGTTTATAATTTTAAAGCTTTATCACTATCTTTTAATTTAATGACGTTTCTCGTAATCTTATGGTTGGCAGATAATTTGATAAATCTTACATAGCTGATAATACGTTTTGCGATTTTATCGATTATTTATTAATTCGAGAAAGCGTATCAGTCTCGTATATTTAGAAAAATGTTGAAAACACTTACGTAAGATTGATTGCCACGTGTGTATACGTATTTAATGAAAGTTTGCCTGACTCAGTTCTATCGTCGATCTTTAATGATGCTCGCGCTATACTATCCGCCAACGTTCGCGAATTAAATAAATAAATGACACTCTTCCTGGTGCAAAACCTACATCAGTATCATCCACTGTACGTATGTATGTACAAGCCATACCATTGCCAACGATTTCAACGAAGTGACAAAATCAACCGCATGAAGTAGAGATGATTTAATGCACTTCTAACCGTGTGTGTATATGTGTGTATGCATTTTCGCGCTGCAACATCGAATTTTTACTCAGTAGAGATCGGGCCGTAGTAAACGAAGAACGGTGCCGTAATTTCCAAAAGCATATAAGGGATTCCTCGAGCATCAAGAAGATTTTCCTTGGGAATAACTCAAAAATACGAAGACGCGAGAGTATGTTTTAGAATTTTTATTTCACGTCACAAGAGAAGAGGGTTTATATATTTTTGACAAACTGCGTATCGCAAAGATGAAATATTAATAGAGTGTTACATATATAAAATTAAATTAACTAATTGTGCAAATATTCTTAGAAGATTTAATGTCAGAGTAGAATTTAGAATTTTAATGTGTTGTAACAGCGTTTAATTATTACTGTCATTGTTTATTGTTACGAGTTAAGATAGAGGACGATTTACGCGTCGAAGGATTATAAGAGAGTATAATCTCGTAGCATTATCTTTTTATATATCGTAAATACCAAGACGCGCGTTGCAGACTATCAATAATCCACGTTAAGGCGAAATGTCATTAACTGCTTCCACAGCTTTAACATCTTTTAATAGAAGATACTCTAATAGAAATATATATATATTTACTAGATTATTAATTATATCTCTTCTAACTATACTATTCGATGTTTAATAACGCATTTTAATTGATATTAACATCTAGATTGTTGCAATATTTGATAAATTCGATAGTACAAAGCTCAATTTTGAGTTTGAGAAGCATTAGAATAGAGAAGTTGATTGTAAAATCAGATTTTGCTATACAATGCTAAGATCTTTGCGCGCAAATTACTCAGATCACCAACGAACTTATAAACTGTCATACAAAATTATGTGATTACTTAAAAAATACATATATTAGAAATAAATGTAGAAAAAGTATGAAAATAGTGAAAAATCACAAAGAATAAAATTTTTCGACATATTGCATACACACAATGAAAACTTTAAAAAATTGAATTTTAACACACACAGTCTTTACTCACACAATTTTGCATCTCTACAATTAACACTATCTTCGACTATGCCGTATACATTATCGTTCCTTATCATCCACGTGTGTTATTCATTATCATTGACCCGGATTCCATTCTGAAATATCGAGAAATGTAAGCAGCGTTTTCCATAATTTGTTCACAATAGAGAACGCGCGCTCAATTTGCAACTAAATAAAAACGATTACCGTCAGTATTCTTCACAATACGCCCTACTTTTACTCATGCTGCTGTGTATGACGCAATATTATTATTACAAAAGTCTAGTATATGTTTGACAAAAGAAGAGAAATTCACAGTTGTGTGATGGTTGTTGATTTCTGTTTTACTTGAAATCTATAATCGAAAATATTTTATTTTGTAGTTGAGAATCTGAATACTTTATAGGGCAAGTTTTAAGAAGAAAGTTGAAAAATATGTGCAATGTAAGATCTACAATGACTCAAAATTTTAGTAATCCTAGGAAGCGGATTTCATGGTTTATTTACAGTTCACACACAGCTTGAGATTAATATTATGGCCACAAAGTGTAAGATTGCTCTACAATGGTGATCAATGCTTGCTTGGCTGTTTATATATCTTTTGATATCTTGAAAGCTCCGTAATTTGTTGTGGCCGCACTGTACAATTTATATCGAATATTTGATAATGAGACATTTCGTATAGATCACAGTTCTAGATAAGACATTTGATTAATTAACGCGCAGAAGAGGTTTGATAAATAACTTGAAAAAAATCAAAATTTCTTTGAAGTTATTAAATTAGCTATTTATATACTCATTGTCAGTATATATTTTTAATAATATTATTACATTACAATAATATTAAATATTTAATATATGTATTTGAAAAAGTCTTAACGTCGCAAAGAGAAATGTTTGAAAAAAATTCCAGATTAAAAGATTAATTTTAAATACATCGATAAGATAAAAAATTTTTATAAAAATTATTTTATTGTCAGATTAGATTAAAGATATTTATTTATCAATATAGATATCATATTTCGAAAATAAACTTGTACGTCACATCTAACAGAGATATAAAATTTTAAGGCCACAATTTAGCTATAAGAGATTATATCTAAATAACAATGCTTTTGCAGTGTTGAGTTTTAAAATGGAGTGATGCAATATGTCATTCGTATATGCATTTTTTGCAAGTAGTAATTAAATTAATCTAATCTTATCTTTGAGAGTTTTACTCTAATGAGTCTAATGGTTTTTTAATAACAGTGATAAGAATCAAAGACGCGACTAATAATCTAATAATGCATTTTTTGACACTTTCACAGACGTTGCATCGGACTGACTCGATGGTATCGCTTTGTTATCGATCACTTACGAGCTACATCACAGATGATAATTTCTCTGGACTGCAGAGTTTCCTCGAGAATAAACGAGTGCAGGTCGACGACAGAGATGAGGTAATTGCAGATCGTTTTAAAAGACTCTGGAGAAATAAATCAGGAATTAATTTTTTCTTTTTTTACCAGAAATTCCAGAATAATCCAATTATGCGATATACAATATACACGGATTTTTTGTTATATTTTACCGCAAAAATTCACTACAAATTTTATCATGTTTGGTAATAAACCGAAAATTACCATGCTACATGTTAAAATTTTCATGAGCGATTAAGCTGGATTGAAAATATTATGCTGCATTATAAAATTTATATAAAATATTTTATATGTTTATTACTTTTTTGGCATCTATTCTATTTAAAACACTTAAAGAATCCTAAGTTTTTAATATAGTTTTTAACATATAAATTATTGAAATTGTACTATATATTTTAGTAAAATTAATCAAACCTATTTTATTGTGATAGTTTTAATATTTTTTTGTGATAAATATTAACCAGAGAAATTCTCATAAAATTATTTTCATACCATATTGTCCCACGATTACATTTTCAGGATAAATTCTAAGAGAAAAAATTCTCTCTGTGTGTTATATATATATATATATATATATATATATATAAAAGATATAAATAAATGATAAAAAAGATAATAAAAATTTCTTTTTATCACATAAAAAAATCTAGAAAAAAATAATATAAGATAAGGGATATAGTTGCATTAGAAATTCTTTAGAAACATCAAATCGCGAATATGAAAAATAATAATAGTCACATGAAAAATAGTTTTCCTCATACATATTCGTGTTTTCTCTCTTGAATTTTTTTGACAAATTATTTTCTTATTACAGAATAGTAGCACCGCCCTCATCTTTGCAGCAACCAAGGGGAAAATACACTTTGTCCGAGAACTCATCAATCATGGAGCGGACGTCAACGCCGAAGATGCGGTTGGTACCTGTTGACGACAGCACTTCTGAATTCATTGAGAATAGATTAAAATTTTAATATGCATATTTCTGCATAATCCTTTCAGGATAATTGGACGGCATTGCTATGCGCGGCGAAGGAAGGTCACACCGAGATCTGTCTCGAGTTGTTGGAGCACGGTGCCGATCTGGAGCATCGAGACATGGTCAGAGGAAGTTGTATATCTTGTTGGCCTGGCCTAGTGCCATTAATATAAATTTATAATTGAAAACCCGACAAGAACTGTCCTATTTTACATCGAATAGATTAAGGCCAAGTCTCTCTTTACTCTATGATTAAAAATGAGTTACATCAATATAATTTATATCAAATTTTTTCACGTAACGTAATATATATTCCAACGTAATTATGTACACATTCTTTTCCGGAAGCACTAATTTGCACTTTTCTATCTTTATAGAAAAAAATATGTAAAATTTAATGGACGTTTATATAAATCATATAAATAGTTTTTATACAACATATGATATTTTTAGATATAAATGAAAATATGTGAAAGAGAGATCGAAGACTGTCTTATTGCAGGGTGGGTGGACGGCGCTTATGTGGGCGACGTACAAGGGCAGGTCGGCGACGGTGACGATGCTGCTGGCGCGCGGGGCTGACGTCAACGCGCATGGAAATTTTCATGTTTCCTCATTATTATGGGCCGCTGGCAGGGGTTATCCTGATATAGTCAAAGATCTCATTGCTCATGGGGCGAAGGTCAATGTCGGCGACAAGGTAATCGTCGGCGAGCGTATCGCAAATCGATGGTCGTCGCGTTTACTTTCGAGATATGACTGACCTGTCCTCATTATTTTTGCAGTATGGTACCACGGCGCTCGTCTGGGCTTCGCGCAAGGGAAACGTAGAAATAGTAGATATTCTTCTCAAGGCCGGGGCTAATGTTGACACGGCAGGCATGGTAAGAAATTTTTAAAAAAATTATTTTAACAATGGACAGTCGATTCTAAATTAGCTAAAATTTTGACACTAAAAATACAATAGGAATATTCTATTATATATTTAGAATTAGGATATATAATTAGATCCTGTCTTAGATTTCTCTTTTATTTACATAGATTATCTATCATGAATAAAATCTTGTATTACAATAAGATTGCTAAGATAAATAATAATTTTTTAAATAATTTTATTCGTAGTATTCGTGGACCGCCCTGCTTGTAGCAACCCTGGGAAACCACGTGGAGGTAGCGTTGCTACTATTGGAGCACAAGCCCAACGTAAACGCTCTAGATAAGGATGGTTGCACTGCCCTAGCGATAGCCTGCCGAGAAGGTCATCACGAAATAGCGAGCGCCCTTCTAAATGCCGGCGCTTATGTTAATATTCAGGATCGAACCGGAGATACGAATTTAATCCATGCCGTTAAAAGTGGTCATCGAAGCGTGGTGGAGTCGTTACTGAAGAAATACGCGGACGTCGACATAGCCGGAAAGGTACGACTATCTCGACTTTACTCTTCTTTTTTTAATCCGCGTATCTCCCACGAAGATCGATTCGAAAGAAGGTATCACGTTTTTCACGGAATATTGCGATTCCCAAATATTGATCATTCCACAATAAAGTCGGATTATTGCTCGCATCGCGAGTTTATACACAACGGAATATCCAAAGCTTTGTAAAATAATCGATAATCTCGATACGATGGACGCTTTAATAAGAGACGATCCAGTCTTGTGGTATCCGTAAGCGACTTTGAGTTAGGTTCTCACGCGTGTCTTTCCCGCGATTAGCCGAAGAAGTTTTTATATGAAAACTTTGAACTAACCATCCCGTCCGTATATATTTTAGGATAAAAAAACCGCAACTTACATAGCAGTAGAGAAAGGCAATGTGCCGATACTCAAATTATTACTAAACGCTAACCCAGACCTGGAGATTGCGACGAAAGACGGCGACACGCCTTTACTGAGGGCAGTGAGGTCGCGTAACGCCGAAATCGTGCAATTGCTTTTAGACAAGAAAGCCAAGGTCTCGGCTATGGACAAGAAGGGCGACACTGTCCTGCACGTGGCGATGCGCGCGCGATCGAAAGCGATCGTCGAGATCCTACTGAGGAATCCAAAGAATAGCCAGTTATTGTACCGTCCGAATAGACAAGGCGAGACACCCTACAACATCGACATCAATCATCCCAAGACGATTCTTGGACAGATATTTGGCGCTCGTAAGTTTTAAATTGGATGCCGCATGTCGTTTATTCTCCTTCATGATACCTGGAGGAGGCACATTTAATTTTCTCTAACACATGATTTGTAGAATAATTAATAATAAATATTATAGGGCGTTTAAATACTAACGAGGATAATGAAAATATGCTTGGCTACGACCTATACAGCAGCGCCCTGGCAGATATCCTCAGTGAACCGTCGCTTTCTACGCCGATTACGGTCGGCCTTTATGCAAAATGGGGTTCTGGAAAGTCATTCCTACTGAACAAACTAAAGGGTACCGTCAAATAACTTGCAGTGCTATTTAAAAATTTGCCCTGTAGATAAATTAATGTTTTGATGAATTTGTAGTAAATTTTCCTTTTTAGAAAAATTTTTAAAAATTGTAACTATCTAAAATAAGATATTAATTTAATAGAAGACCGTCCTCTCTCTCCTCCAATGAAATTTCTATGTTTGAATATTAGAATACATGACTGTGTAGTTTATATATATTCAAGTTATATGAGAAACTCTTATAATACTATAATAACAACAACGATTATTCTTCACAGAGGAAATGAAGAACTTTGCGCGACAATGGATCGATCCAGTATTCCAATTCTCCTCCTTACTGTTTCTAGTAGTAGCACACATATCCTTAGTAGTGGGTCTCATCATAGGTCTCGCATTACAATCGTGGATCATCGGTCTATCGTGCGGAATAAGTTTACTGGTTATCGTTTATATCTTTCTGGTACTCGTTTGGTATGCTAATAAGAGGTAAGACTTACACGAAAAAAAACAGCGAAAGATATAATATAATGAAATAAATAATATAATTTAATAAATATATATATATAATATGTAATATAAATATAATATATAATGTAAATATATATAATATATAATAATATATAAATATATATACATAATATATAATATATAATATAATATAATAAAATAATATAAATATAATAAATAATATAATAAAATAATATAAATATAATTTACCATTCGACATCCTCATCGGAGATGACATTTTAATTGCAGGTACGATTGGTACTGGCCGTACAATCTGACAGTGGGGCTCACCACAAAACTGAACACGCTCAAGCTACTATTGCAAGTCATCTTTTGTCATCCACCGGGCGGTCAGAGTCACGATAGCATAGCGGTGCAGCCGATCAAATTTTACTTCACCGATCAGACCCGCGTGGGAACGACTGCCGCTGGCGAGAACGCAGTCGTCCAGATGGTTGGCTCGCTTTACGACTCGATTGAGAACGACTTCGGTTTGCTATCCACCAGGCTATACAGAGCGTTTCGACCGAAACCGGACAAGTCGACGACCAAGTGGAAATGGAGGCATCTATGTTGCTTGCCATACATAGTTATATTCGAATTCTGCTTTTGCAGCCTACTCGTTGGTCTCTCGGTGCTCACGGTGTATTTTATAGACATGTCGAGCGACGAGTGAGTAATTATGCACTGAATGTTTTAAATAAATTTATACGTCTCGTGCGATTATCTTACGTGTTTTGAATTCGTATTTAGGCCCACGATAGATCGAGTCACCGCTCACATCATCATGATCACGATCGGTTTGCTCTTGGCTGTCAGTATAATAGCGAATTTGTATACGTGGAGCAGAACGCTGCAAGCGTTAGTTTTTTCACAGAGGAGACATCTTCAGCGTAGCATCTCGAAATTGGAGACTCTAAAAAGCGAAGGATTTATTCAGACTTTGAGAAGCGAAGTCAGTTTAATGACGGAAATGGTAAATTATCTATATTATCGATGATAATTATAATTATTTTAGCAGTTTAGTCTTTAATCGTAATCCTTAAATAGGTCAAGTGCTTGGATAGTTTCATGGCTCAACAAAGTAGACTAGTCATAATAGTGGACGGTCTGGACAGTTGTGAACAGGATAAAGTTTTACTAGTTTTGGACGCTATACAGGCCTTATTTAGTGACAACGGGTATCCCTTTGTCGTAATATTAGCAATTGACCCCCATATTATAGCTAAGGTGAGAAATTGAAAATTATGTCATCTACTTTAAGACTTCCAATAATTCAATGAATAATGAAAATTATTATACACAGGCAGTGGAAGTGAATAGCAGAAGATTATTCTCGGAATCGAATATTGGCGGTCACGATTACTTGCGGAACATGGTGCACCTGCCGTTTTACTTGCAAAACAGCGGCTTACGTAAAGTCAAGGTCGCGCAACAGACCGCTCAGTACTGCAAGAAGACGGTGTGGACGGAGGCTGAGGAGAGCGTCAACTATACCGCGAGTAGCACCATGCATCACTCGGTCTCCAATAGGAGACTTAGCTCGGAATCGGCGATAATGAATAGCAACGAGAAGTTGAAACCCCAGACCAGGAAGGGCAGTAGGAAATTACGATTGAGCGAATCGATCGCTAGCAGTATCGGCAGTAATCTAAATCGATTAGGCGGCGCGCAGGATCTCAACAAGATGCTGCTCACCGACGATTATTTCAGTGACGTGAATCCGCGTAGCATGAGAAGATTGATGAATGTCGTTTATGTCACTGGTAAAAACTGCATTAAATTGCGCGATCGTATCGTATTATACAAATCTACGTGATTATTCCGTGTATATATCTTTCTTCCTTTTCTAGGACGATTACTCAAAGCATTCCAAATTGACTTCAACTGGTATCATCTAGCTAGTTGGATCAATATTACTGAGCAGTGGCCTTTCAGGACATCCTGGCTCATTCTTCATTACGATATGTACGAGGAGAGCCTGGATGACAATATGTCACTAAAAAGTCTTTACGATAAGTACGTGTGAATTTTCCTTTTTTTCATCTTTTCTCTTTTTTTATATATTACTATCTCTTATATATTTATTAGAGTGCGACCGCAAATTCCGGTATTGAAGGAAGTGCAGCCGCTTCTCGAGATGGACAGGGACGAGCGCAAGCTGGACGTCTTCCTCACTTTTCATCGATCCAGCTTACTCATCAGCGATATGAAAATATTCTTGCCGTTCACCATCAACTTGGATCCCTACATCAAGAAGAAGATAAAGGAGGAGCAGCAGAGCATCGAGGAAGACGCGAATCTCTATAAACAGGCTGGTATCTGGCACGGTGTTCCAGTTCCTGAGCAATGGGCTCCGCAAAGAGGCATGTTGACGAACCGGCACGCGAAGCTTGTCAAACAATCGAGCTTGCAGGGATCCGTACCGCCGACGCCATCGTGGGCTTACCAGCCAAGCATCGAATGGCAAACTCTACCCACTTGGATGCAGATGCCACCCATGGAACCGAAACCTCTTTCCGCAACAACCACATTACCGGTACGCGCGCAATTAATTAATTGCAATTAATTACAATTTTATTTCTTTTATTAGAAAATGCTGCTTTATTGCTTCGTTTTTATTTGTAGTCTGAAATTCTGGAGATGAAGCTCTCGTCCTTATCAGTAAGCGGAGTCTGCGACTTAATCGACAAAATTGATAGTCTTAACTCGACCCAAGCACCAGCGTACAAGCAAGTTGTTAAGGAGAACAACATCAACGGCCGTGTTTTATTACATTGCGATTTGCAAGAACTGAAAAAGGTAATTTGTTTGTAACGCTGTATCTATACTCTTCAAAGAAGGAGAGGAAAATTAACATACAAATAATTAACATACAATAATTTTACATACAAATATGTTTCTTTAGGTGCTTAAAATGACTTTTGGGGATTGGGAATTGTTCCGTATGGTAATTGTATCGCTTAGGGAAATGGAACTCTCGTCTTTCACGTACGAGGAGGGTCCTCGAAGTGTCCGATTTACTGTAGGATCCGAACAAATTATACGTAAAGGTATCCTCGACATCTATTTCTCTATATTCTTTTCTTATTTGATTTTCGATCAATAATTTAATTTCATTTGTTACAGATCACGCTTTGCAAAATAATTCAATACGTATGCCTGCTCACGTAGAAAAAGAAAAAGGAACATCAAGAACGGACGGACCGGTTCGCCGTGAGCAAAATAAACAATCTATCATGGAAAAACAGGTATGCTACAGATATAATAAAATCTATTTTTAAAAAAATATTGATACAATTATATTAACAATTAGTATTCTATAAAAATTAATATTGTAATTTTCTTGTTTATTTACATTCATGCTCGGTATATTAGTTTCAGGTAAGAGTTTGTTGTTAAATTATTTTGTAAGAAACATAATTTCGCGAATTATAATAATTTTACTTTAGCATCTGTTTATATAGATGCGATGCTTTAAAAAGCAGCTTTAAAATGCATATATACATTTCAGGTAACGTTAGAGGAGCAAATGATTTGTGGAGCATTGCAGACTTTGAACGAAGAAGCTTGCGAGGATGTATTAGACGTGCCATCATCGACACCTTTGGCACCAACAACAGACTCACTTTCTTCAGGTGAGCCTACTTCCCCCCTACCACTTACACTGCCTGTCGTCATAGTGCAAGAACCATCGCAGTCTGATCCAAACAGTGACACCTCCGTTGACAGTGCTAACTACGAGCCTGTTTGAGATTAGAACACAATGACGATGTATACATATATTCGCCTAATAAATTGCTCGCGTTGCATATATGTCAGTTATGGCAGAAAAGAGCATTTTTCAGTATAACTTGTGCATCGAAAGACACAACGAGCTATCAACGTTATCGTTGGATTCGAGAATGATACTTGCCAATTTTTGTAATGTTACAAAAAAAAAGAGAAGATCGAGAATACTCTCTTTGTCTCCTTTTTTGCAGCTTTATTTGTACACCTATATATATATGCATATTCTGACAGAATATATTACCTAACAGTATTACTGACAAAAGATGTACATATATAGTGACAGTCAAAATCAAACAACGGTTATAAAAATATATTATTATAAAATTTCTTAATTGTAAGTTAACGAAAAGAGGCTATCAGTTTCACTTACACAAGTAATTTCTTTCATTTTCTTTCATAAGCACAAATATGAAAGAAACTATCTTCTTTGAAAGCATATGTATAAGAATATTTCTTGTGCCAATGCGAGAAAATAAATAGTCATACATATCGTGCGACGAAGGTATGCAAAATGAAGGCTACTTAATAGAGGATAGAATCACTATTGTATGCGTGCTCATAGAATTAGCGTAATGTAATGCTCATTTTATAAGTTTAATTTTATGTCGATGTATATCAGTGCCATATAGAAAACCAGAAAATTGCATTATACACGAAAATTTTTGAAATTGTGCAATGTTAAAACAACCGCTGCATCAATCGATTATTCTAAGAGACTTTCGCCAATCGATAATGCAAAATATTTTATTGCATTTGTATATGATATAAGAAAAAAAATAAAAATGTCGCTACTCTTAAAAAATTGTCTTTGATGTCTTCTGTGAAAAATTTCTGTACAAAAGACTGTGATAAATTACGCGTTATTACTATTAACAAAACAAATATTCCTTAGGAAAGATACTTATGTTAATCGTGAGATAACCAGACAGATAGTATATTTTTAAAACAAACAATTATATATGTAAGGTAATCATATTTGGGCGATAATTAAAAATATTGCGTCCACGTTATTCCGGTCCATATAACTTCCTATACTATGAATACACACTACAAATATTATTGTTAGTACTAGGTTATATGAGCAGTATTATGTTATTACAAGAGGAAGTGGCAATAAAATTTTCTTGTAAACCTCTAAGTTTTGACACTACCTTCTTTGCGATTTATATCTAAGAGGCCTTCATAGTCGTATTCTCAATTGTACTCATTGTCAGAGCGCTATTACAAAGAATTGAAGATTGAAGATTAAAATTAAAGGATTAAATTGGAAAACAATGTCTTTTTTTTAATCAATAGCTCGATATATTCCTACATAAAATCTTTCTCTCTCAAAAGAATCTATCCAGTTCTTTTCAAAGATAACTTCGTCGAATATCTCGCAATAAATGATTATATATACAAAAGGTTCACACAAAAAAATTGCTATATCTAGTCTATTATACAGTACGAAACAGATATGAACGAGTTTCTGTTTTAGGACCCGTCGCCACGTCGATTCACGACACGGACTACGTGTTGCTTCAAGCCAGTCCGCTGTTTCGCTGGGCACCGATTAACGACGAACCGGAAAACTCGGACGACAGCTCGCACGACTCCACGGTGTTCCTTCAGCGTACCAATTCTCAGCGCAGCATCGCGTCCCAATACAGCACGAAGTCCGCCTGTTCGCACAAACCCCCGAAGAAGACTAGCATCAGCACCCCCAGACCATCCTCTCTGTTCGTCTCTCCGCCGTCGTCGCCGAAACCTGCGCTTAGATCTAAGTCGACTGACGAGCAATACATGGGAAACAGCATCCCCCTGAAGACGTCGTCGGTATTTACTAAGAAGAGACGTTCGATCTCGACATTGAACGACGAGGTGATGATAACGGTGCCTACACTCAGTCTGGAGAAGCTGTCGAAGTTGAAGGACCGTCTAATAGGTACTGATAAGGCGGAGTTGTCTCCGACACCCGGCGTCGAGAGCGACGACGAGTCCACGCCGCTGGTGTCCGAACTGTCCACGCCGACGCACTCGCAGTCGGACAGCGTCTTCAGGCACAGTGCGGAGAACAGCAGCTCACCGTCGTCCAACAGGAGTCTACCGCGGGATGGGGAACGTTCCGTAGATGTGGATTACTCCGACACCGCGAGTCTGGTGATACGAAAGTCCTCGAATGCTCCGCGATTCCATCATGATCAGGATACCGATGCGAGATGGGACAATCCGGAGACACCTGTCTGATAATCTGTCTGATTTATTTTTTAGACATGTTCCAACACGCAATAATTCGCGGTACACATTCGACTGATGTATAAGTCTGAGGATGACTAGCGTTTACCTTAGAAAGGCCTATATGTATAGATACTTGTACTTATGTTTTAATATAAGTACCGAGATAAGAGATATCATATCTGTAAATAGCGAATAGACAACGTACGAGAGCTTTTTCTAGAGATAAAGCAACGTTAAACGTGTTCATCCGCTTAGTGGAATCGACGAGTAATGCCTTTTTGCGCAAATTATTGTGCAATAATAATCCTTACTTAATTTAGCGAAACGAGTCTTAAGACTACGATGCCGAAACGACATTCCATGTAAATATTGATCCATTTATGAGTGCAAGTATTTATCGATATTTTTCTTTTTACTACTGAAATGTGCTAAACAAGAGGAGACAAAGAGTTCTTCCCAATTTATAGTGTGCAAATATCCCCAATAATCGATTTACATCAATTTGTAATGTCAGTGCAAATAGGTGACTTAAAAGGTAATAAATAAATGCCGAAGAGAGAATATTTTAAAGAAAAGAGATAATCCAAACGACCAATAAATACATTGTCTATTAGACTGTATATATACTTAGTACAATTTATAGAAGTTTATTCAATATACAATTCTATTGAATAAAAACGTAGAATGTCTCAAAAATAACTTATATAAATGACAATTTACCTACATCGCTTTATATCTATGTCCAAAATTTTTTTTTATAAAGAATTTAAATATAATACAGCGCAAGCATTTAATCAAGATGTATTCATTTTAGCGCTCCTTTTGTTCATCGATGATATTTCTTTTTTTTTATCGAGACTGATGATATATTAATATTCGCAGGAGAAACGCAAAAAAAGATATCAATAATATGTTTGTTTTATTAAAAAGCAAAAATTATAATTACATAACGTTAATTATATAGGACACTTTAGGACGGAATACATCAGGGTATCGATAACTCAATATAATACTGTAAACTGTAAATATATATGTATATATGGATGTAGATATATTAGCTTTGAAATTATATATATATAATATATATATCGCTCACATTTCTTGACATTAAATCAAATTTAATAAGATACATATTCAATCAAGTACGATATGTTGCAATAATGTTAAATATTGTATACTAAATACAATGTTTAGATTTATATAGTTTAGAGTTTTTCGGAGACGTAAAAATGAATCGATTAGAGGACAGCTACTTCCTCTCTCTCTATAACGTAACAAGCATTCAAATGCTAATTAAGTATACCAATGATCCCGCTTGTAATTAAATGCATTGTTTGTATTAAATACTGTGTAACAACGTTATACCACTTCGACGCGACAGCTATATCGTCGTTACATGCTGGACAATGGAATGCTATAATCATACAGGATGAAGCATCCTGTACATAACTGTTTATATTTAATAACGACAGCGTTGCGATATATCTATCATAACTCGTATCAAAATTATGGCATTAAAGAAGAATATATGAATCAGAAAGAAATAAATGAAAAAAATAGATATATATATATATATATATCTCAGGAGAATATAATATACTCTACTATATACATAAAAATTCGATTTTTCTTTCATAGACATGGAATATTAAACACGATTACATATATTGTTATAGCTGCAAGATTGAGGCACAAGTTGTGCTTTACCTAAGACTGGATTCGTCTTGATTCTTTATTTGTCTAGTTTATTGTCATTATAATATATTATAAATATATTATCGACAAAAATGTTTCTTAAAAAAGTAAAATCAATATTATTGATTGAACTGATTAATCATATCAAATTTATGATTTCTCATCAATAAAAGTTTTAAAAATTATTAGATCTATATACTCTTATATAAAACTATTTATATAATTTATATGCTATTATATAACGATATAATACTTGTATATTTTTAATCAGTCACAAGGCGGGGTTTTCTTTATTTCCTAATATTCGCATATTTTTCATCTCGTTAAATTTTAAGGCACAATGATTAGTAGTACAAAAATGCTACTTTATAAATGCGTGAATTCGATATTCAAACATGAATATCGCGGAATATGTAGGTCTATTCGTTGTAGCTACACTCTGTCTGCATTTAAAGCGAAACAAACATCTACTGTAGAGAAAGAAAAAAAAATATATAAAATTGCAAAAAAAACGAATATGTAGTTAAAACGAATAGATCTCTTGCTTATATACTTACAATATATATATATTGGCAGGGGCGATAAGGACACTTATTTTATCAATGCGTAAGCTTAAGATGTCATCTTAAGATGTTAGCTTAATACGCACCGTAGAATTAAGAAATGTTTGTGGTGCTATACATATAGAAATTTGCTCCGTTACGCGAATCTTTATGTGACCGTCATAAAATGACTCATTAATCGACACAGAAATTTATAATAATGACTTAAGCAATGCCTTCCCAATGATACGCTGCTCTTACATACTTAAGTACAACTTAGGATCTTTTCACGTGAAAAGTATTTTTTTAAATAAGTAGTTCATTTTTGTGTGTGTCCAATTTTAATCGTCACGTCACTAGCATTATGCATTTTAGCTAAGCGCATCGTGTAAAAGCGATGCAGGCAGTTTGAGGGAAGATCAGAGTAAATATACACGTTGAGATACTATAATATCTTCTCGCGCGTTGTATATCAACGCTGTTATATTTCCTTTGTACTTAATAAATATTTTATAACTGTGTGGTAATTACCGTCTTTCTCGTGACGACTGTATGCTTAGTTGGTGTTTGATCAGGTGTTGGACTCTGCGACGGATCCGCTACCAACCAGGGGCTAATGTCTGATGCCGCTTGACTTTCATCCTATAGAAAAAAAAAAGATTTCTCAATATATAAAATTCTCTCGTATCAAAATTAATATTTTACATATTAATTTTTATATATTATATATATTATAAAAATTAATATTTAAATTAATTTTTTCACAGTTATTATTAAAACTGTAACATTTAATTATATAATTTTGAATTATAATAATTATGTAACATTTAATTATATAATTTTGAATTATATAATCATATAATTTTATAATATTGATTCTGAAAAAATGCCATTTGAAGTTGAAGTGATGCCGATGATAGAACTTTAATGTGTATTTCAATAAATTAGAACAATGTTTAAATACTTCACACGCACAAAGACAACTTTCACATGTGGGAGACAAAGCAACTTCTCATTATGCGCTTTCACCAATAAGTCTAACTTCTGCTTAGAATAATAATAATAATCTTCTTGCTTTATCTTCTTGCTTACAATAGATTCGTTTTAAGAGTAAGTCTTCTTGGTGAAACCGAAATACTTGTAATAAACGGGACGCTATAGCTGGCTTGCAAGCGTAAGAGATATAACTGACCTTGTGTGTGAGTGTCGTAGTAGTCGTTTGTATCTCCTCGGTTTTTACGACACGTGCTCCGGTTTTTTCCGTATTATCCACCTCGACCTTCTTCTCCGTTGTTGTAACCGATTGTAAATCTTTGAAGGGATTGAGTATGCCTAAGAACGGATTCGAGTCTATGAACGGATTGGTATTCTTTTTCTTATCATCCTCCGGTTTCGCTTCCTCCTCGGAAGTTACTTCCTGGGTGTTAGATGTGTCATTGCTGGTATCGTTAGTGAACGGATTGAAAGGATTCTGCGATTGATTCGACACTTTCGGAGTTAACGGTGTCGTCTTTTGTTCTATCTGTCCCCAACTATCCAGCGAGAAATGCGTCACGGTTACAGCATCGTCCATAGAAGGATTCACCGCTGTTGTCGTCCCGCTCACGGAGAGAGTCAGCTTATCACCGCCCTATTTGACGAAAAAAAGCAAGAAAGCAAGTACATATTAAGGCTGGCAACTAGCAAACAATGGCAAAAGCAAACAGAATAAATGTGTAAACGCAAACAACAGAATAATAAAATTGTCACTTAATAAAAGCTGCTCTAACTCTGAGAACTTTATTATAAAACAAGTACATATAAAAAATATACAACTTCAAAAGATATAAAATAAAAAATGAAATGGACATATGATACACATATGATAATTATATGTATGTATAAGATACATAACAAAAAAATAAAGCAGGACAAAAAACTATGAAAGAGCGATGAAAGTTCACGAGACTCACCACGGAGACGATGGTCGCCGCATCCGAGTGTTGTTGATTCTTCTTCGCGATCGCTCCAGGTCCGTCTGCGGTCGTGATGGAAACCAAATTCGAGTTCTTGCCTTGCTCGAGAGTCGCCTTCAGTATGTTGCACTTTAAAGATTCCGGCGGAATAGGCGTTCGAGGAGGCAACGTCAACGTTCCGCCCACTTGATTGTTAGGCACCAGCTGCACTTGATTGGTGATAGTTTCGACCGTTAAGCTGGTCTTCATAGGCTCCAATTCCTTCTCGCTGCTGATAACCGTCGTCTGGTTCCTGGCTTCCAGAGGTTGTTGATCCTTGGCGAGAGATTTCAGCAAAGAATCTACCAAAGGCGACGACGTACCCTGAACACTCGACGAGTCCGTACTGGATTTTGTACTGGATCGACTCGGCTGACGCTGCAAGGGTTCTTCCTCGGCTAAAAATATAATTTTTGTAAAGCGTGATACAAGGATGATGTGTTTTCTCGTATTAAAATTTAATTAAACATGTTTCTCTCTTGTAAAGTAAACTGTGAAGTATTTTAAATAACTAAATAAGAAAATATATTTTGCAAAATTTTATCAAAACGAAACAAAATTTCTCCTCTTTAATCAAAAAAGCTTAATATCTCTATTTTTGTCAAGACAGGCAGGGTGTCTACTCAAATCTTGTAAAAATATTCCTTTAGAATTCCCTAATCTTTAAAAAGAAAAAAAAAAAAAAAAAAAGTTTTTAAAAAATTCCCTGAATCCCAATCAAATTCTATTCTCTGATTTTTCAAAGCAGAACAAAATCCCCTGAGAATATCAGGTTTTTTAAGGTTTTTCCCGGAAGTGTACACTCTGGACAGAATTATTATATATTAGATTTTGAAGAACGAGGCTACATGTAGATATCATAAACGCTACACTTTGCTGTGTCTCACCTGGAGGCGGAGGTGGCTGTGGTTGTTCCACTTGCTGCTGCTGACGCTGTCGCTCGCGAAGAACGTGACTCTGTCGTCGCGCATACCTTTGACTCGGTCGTCGTTCAAACTGGACAGTGCGGCGCGCTCTATTCAGCTGCGTTGTCTGAAACTCCGTCTTGCCGCTGTAACGGAAACGCGAGCCCATACGGAAGAAGTTCTGACGGCTGCTGGCGCCCTTGACTGGCGCGCGCAGACGGAAGAAAGCGTGATGTTCCACCGCGCATTTCCACAGATGTTTGCAGGCCTTCTCGTTCACCAGTCTAAACACGAAGGTGTGCTCCTGCTCGCCCCTGCCCTCATCGTCCTCCTCCACAACCACTAGCGTCAGTTTCTTCTTCTTGAAGTCCAACCGTCCGATTTTCGGCCAGAAGAAGAGCCCTATCTTCTGCGAGCCTTCGAAAACCAGAATCCCGGTAGGAGTTAATCCCAAAGAGTACTCGCAAGCGTCCTTTCCGAGGACGATGTGCATGTCGACGCCATACATGTCCATCCATTTGGCTTTACTGAGATAGGTGGATTCCGCTAGAGCCGGACTGAGGCCGGAACACTTGCTGTATTCCTCCAGTATCTCCAGTTCCATCTGCTCCGTTTGATTTGGGACGAAACGAAATTCCGAGACAGTCGCGGCGGTATGCATAGTGGGATCGTAATCTCCTAGTTCAGCTAGAATGAGTTTCATCTTTTAATACTTGCAATAATCATTTCCTATGTGATCAATAATCACTCTGAAGATTATAGCTTAATTTTAATAAGAGATATTGTTTGAGTACTTACATTGAAGAGCCAGAGCAGATAACTGAACCGTAACCTGATGAGGACACTGAAGCTTGCCTTCCAAAATATCGTGCTTCAATTGCAAGAAGAATTGATACCGCGTTAACTCCTCACGCAGTGTGTTTGGTTCCGAACTATAGAACTTTACTTTTAATCTAAGTGTGTATGGCGGTCCAATTTTGACTTGCTTTTTAATAGGTTTCGTTGGATCCAACCAATGTTGAACATTATTACTATCTGTATATTGCAATCCAAAATAATCTTTTTCTATTAAATCTAAACTATAAAATACTTGTTCGTATAAGTCACTAGCCAAGGCCTTTTTCTGCAAAAGAAATCAACAAAATTATGAAAGTATATAGTATTATTATAGTATATAGTTAAAGTATATAGTATTATTATTATATACCAAAAACTTGTGGAAGAATGAAATTTTAAAGAATTGAATGCAAAAATATCAAAAATAGTATCAAACATAAGAGGAAAATAAAAAAGATAATAGAATCATCACATAATGAAACTAAATTTAAAATAAATTCTATCTATTCCTTCGCGTTACAGAAAAACGAATTAATCACATCTATAAAAAGTACACAAATAATTACACCATCGACCTGCTTTTTTCCTCTTCTGTCATTTCCTAATAAAAAGAAAAACTTACTGACAACTCTATAGGCAAATCTGTGCCATCCAACAGCACCACCCTGCATTGCACCACATTCTTATTGCTGGGCAATCTCTGATTCTTGATCTGCGACGAAGCGGTCTGGCCGCTGACGCTTCGCGCCCTTCGCCGCGACAGGAACCTCAACATCTCGGCCCTTCACCCTTCGACGAGTGATTGTTGATCATCGACCTGTCGACGAGAGAGAGAGAGAGAGAGAGCGTCGCGATCCGCCCACCCCGCCTTTTTGTATCGCGACTGTCACAAACGACGCAATTGCTGAAGGCCTCTCGTCTCGATCTCCGCGGAAGGACAGCGTCCGCTACATTCTCCAATCCTTCAGGATCACGCGGGACACACGGGAGTCGCGCGATTGCAACAGAGAGCATCCACGAATCTGTTCGTACATCCGCGGTGAATTCCGTGAGTCGGAGCAAATCGCAGGTTTTGATCGAAATAACGAACGCTTTCGCTCCTGGACGCCAGATGGCGAACTGACAGCTGTCAGATTCAGCGCCGCCACACGGTGCAGGAGTGAACTAGAATATGTCACGTGACGCGTTCGAGTCACATGACAGGGTCGAATCACGTGACAAAGCAGTGGTATCAACGCAGAGTACTGTTTTCCATTTGGTGACACAAGTCGACACAAGCATCATTCTATCTTTGTTCTCATAGAATGTAGAACAAAGATAGAATGATGCTTGTGTCGACTTGTGTCGCTAAATGGAAAACGCACATAAAAGCGAAGAGGTTTTAATTTCAGACGTATTTGCGGGCGTATTGAGAATGAGACTGCGCATTCTCAATCCGACTTATATTTAAATTTTTAAATCAATGATATTTAAACGCGATGAAACATCGGACGAAATATATTTGCGACTCTAATTACGATTAAAGAAATAATTATTGTCCTTAAAGATCGCTATGAAACTTGAATTTCTAATGGAATTTATGTCTCTCTCTCTCACTCCGATTCTTACTCGATTAAATAAAAATATATTATGCAAGAAATGCGTAGAGCTCTATTGTCACGATATATGTATAATTACACATTAATTGTAAAAAGTTAATAACAACCTATAGTAATAATTATTAATATAATTAATATATAGCTTCTATTAATAGATAGCTTCTAAACTCCGTGAATATTTGAAAACTTCAAATTTGTTCAAATTTGTCTCTAATTTTAGAATAGTATCACGTATTTTATTGATTGTCGTAATATAATTTTTCTTCGGAACTTTCTACATGCATGATGTTTGACATTTGTCAATTTTAATGTAATTTAATTGACAGCAGAAAGAATAGAATACATGAAAGATTTGTTCTTATGTTAACGATATTGTTTTATATTAATCTTCTATATTTTATATTTATATAACTAGACAACTAAAATAATAATTGAAACACCTTCTGTATATGTATTGCGCTGGCAATTTAGCAATATGCATTTGGAAATCTGCATAGAGCAACTTTAATAATTGTAATACATTTTTTAAATTAACAGATATTTATTCAAAGTATTTATATAAGTACATAAAGGATGTTTGTATTTGTATAATTGTGACAACGATATAAGAAAAGAAAAAATATTTTTATGTATCTCATTCATGGGTCCAATCTGCATTATTTAACTGTATTTAAGTTGGACGTTTATATCATCATAATTAAATGCAGTTGCATATTGGAAATAACATATAACAATTGTTATTTTATCTTTTTATAGCGGCGATCTATAACTGGGGTGTTCACGCCGGGATGTAAGAGTCTCGTTTTAATCGCTTTCTGAAAATTCCTAAGATCCTTCCATTGAGCCGTTCCTTCCAGGCAAATTCAGATCATTCACCGCAGGTTGTGACTCGAGATATTCTGGAAAAAAGTATAGCATGCAAATACATGTTTCTATGAATTAAATATATATATATATATATATATAGATTATATGACATTTGTACCTATTATTATGTTGAATAGATGATCGATCCTTATCTTGGTGTATGTTTCATATAAAAAATAGAGATAATTTCTATTTAAATTTATTTATGGCACTACACAGATTTCATCACTAAGTGCAACAGTTTTCAAAAAACCACCAAAATAGATTCTTATCCGCTAACTCATGACAAGTTTTAAGCCACTGTAAAGAGTAAAACATTACATCATAGATATTACTATCATTATTATAATTATTATTATAAATTATGAGATTAAAAAAAAGAGAGAGATAAAAACGTTCACATACGTTTTCTAATGAAATCTATTATGACATGTAAAATGTTATGTCGCATGTTTTTTTAATCAGATAATTCTTGATACGAATATAAATTAATGATATGTGAGTGCAAATTTCCTACGAGTCTCTCCAATAATTTCAGATCAACTAGTTTTCTATTAATTAATATATCTGATTTAAGACATATATTTCTGTATATATCTCATAAGTATTAGATCACAAAGTGATTATATTAAGATAAATATTTACCTTGAGAAGAGTTGTCTGAATTGTAGAATACATTAAAGGCAACTTTATAGATCTGGTCTATAGTACATTCGTGACACAATAGTAATTGGTTCAACAATGTAGCTCTGACAATGAGCTTGAATTGTGCCTCCATATCATTTTTGGTGCTTTACGGATACGTAGCCGCATCCTTGTTCTTTTTATATATACCAACATTTTCAGAACAGGTAGAAACTCCTAAACATAATGTACAGATCATCCACAGCAAGCTTGAACAATTCCCTGTTGCTCTGTATTCTCGAATTTTTCCCAAAACACTGATGCCACTAGATGTATTGTTCTATAATTCCATATGATGAATAATAATGTTCTCTAATATTATAATAATAATTGAAATCACTTTGAGTATTTTATTTTTCTTCTTTTATTATCAATTTTCTTTTGAAATGCAGTATTTTCTTTCTTTTTCTTTTTTTCTCCTTATTTCGGCATTTTATTACAATTTTCGCGTAAAAGCTGTCATCGATATTTCACATCATGACTAAATATTTTAATAATTGTTAATAACAACGTTCATAGTGATACATATTGTATTCTTTATTATTATGAATTTTTTATTTACGAGTATCATCAATTTGTAAAAATTATTTAGCATTATTTAATAAATTTAATTTAATTTAAAACAGGTTATGTATCCCATACGTGCCACGTGTCTCTTAAGACGTTCGAAAAATCGCCCGAGTTAATAGGAGAACATATTTTGCAAAGAGGTAGTGCAGCAATAAATGTCTTTTATATTCTCGAAAAATCGTCTGAGTTAATAGGAATACATGTTATGCAAAGAAGTTGTTCGAAGTAACGTCGGTAATGAAGGTTGGTAATTTATCGACGTTATTATCGATAAATTAGCAACTTTTATTATCGACGTTATTATCGATAAATTAGCAACTTTTATTACCGACGTTACTTCGATCAACCTCTTTGCATAATATGTATTCCTATTAACTCAGACGATTTTTCGGACCTGAAGACACATATTGCTACACTATACCTCTTCGCAAAATATGTTCCCCTATTAACTCAGACGATTTTTCGACCGCAATAAGACAATTGCTCGTTAACTATTTATCTCTTCGCAAAATATAATCTATTAATTATTAAAAAGAGAGGCTCCAGTAATAAATAATATAATAAAAGAGGGCTAATTGAGAGCCCTCATTCGCTTGGCTCTCAATTAGCCCTCTTTTATTATATTATAATCTATTAATTTAGATGAATTATCGAAGATATTACAAGACTCGTATTATTGCACGTTAATTGCATTAATAATTATCTGTAAATTAATAACAAAAATATATGAAAACTGATTTTTCTCGCAGATTCTGCCACTGAATAAGCGCAAGAGTCCTGAGATTATAAATCAAATAAATAAATAAAAATCGCTAATCGACAAGTCGTTAAATGAAAAATAGAATTAGTAAGAAATTAGTAGAATTAATGATGTTTTATTATTATTAAATGTATATTTTTCTGTTTTCTGTACAATTTATTGTGATCACGGTCTTGCATAAATAAAAATAAATTAAATTATATATTACAATAAAAAAATATAAATAAAAATAAATAATAGATATATATTTATATTATAAATAAAATATAAAATATATTATTATATTATTTTTTACGTATTATTAATCAATAATAATTTTAATAAATCGCGTGTATATTGGATTTCTCGCGCATGCGCGTGCAATTTATATCACATATTCATATATATATTGAATTTTAGAAAATATATTTATTAAATATAAAATATTTATTTCAGGTACCAATATATTTTCTAATATAAGATAATCAGAAATATCAGAACAATGGAATTATAAAAAATTAGTCACGCGCATTATATTTTCTAAAATTCTAGAATAATCTTAGAAAAAGATATTTAATTTTGAAAACAGGCAATAGAAATATTTTTCTTCTAATATAATATTTTATATAATATTTATAAAATATATAATATAATATAATTTTATATTTATGATCACACTTATATTTTGTATTTCTTAGATATTTTATGTATCTGTTTTGCTTGGAATCCAACTAAGATAATCGAGTTGAGATGCAGCTTGATACTCCTTCACTAAATTGTGCGATGCTCATTGACAAATAAATCCTGACTGCTGTACACCTTCACCAGGGTAGAGATTATGTCAGACACCTTGCTCCGTTGTTTTAGCTGAAAATACAAATTCTATATTTAATACTGACGTTATACAATACTGAAGCCAGCCAGTACAACACACAGCTGCATTTATAACACGACTAATGAAATTTCGCGGTTTACTGGGATTAACGTTGACAGAATCCGGCATTCACCTTTTCCAATCCTCAGTCTCGCTGATCGTCCAACTGTTGTTTAATTGCACGTCCTTTACCAATTCGTCGGCCAATTTGCTCGGCGAATCTTCGAGCAGACAGTTAACGACAGAACGTACGATGTCCTCTCTGCTTTCCAAATAACTCCTGAAGAAATAAACGTATTCGACAAATCAATATAGATAAAACGGACACATAAGAATCTATATGCGATAAGCTAGAGATCTCACTTGATAGGTTCCATTGACAGCTTGACAGCTTCCAGAAGAACTCCCGTTAGATCGAGATACTTGACAATTTTTATTTTATCTTTTTATAGCGGCGATCTATATCCGGAATGTTCACCCCGGTATGTAAGAGTCTCGTTTTAATTGCTTTCTGAAAATTTCTGAGATCCTTCCATTGAGCCGTTTCTTCCAGGCAAATTCAGATCATTCACCGCAGGTTGTGACTCGAGATATTCTGGAAAAAAGTATAGCATGCAAATACATGTTTTTATGAATAAAATTTATAAATATATATATATATATATAATATAAAATATATATATATATATATATATATATATATATTCGACATTTGTACCTATTATTATGTTGAATAGATGATCGATCCATATCTTGGTGTATGTTTCATACAGGAAATAGAAATAATTTCTGTTTACATTTATTTATGGCACTATGGATTTCATCAGTTAGTACAACCGTTTTCGAAAAACCACCAAAACAGATTCTTACCCGCTAAATTATGACAACAGTTTCGAGCCACTATAAAAATAAAACATTACATCATAGATATTACTATAATTATTATAATTATTATTATAAATTATATGAGATTCACAAAAAGAGAGAGATAAAAACGTTCACATACGTTTTCTAATGAAATATATTATGACTTGTCAAATGTTGTCGCATGTTTTTTTAATTAGATGATTCTTGATACGAATATAAATTAATGATATGTGAGTGCAATTTCCTACGAGTCTCTCCAATAATTTCAGATCAACTAGTTTTCTATTAATTGATATATCTGATTTAAGACATATATATCTGATTTAAGACAAATATATCTCATAAGTATTAGATCACAAAGTGATTATATTAAGATAAATATTTACCTTGAGAAGAGTTGTCTGAATTGCAGAATACATTAAAGGCAACTTTATAGATCTGGTCTATAGTACATTCGTGACACAATAGTAATTGGTTCAACAATGTAGCTCTGACAATGAGCTTGAATTGTGCCTCCATATCATTTTTGGTGCTTTACGGATACGTAGCTGCATCCTTGTTCTTTTTATATATACCAACATTTTCAGAACAGGTAGAAACTCCTAAACATAATGTACAGATCATCCACAGCAAGTTTGAACAATTCCCTGTTGCTCTGTATTCTCGAATTTTTCCCAAAACACTGATGCCACTAGATGTATTGTTCTATAATTCCATATGATGAATAATAATGTTCTCTAATATTATAATAATAATTGAAATCACTTTGAGTATTTTATTTTTCTTCTTTTATTATCAATTTTCTTTTGAAATGCAGTATTTTCTTTCTTTTTGTTTTTTTCTCCTTATTTCGGCATTTTATTACAATTTTCGCGTAAAAGCTGTCATCGATATTTCACATCATGACTAAATATTTTAATAATTGTTAATAACAACGTTCATAGTGATACATATTGTATTCTTTATTATGAATTTTTTATTTACGAGTATCATCAATTTGTAAAAATTATTTAGCATTATTTAATAAATTTAATTTAATTTAAAACAGGTTATGTATCCCATACATGCCACGTGCTCTTAAGACGTTCGAAAAATCGCCCGAGTTAATAGGAGAACATATTTTGCAAAGAGGTAGTGCAGCAATAAATGTCTTTTATATTCTCGAAAAATCGTCTGAGTTAATAGGAATACATGTTATGCAAAGAAGTTGTTCGAAGTAACGTCGGTAATGAAGGTTGGTAATTTATCGACGTTATTATCGATAAATTAGCAACTTTTATTATCGACGTTATTATCGATAAATTAACAACTTTTATTACCGACGTTACTTCGATCAACCTCTTTGCATAATATGTATTCCTATTAACTCAGACGATTTTTCGGACCTGAAAAGACACATATTGCTACACTATACCTCTTCGCAAAATATGTTCCCCTATTAACTCAGACGATTTTTCGACCGCAATAAGACAATTGCTCGTTAACTATTTATCTCTTCGCAAAATATAATCTATTAATTATTAAAAAGAGAGGCTCCAGTAATAAATAATATAATAAAAGAGGGCTAATTGAGAGCCCTCATTCGCTTGGCTCTCAATTAGCCCTCTTTTATTATATTATAATCTATTAATTTAGATGAATTATCGAAGATATTAAAAGACTCGTATTATTGCACGTTAATTGCATTATTAATTATCTGTAAATTAATAACAAAAATATATGAAAACTGATTTTTCTCGCAGATTCTGCCACTGAATAAGCGCAAGAGTCCTGAGATTATAAATCAAATAAATAAATAAAAATCGCTAATCGACAAGCCGTTAAATGAAAAATAGAATTAGTAAGAAATTAGTAGAATTAATGATGTTTTATTATTATTAAATGTATATTTTTCTGTTTTCTGTACAATTTATTGTAATCACGGTCTTGCATAAATAAAAATAAATTAAATTATATATTACAATAAAAAAATATAAATAAAAATAAATAATAGATATATATTTATATTATAAATAAAATATAAAATATATTATTATATTATTTTTTACGTATTATTAATCAATAATAATTTTAATAAATCGCGTGTATATTGGATTTCTCGCGCATGCGCGTGCAATTTATATCACATATTCATATATATATTGAATTTTAGAAAATATATTTATTAAATATAAAATATTTATTTCAGGTACCAATATATTTTCTAATATAAGATAATCAGAAATATCAGAACAATGGAATTATAAAAAATTAGTCACTCGCATTATATTTTCTAAAATTCTAGAATAATCTTAGAAAAAGATATTTAATTTTGAAAACAGGCAATAGAAATATTTTTCTTCTAATATAATATTTTATATAATATTTATAAAATATATAATATAATATAATTTTATATTTATGATCACACTTATATTTTGTATTTCTTAGATATTTTATGTATCTGTTTTGCTTGGAATCCAACTAAGATAATCGAGTTGAGATGCAGCTTGATACTCCTTCACTAAATTGTGCGATGCTCAATGACAAATAAATCCTGACTGCTGTACACCTTCACCAGGGTAGAGATTATGTCAGACACCTTGCTCCGTTGTTTTAGCTGAAAATACAAATTCTATATTTAATACTGACGCTATACAATACTGAAGCCAGCCAGTACAACACACAGCTGCTTTTATAACACGACTAATGAAATTTCGCGGTTTACTGGGATTAACGTCTAATATAAACAATCATTTAGCTGATAGTTGTCGACTCCCTGACTACATCAAATGCATTGGATCTTCGATTAATTGATATATCTGATTTAAAAAAAAATTCCTGTATATATCTAAGTATTAAATAAATCGCAAAAATGTGAATACATTGAGATGAATATTTACCTTGAGAAGAGTTGTCTGAATGTAAAATTCATTAAAGGCAACTTTATAGATCTGGTCTATAGTACATTCATGACACAATAGTAATTGGTTCAACAATGTAGCTCTGACAATGAGCTTGAATTGTGCCTCCATATCATTATTGGTGCTTTACGAATTCGTAGCCGCATCCTTGTTCTTATAGAATCCAACATTTTTAGAACACGTAGAAACTCTGTAAACATAATGTACAGATCATCCATAGCATGCTTGAACAATTCCCTGTTGGCTGTACTCTGTATTCTCGAATTTTTCCCAGAACGCTGATGCCACATGCCAATAGATGTATTGTTCTATAATTCCATATGATGAATAATAATGTTCTCGATGAATTATGGCAACTTTAAAACTCTCTCATTTTCGGTAAGATTCGCATACTCTTCTTCAGTGCCTTCTTCTTCAGTCTGCGAAAGAGAAAATAATAAATTTTCAAAATAAAAAATAGAGAGAGAGTCATCAAATTATTCGGTCTTGTTATCATAAACAGTAGTTGAGTGTTTGAGGAATCCTTGATCAAGTGTTTGATCAAAGTGTGTCTAAATCCAGTGAAAAGAAAAGCGAAAATTGTTAATATAATATTAATTACACATAGCAGCTTCTCGAAAAAGCACGTTCTATGCGGACAAAATTGTATCTTCTCAATTCTCAATCCTCCATTATGTTTATGTACTAACAGTGTTTATCTTTTACGTGGCTGTGGTCGGTAATGTAGTTTACTAGCTGTAAATGATTACCTTTTACGCCCGTAATTATGCCTGAATTCCAACCTCTTCACCATATATATGTTTTCCTAAACGCCATAAGATCTAACCGGTCAAGTGCGTTCCTGTACGAGAAACTATTTAAAAAAAAAAATATGTTTTCCTAAATCATGCCTCTTTGCAACACATGCTTTGTTATTAACTCTGGCGAGAGATGATACGAACATAC